>NW_026067923.1:6354697-6401792 GCF_014885135.2 Alexandromys fortis
GACGAATATCTTTCATATCACCATAGAACCTTCATCTGGTGATGGATGGAGATAGAGACAGAGACCCACACTGGAGCACTGGACTGAGCTCCCAAGGTCCCAATGAGAAGCAGATGGAGGGAGAACACGAGCAAGGATGTCAGGACCACGAGGGGTGCACCCACCCACTGAGACAGTGGGGCTGATCTATTGGGAGCTCACCAAGGCCAGCTGGACTGTGACTGAAAAAGCATGGGATAAAACCGGACTCTCTGATCATGGCGAACAATGAGGACTGATGAGAAGCCAAGGTCAATGGCAAGGGGTTTTGATCCTACTTCATGTTCTGGCTTGGTGGGAGCCTAGCCAGTTTGGATGTTCACCTTCCTAGACATGGATGGAGGGGGGAGGACCTTGGACTTTCCACAGGACAGGGAACCCTGACTGCTCTTTGGATTGGAGAGGGAGGGGGAGAGGAGTGGGGGGAGGGGGAGAAGAGTGGGGGGGAGGGGGAGGGAAATGGGAGGCTGGGAGGAGGCGGAAACTTTTTTTCCTATTCTCAATAAAAAAAAAATCAAGTCAGGGCATTTAGTTGGGTACACATGAGATGTCTTATCAACATAAACTTGAGCTGTTTAGCTGGGTGCTATTGATGGAGTTTTCAGCGGGCTTGTAAATGTCAGGAGTTTCAAGTCTTGGCTACAAATTAGAAATTGATATTTGTACATAGACCAAGAGTCTTCTACTAAAGCAGTCTATCTGAGTGTGGGGCCCTGCCATTAGAATTTTTAACACGTTACCCTCCAAGTTCTGTGGATATCACCCACAACATAGTTTGGTATAATTTGACCTGGAGAGGGAAAATGTTATATTTGGAAGATAGGCAGAAAACATCCCCCAAAGGAACTAGGTTTTGTTTGTTTTTTCATTTATTTGTTTTGGTAGGAGTTTGGGACACTTTTTTTTTTTTTTTTTTACTTTGAGAGACATTTGTCTTTTTACTTTTTCATTTGAGTTAAGTGGTTAACAAGAGATAGGCATATAGATTTGGGCAGAACTATTTTTCAGCTGTTAACTAACCTGGAGAAATGCAGAATGTGTATTTTATTGAGTGAGAGGCAAAGGGTCTGCTAATTGAAGGATTGGTCAGCGAAGGCACCTCAGAGACTAAACCGAAGGCCCAAGGTCTATCTGCCTTGCTCACTCAGCCTGTTGCTTGGCAGCTCTATGGCCCAAGACCAGTCTAGGCTTCTCCACCCCATTTATTTACTGCCAGAGCAAAGGGAGCAAGAAGAGATGTGGTCCCTTTCTCACTTGACTGTTACAGCAAATATGGGCAGATGCACTGCACATCTCTGGGGATGCTGTCTCCTCTCTCT
Source organism: Alexandromys fortis (assembly GCF_014885135.2). Taxonomy (NCBI): domain Eukaryota; kingdom Metazoa; phylum Chordata; class Mammalia; order Rodentia; family Cricetidae; genus Alexandromys; species Alexandromys fortis. The sequence goes on from NW_026067923.1 coordinate 6,356,056, forward strand.
CTACAGTAGAGGGACACATCCTGGAGAATGGTACAGGGCTATGTTACATGCTAAGGAAGTGTTTGCAGCATCTATTGTCATCAATGGGCTCTGGATACCGGTATACCTTACCTGAAGCCCTAAAAAGTGAAATATCTGATGCTTCGTGTTTCTTTCCTCTTTAGGGGAGCATGACTCACTTTTGCGGCTTCTCAGATAGGTAAATACAGATGAAATTCAGCAAGATCTGTGAATAGGTTGTCTGCTGGTCTCTATATTTCTCTGATGAGGATGACTTTCCTATGTGATCTACTGTTTCCATGAAGGACTGAGTGATTCAGTGAGGGTAGAAGTACAGCAGCCACAGGTCCTCCTACGGTGGGTGTTTTTGCTCTGTGCACAACGCTCACCTGGTTTGCTGTTTGTTTGTTTTTAGAAGGCTAGATATCTCCTTCTGAAATTACCCTGAGATCTCATCTTGCCTCCTAGCAGTCTGTCAGGATGCTTCAGTCAAATCTGAGGGAGGTCTCCTGCTCCCATGCAAATCTTTGGGAGGAGTCCCTTGCTTTCTCTTTCGTCTCCTGCTCAATCTGTCTATACATGGAAATGCTCACATTCTGAACGCATGTTAAAAATAAGTCAAGCAATGCAAGAAGATTATGACTCTTATTAATGAACACTCATGGAAAAAGGATGGATAAGAACACTGTGAGTCGGGTTCTCCGGAATTTCAGTAAAGTTTTTATATCAGCTGGACACAGAATAAGCATTGGAAAATCTCATATACAAATTTTAAGGGCAAACAAACTTTATCACTTGTAAATGAAGTGAAAGTTTAGAAAAATGGCAGTGTTCCCTCCGTCCCAAAGCTCTGAAAAGATAGGATATTGTTTAATCCTTAAAAGTTTGGGTATTATTAGAAACAGTAGACGTAATAGGGAAAAAACCCATTGTTTTTTCTTTGGTCGTGACTGCTCACTGGACACTGCCACAGAGACGTTCTTCCCAGAGCGCCAAAGCTCTTGAAAACATATCTTGTGTTTATTCCTTCCATCTCCCACGACACTTTGGCATTTATTCTTACATTACACCAAAGCCTTGATAGCTCTGTAGCCAGCAAGGTCCAAATGATCACATTCAACGGATAAGCAACTTTCACTTAACCCCAGGGGGTAGACTCCTGATATCCTGTTCAATTCCCCTGACCTGCAGGCAGCTTCTACCCTTGACATTTTTTGGCTCTTCTGACCTCTGCAGTATCTATTCTGGGGTCCTTGGTTACCACTCCCAAGCTGCTGTCCCAGAGGCTTTCATTTGTCACTTTGCCTTGGGTAAGCACTTCCAGGTCACCATTTCCAGACTTCTCTCCCTGGCAACTGAGAACTGCAAACCCACTGACTAGAAAAGTATTGCTTATCACATATCTCATAAGCAGCTCAAAGCAAGGGATCCTTAAGTGGAACTTTATTATCCATCCAGAACCCCCTACTCTTCCTTTTATCTTGCATCCAATTCTTCCAGTTAGGATTCTGAGTCTCAGTCCTGCCTTTTTACTCAGCTTCAACTCATCTAATTAGCTATAACTACTGGTATGTCAATCTTTAAATTCTATCTCTTCAACAGTCCTCTCCATAGTCCTAGTCCCACTTTCCTAGTTAAGATACACTCAATCTCTTGCTTTATTTGGTTGTTAGACAGGGCTTTACCACGTAGCCATATATGGTTTGAATCTCACTAGGTAGACCAGGATGACTTCGAAGGCATAGAGATCTGCCTGTCTGTGTCTCCTGAGTGCTGGAATTAAAGGCTTGCGCTATCAAGCATGTTTCTCGCATTGTCCTTAATTTTTCTTTAGATTTACTTTATGTGTATGAGTATTTTGCCTTTTTGCATATTTGCATCATCTGTATTCCTCATGCCCATAGAGGATAGAAGAGGCTGGAATATCCCTGGAACTGGATTAATTGATGCTTGCAGGCTGCTATGTGGACACTTGGAACCAAACCCTGGTGCTTTGTAAAGAATAACAAGTACTCTTAAGTGCTGAGCCTTCTCTCACATCATCTCTCAGTTGGAGGGGTGGTGAACTAGTTGTCTTCTTTCTAATACTTTCCTGAAGCCTTGCTTCATTCATCCCAGAAGGCAGTTTGGAAGAGGTCATTTCTAAGGTGAGTTACCCAGAAGAGCCCAAACTAGACAAAGCAGAGGTCAGAAGAGCCAAAACCACCCACGAGTACCAAACAAAACATGAAGTTTTTCTCATTTGTGTTACTTTCCTGCTCAAAAATGTTCCCTTGCAGTCTTCAGGATGAAGATTTAACCCTTCTGAGATAACTTGGTTAGTTTTATTGTCAACTGGACTTAACCGGAATCACATGGGAAGAAAGAGCCTCCACTGAGTCCAGTAGTCATGTTTGTGAGACTTCCTCTTGATACATGATTGGCATTAGAGGCCCAGCCTACTGTGGGTGGCACCGTCTCTAGGCAGATGGGTCTGGGCTATTATAAGCAAGCTTCCTGAGTAAGCCAGAGAATAAGTCAGAAAACAGTGTTCCTCCATGGCTTCTGTTTCATTCCCGTCCCGCCTTCCCCCTATAATGGATTGTGTCCTGGAAGTATAAGCCAAATAAACCCTTTCTTCTCTCAGGGTGCTTTTGGCCAGTGTTTTATCACTGCAAAAGACATATACACTAGAACACTGGGTTCCTGAGCGTTAGTTCTTGGAGTGCTCTTTTCAGAGTGATTCCCTCCTGGGCATCCTACTGCCCACTCCAGAGGACACCAAGTTTCTCCACACCTCCCACTCTCCCTGCGTGCCTGCTTTCTCCTTTTCCACCCTGCTAACCTCTATCTACTCTTCGAGAGCTGAACAGTAACTTTTCCTATTAGATATTCTGTGGTTCATAGAGATTTGGTCAGTCCTGTGGCTCACCAAGCAGAAAAGCCGAATGGACTGTGGTGATGAAAACCCACGTTCAGAATCATCCAGACCTGAGTTTGCCTTAGCCTGCTCACATCACCGCTACAAAGAGCACATTCCCTGTGCTTTCAGATCTGTTGCTGAGGTCAAATACCCTGGCAAAACGCTACAGGGTAGGAAGAGGTTTATTTCAGCTTTGATTTCAGGTTCCATCCACGTCATCATGGAAAAGTCGAGAAAGGAGTTTCCAGCTCTAGTCACATCACACCCACCGTCAGTGCAGACAGAACTTAATGCACACATGCTCACTTGCCTGTACACAGCTTGAGTCTCCACGCTCACACAATTGAGGATCACCACTGCCCCACCTAGGGATGGAACCTCGCACAATGGGATGGATCTTCCTTCATCAATTAAATTAATACAATCCGCACAGACACACATCCAGGCCAACTAAATGTAGACAATCCATCACTGAGCTCTATCCCAGGTGATTCTAAGTTATGTTACATTAGCAATTAAAGTTGACCATTATAACACTTAACCTTGGTAATCCTAAAAATGTTAAGCACAACAGTACTTACTTTGCAGTTTTTGAAATATTAATTGAAATAATTGCTATTAAGCACTTGGCATGGTAACTAGGATCGTTCAATCCTAGTTCAATCATCTTGAACACCCAATCACTAATAACTATTATATCTCATGGAGCTTAATTTGACATCAAACCCGATGAACTATGCTTCTAGCTCATTATCATCACATTGTTTGTTTATGTGTCTTCTTTCCCTAAAGCCCTATGAGTTATTTCTCATCTAGAAGTCTCAAGAGTTATAATAAAGTAAACTTCTATTGTTAAATCACCCCCACAAGGGGCATCTTGTTATGACAGTTTGAATGGATTAATACACTCGGGGCACAATTTCTGCTATGATACAAGACACGTACGTTGATATTAATTATTAGAAGGTATTAGTCAGATTCACACCACTGTGATTAAACACCTGACAGCCTTAGAAAGAGGGGTGATTGATTCTGATTCACAGTTTGGGAGGGTCAGTGAGCCCATTCCTGGAGAAGCAGCAATAGTATTGGGGAATGAATGACAGAGGAAGCTGTCACCTCATAGCATCCAATAATAAGGGAGAGATGAGGTCCCACCATCACCTTCCAGAGAATTCCTCTAGTGACCTAACTTCTTTTCATCGAATTCCACTTCTTAAAGTTTCACAGTCTCCCAAGAGCATCAGAGGTTGACAACTGGGCACCTAACATGAGGGACTTTGGAGGACACTTCTACAAAGGTAGGGGGACTATTGTTTTGCCAGACCCTGTCTTAGTGTGTCTTCTTTCATTCAGTCCTCCTTACAAGCTTAGGGAATGGGGACGGCCACCACCATTTCATAATGAAAGAGAACAGGGCAGGTACCCAAGGGCACAGAGGGCAGGAATGCTTAGAGATGGAATTCAAGGTATCTGACCTGAGAACTTCACGATGCTAGATAGTGGAACTGAATTACTTGACATGAGTGAAAACAGAAACTAGTAACTAACAAGCATTAATTTAAAGAGAAAAGCAGACAATCCATTCTATGGTGTCACTCTGGTGTAAAATGCATGCGTGCAGGCTCATCTGCCTTTCCTGGGCTGGAGGACACAGACAAGGAAAGGCAAAGATGGTTCCTTTGGTAGAATACTTGGAACTCCGCATTGCCTTTCTTCCACTGCTGAAATACACTGTCTCCAAGTCTCAGTCATGAGTCCCAGAGTCGACAGCGCCTCCATAAAGACCTTTGCAAAACCATTCAGCTTTTTATCTCCTTCTCCCCAGTCTTTTAAAGGTGTCATGCATGAACCTAATTAAAAAAAAAAAAAGAAAGAAAAACTTTGGCCACATACCTTTCCTGACTTGCCCTACAGTACTGTAGCTTTCACAACCCATTCTTATTGCGCTGTATTCCATGGGCTTATATACAATGCTAACTGGCACAGAGAGGTTGCAAAGCAGATACAGCAGGAAGCAATAATACAACACTGCATTTGAACATCGTGGCCTGGAGTGGTTTGGAAATTAGCAGGGAGTGAAGAGCCAGGCTCTTACATTGGCTCCATGGTTGGTAGATATAGTATAGATTAGGAGCTGTGCTGTGGGGTTCTACCTTCCAGCACCTCCTACAGAGAACACTCAGGATTGCTTAAGTGCCAGTCTAGATTTCAGTTTCAGTGTTTTCATGGGATGATTTGCTATTCTTGGGCAAAGTACTTAGTAGTCCACGGTCTACCCCACCTACCAATGGGAAGCTACACTCATTCTAAGTAGGATCAGAGGCAAAAATAAGATGATGAATACTTCATCAAGGGAATGGGATAATTTGTAGTTAGAAAATGACTAGTGTGGCAAACACCAGCATGGAGCAATGACATCCGAGCTCCAGGCATTGATTCACCATCACTTTTACTTCTGGGTTTCTGTTATGCACAGCATCTCAGCCTTAGCTGAGTTACCCTGTAGATACAGTGAAGGCAGAATGGAAAGCGAGATGCCTAGCCTTTAAGACTCTCGTTTTCAATTATTATCACTTCTCTCATTTTCATGACAGTGTCTGCAAAGCTTTTATTTCAGCAGAGACTTAATCAGGTTAGGATATTCAGAATTAAGCAAATCTAAGCTCTCAGAAGATATCCTCAAGTCCTTGTGGCTCCAAGGAGGCTGAACGGCATTGTCTGATCATGTAAAACAGTCCGTGCAAGGAATCAGACAGAGGGAGGCCAGGATAGCAACATCTAGTGGTAACTCACAGCCTGGGAGCTAAGCTGCCACTGAGGTTAGCAAGCTGTATGGGAGGAGCAGAACAGGACCCATGAAAACTCTGCTGTTCCAAAAGAGTCCCACTTTGATGCCAGTCTTGATTCACGTGGAGTTAGAGGATAGTTGTTTGAACACTGGCTACACAGATGTAGGGAAATAAAGTTTAAGATGTGAGTGTTGGGAAGATTCTTAAACATGAGCCCTCTTCCTGACAGATCTCAGTATCATATAATAACTTTTCGATGATACCAGAATCATTTATTTATTTATTTATTTATTTATTTATTTATTTATTTATTTATTTATATTTAGTTTTTTCATTATGATAAGTTTTGATAATATTCTTTCTTCTCCCCCAACTTCTCACAGATCCTTCACTCCTCCCTACCCAGCCAATTTTATGTTCTTTTGCTTCCTCATTCTCAAAAAACAAAAGCAAACAACAAAAATCAAAACAAACAAGAAAGCCTCAAGCAAACAAAACCCAATAAGCCGGAAATGCTAAAACAAAACAAAAACACACAAAACCCAAAAGAAGCCAGAAATATACACGGGAGGAATTACAGTCTCCTCAACAAATGGTGCTAGATAATCTGAATGGCTGCAACTAAATAGATCCATGTCTATCACCCTGCACAAAACTCAACTCCAGGTGGACCAATGACCTCAGCACACGACCAGAGATCCTGAATCTGGGAGAACAGAAAGTGCATTGCAGGCTTGAACTTACTGGCCCAGGGAAGGATTTTCTGAACAGGACACCAACAGCACAGGCATTAAAGTCGGTAATTAGTAAATGGGATCTCACTAAGCTAAATCCTTTTGTATAGAAAAGGATCGCATCATTCAAGCAAATTGGCAGCTTTGAGAATGGGAAAAATCTTTACCAGTTATTCATGACTGGGTAACTTTTGATAGGCGACTATTACTTATTTCTCATGCTAATGCTGCCACTGATAAAATATTTGCCTTAAGGGTTAGAGGCTTTCCTGAGCGAAATGTCATATTCCGTGTCTTATAAGAGATGAGTGTGTGCATTTAAAACAATGCGGCTATGTTTAATTCTATCGTATTATTTTGTGCTTAGGAGTTAACATAAAAAGCTAGCATAGTTTACAATTTTACAAGTAACCAGTGAATACACCAGTGTGGAGATCTAAGCCAAGTCTTGCTTCCTTTTCATTTCCATTTTTTTCCCCACTTCACATTTAATTATGAGCAATCTTATTTTTGCAGCAAACTAGTGACCTTTCGGTGTCTCCAAGCCACATTTCCATATGGAAATCTTCCAGAATTTAAAAACGCAATTGCCCTTTTCAGTATGCTGGTTATGGGGAAAGGTCTCGAGAAATCTCAACCTCATGACATGTCTCTTTCTACACCTACAGAACTGGCAAGTGCACAGAAGGCATGCAACAATGAGTGAGAAAACACATCATGTCTCTACCAGTCCCAAAGGCTGCTGAACCAAAAGAATCAGATTTTTGGAATCTAAGTTACCATGCTAAACTGACAATGTACCAGAAGTTTAGGAAATATATGGATATATAAAACAAATTTCCATTCATGTCAAGTGTATCACATAAAACGGAATATTAGAAAAACACAGGACTAAATAATATCATCATCCCATGGGTAGGGGGTATTCTTATTCTTTCAAATAAAGAGATTCATTCAATTCTGGGTACTTTTCATGCTGATTTCTATCTGGATCCTTCACTGGATTGACTTTATTTTCTTCCTCGAGAAACGGGGGAAAATCAGGAGACAGAGTTGATTATTTCCTTGCTAGTTTTCATCATTTTAAAGGACGGACTTGAGAATTCTAGGAAAAGAAAGAAAAATGACTAGCAGGAATCTAGAGAGTTCTAATTCTTCAGGAGCCTATTTCCCAGCATGTGGGCTGCTGGTAATTCCTCTCTGCTTCCCTTTCTCCCACACAGTTTTGTTAGGAAGAGAAATGTGCAGAAGCTGTGTTCGCACCAACATAGTTCCTTAGTAGTTCTAGGCTGTGCTCAAATGTTCCATGTAATTAATTTCTAAAATAAGGTTTGTGGGTTTCTTACAGATTTAGGCTATCCTTAGCAACCACTCAGATCACATTTTTTTTTTCTTTCTTTCTCTCTCTCTCTCTTTTTTTTTTTTTTTTTTTTACCTTAGCCATAAGCCACATTTTGTGGATGACATGTTTAACTAGAAGTCAGGAGCTCTTGTGCATAGGTGTATGGTGTACCAGAGTCAGGGATGATAGTAGGGGACATCCATTGAAATGAAGGCTTGTCCTGCACTTGTGTGACTAGGAGCCTAAGCGTCTTACAAAACATTTAGGTCCAAAATTCTCACTCATCCTCTGGGCATGGAGAACATAACAAAGTGACCGTTCCCTGCTCCTTCCTGGAGTTTATGTCTAGCGGAGAAGAGCAAGTAAACAAGTTAGTCTGGGTGGTGACAGATTCTGCAAAACAAACAAGAAGGTTGATGGGATAGACTCAGAATGAGTGTGGAGGCTGGGCAGCCTTAGAGAGCAGGTCAGCTTCAGTTTGGTTGAGAAAGTGAACTGTGCAGTTGAGCCCCGCAAGAGTCTCAGGGGAAGAGAATTCTGCATAGTGGGTCAGACAATAGTGAAGGACTCAAGGTAAAACCCCCCCTCTGCAAGGGTCCCAGGATGGCAGCAGCTCATTTGAAAAAGAGTGAGAATACGTGAGGTTTCAAAATCATGGGGAGAGAACCGGATGAGCACGCCGAGGTCAGCTTGGGAGCTTGGGTAAGGCAACAGTGGTCGTTACCAGGATGTGACTTGGTTCACGTTCTGACAGCTCACAGCAGTTCTCGGCAGGGATAAATAAGGGAGGGAAGGGCAGAAAAGCAGAAGCTTGCTTCTTACCTCTAAGAATCTCTTTCAGGGATCTAAGAATAAAGGTGTCTTTAAGATGTGTTTGTAGAGTGGACACAAAGATTCATGTAAAATTTGGCTGGTTGCTGTGAGAACCTGGCAGGTAAAGCGCTGGTTATGCGAGCCTGGCGACCTGAGTTCAGTCCCAGGAACCACATAAGGTGGACAAAGAGAAACAACTCCACAAAGCTATCCTTTGACCTCTGTGGCACGTGCACATCTTCTCCACAATATTAATAATGATGATGACGATGAACAGAGCAAAAAATCTTTTCAAAAAAGATGGTTGTGAAATCTGAAGAACCATTATAGTGTACCACATTTATTATAGTGGACCACTGTTATAGCAGGACCACATCGCGTCTCTCTGGTTCTAACACTGGCCAGTGGTGCCGCTCCAATCAGCTTTATAGTGAGGAAGGGTCTTCAGGACCCTGTCTCGTCTCTCTGATTCTAACACCGGCCAGTGGTGCCGCTCTAATTGACTTTAACCCCCAGCAGTTTTTATGAATAGGAAAAGTAAGTCACTCTTCTAACAATGGCTTGAAAAAAGTTTTTAAAAGACCCAGAGGAGTGACAGTGTCTTCAGAAACTCTGCCAGGGTATTAGACCTTTTTCCAAATAGAATTGAACTTTGCTCTCAGCCAGCGAAAGCTGTTGTGAAAATGACTTGTGTGACAGAATCTTAGGAATTAGCCAGGAAAACCTGAAAAGGGAGCTCCGGCTAGGAAGCGAGATCTCGAAGGATCTCACAACGCCAGTGGTCAGAACAGCAAACATCAGACTTGTGGTGTTCTCAGGGCTGCTCATGACTGAGATAAAGCAGCAAGGCCCTCCTTGCCTCCTCATCTCCAAGCCGCACCATTACAGTACCCTGGTTTTTAACAACAAGAGCATTTTCTGAGCATTGTGCAAGCTGGGTGAGTCAGTCCGTGGGAACATCAGAGAATATATTTCTGTGAACCTAGAGAACAAGGGGCCATCACTAAATATGGCACAGTGAAGTAATCAAGAGAAACAGTGAGTCTGATCTACCGGGCTACTGTTGGAATAACACAGAAATATTTTTCTTTTCTTTCTTCTTTAGGTAGAAGACTGCATGTTAATAAAAAGTTATATAGTAAACACAATATTTGGTAGTAAAATCGTCTGCTGATTCTCAAGTATCATACACAGGGTGTATACTGCATGGTCCATGTATGTCCATGTATGTCTGTTCCCGCTAGCACAGAAGGATAGATGTGTTGGTGCAGAAGCACCATGGTATGACGACGACATGGCAGCCACGTCACTAGGGGACAGGACTTTTCAGCTCCATCCGAGCCCCTGGAGCATGTGGTGTGTGGAGCACATCTCTGAGAACATGGATTTCTTCGCGACCCTTAGTGGCATACCATGATGATAGACTCTTGGAACAAGCGACCAAAAAGTCCATGGCATTTCGTATAATACACCACTCAAGAAGGGTGACATTTTTTTTCCAATGTGATTTAAACGTAATAGTAGTCATTAAGAAAGTTCAGGCTCAAGAAAAAATGAGGGTTATTATAATACTTCGGGATTTTTGAAATCGGCAATTGATTCAGACATGCGAATAGGCTTCAGACTTGTTCTGACTCTGTGAAGCTCTTTCGTCTTAAATACTTCAAATTATACAGATCTCCTTCTAGTTGAGAATTTTAACCTTTTACAACAGCTAAACGGTATTTGCAGTCATTCTCTAGGAGAATCGAACGGGGATGACGCAAAGTGAAGCGGGAAGGACACATTAGCCATGCAATTTGAGATGAAATTCTCTCAGCGCCTGGATCTGCAGACACCTGGGTCTGCGTTTGTCACACTGGCCTCAGCTCCTCAGTGTTCTCTGAACAGAGGGACATCAGAAGTCATAAACTGGAGCAGCAGTGTCTGGGCCTGTGTTGGAACAAGCAGATTCTACTCGAAGCATCGAGCATCGTTAAGTGACACTTGAGACACGGAGGCAGGCTTTGCGTTTCTAGACCAGCGCTTTTACAGAGCAGCTTAACCCAGAGCAACAGTCCCGTTAAACAGGCAAGCCCAAGCCATCAGGGAGGCCGCAGGGTTGTCTGCAGTGATGGAAAAAGATGCGCTGTGCATCCCAAGGTCTCCTCACACCACAGGCATGGAATGTGTGAGACATGAAATACTAAGGAAAACAGCCACTTTAAATTATCTATTAGTTTAACCTGTGTGTGCATGCATGTGTGTGCGTGCGTGTGTGCATGTGTGTCTCCATGTGCCCCAGCATACATGTGGCTGTCAGAAGACAATCTGTGGGAGTCCTGTTTTTCTACCATGTGGGTCTTGGGACTAGAACTCAGGTCCTAAGACCTGGTGGCAAGTACCTGTACCAGCTGAGCCATCTCGCTGCCCCTGACAGTCATTTTTATACAGCTTTCATATGTTCAGCTTTGTGCTCATCCGAGGACAGAGTTCCACAGCTGTCACCTAGACACTTTAATTTTACGTGTTCTGACCTGGCACCATCTCCTCATTCAGCTGTAACTTTAGATTTTGCAATTGCCAAGTTTCCTCTAAGAAAAGCTCTATAACCAGATAAGGTTTTCACAGACCCATAAAACCCACCAGTCAAGGACCGTATTGGTTATTTTTCTTGCTGCCGTGACCAAATGCCTGGCAAGCAGCAGCAACTTATGAGAGGAAGCTGTGTTTGGGTGGGGAAGGCACAGCAGCAGGGGCATGTGCCTGGCCCTCACTCCCTCAGGACATGGTGGACCAAGAAGCAGAGGGAGATGAACGGAGGTACACTCCGCCCTCTTTCTTCAGTCCAGGGCCCCAACCCAGGAAACAGCGCTGCCCATATTCAGGGTGGGTCTTCCTCTTTAGTCAGCTACTAGGATCAGAGCAGAAGAACCGTGTCAAACAGATTTTTTTTCTTTTTGGTTTTTTGAGACAGGGTTTCTCTCAAACCTGGCTCAGCTTTGGAGCCTGTCCCGGAACTCACTCTGTAGCCAGGATGATCTCGAACTCACTGAGATCCACCTGCTTCTGTCTCGTGAGTGCTGGGATGAAAGGCGCGCGCCACCACTGCCTGGCTTGTCAAACAGATTTCTGAAACATTTTTTTTTTTATGCCCCGATAGACAAGTATGGACATCGGGCAGTATTTTTGCTGAAGAAGACATGGGCGGGAAGATATTAATATCAATTCAGTCTCAAGAAAAGATGCCACTGTGTTGGGTCACGCAGTCTAGCGAACAGGGACATGCTGTGTATCACATGTTCTGCTGCACGTCTCTGCATGCAATGCTGCCCGTCCTCCCTATCTTCAGCACTTGGGGGCGAGGTGAAAAAGGGGTTCTCCCAAGTTCATTCTACCATAGTTTGGATGTGGGTGCCGAGTATCCCTCGTGGGTCCACTAATGCGGTGAAGAGGATTTCTGCACAGCGGGGCTCCCTCCCAGACGCGGGATTATACACGAACCACACTCAAACATGTGTTTTCACAGAGAGATACTTTATTACATGCGGAAGAAAAGCTACAGTGGCTGCTTTCTGACTCAGGCAGAAAACAGCAGCAATGACCTTGCAGGTATAGTTTTAAGAAGAGAAATAGGGGATGTCTGTGTTCGAATGGGCTAGGATGCAAAGGTGGAGGAGACAGAGGACCAGAGAGAAGGGGAGGGGAACAAGGGAAAGGGAGCAGGGGTATTTGTAACAATGGGACAAAGGATTGCCTCTGGATAGAGAGGACACAGAAAAAGGCAAATGGCCGTTTATAAAGATAAAGGGGGGAAATCCTGCGTTAGAATGAGGGGGTCTCATTTTAATTTGGCATGTTAATTGGGGTAGCAAAGGGGCCTTCTGATTGCTGGAATTTGGTAGTCAGCTCCAGGAGAAGGAAGTGGCCAAATAAGGGACTAGACCTTGGATGCTAGCTTTAGGAAAGCAATCTAACAGTGTTTAGCCTGGCGGAGGAAATGGGGGAGAAGGGCAAGGCCTGCCAGAGTCACGCGTTCAAGTGGGTTAGTGTCTCTTCAACCTCTGGGGTGTGAGACTTAGTACAAGGTAACTATGCCACTTGGGGTACCGCAGTTCTTAGGGTACCCTCGTCAGCTTCCAAGAGTTTTGGTTGTTACAAAGAGTGGGACTGCCTCCTGCCACCTTCTGGCTTTCTGTCTTACCATGTGATTTCCACTGTGAAGCCGCCAGGGGGTTCTCATCAGAGCCATGCAGACGTCAGTGTTTCTCTCTTGATCCTCGATACCCATGGGCTACATTAAGGGCTACATAAAACCTCTCTTCTCTCACTACTATCTAGCCGTGGGTACTTTGTGATTTCAACAGAAAGTAGTCAAACCCAGAGAAAAATGCCTTCTTTGAATAAAAGCAAACGCTGTCCTAAAAGTGTGACTTATGGAGTAGGGAAGTGTTGGAAACGCTGGCTCCTGTCTTTGCAGGTTGAGTGTAGAGGTCTAGTTTCCTCTGCCTGATACTGCTATGGCAAACACCTCAACTTGGCCCTGTCTCAGAAAGCAGCAAGCTATGGTGCGAGTGAGCTGCAGGTCAGGAGGGGACCAGCTACCAGCCAGCACTCTGACTGGGCCAGACGGCTGGCTGCTGAGGCCCTTCCTCCTTTTCACCATTATCTCCTCTGCGGGTAGCCCTGGCAGCTAAGTCTGAAGGAGAACACGCCAGCCAAACTCAACGCTTGGCTTTCGGAGTGAGCCAGGAGGAAATGAAGTCACAAAGTTGAGTTGGAATCAGAGGGGTTTTTTTTTTTATCATCACTTCATAAAATCGGGAAGGTTTCTAGAAAAGGAGATGTTGACTTTAGTCGCCGTTTACTTCCTTCAATCTAAGACACGAACTTCCATATCCTCCCTCAAGTGAGGCAAGGTAACAGCTGATCAGAACGACCGGCTGAAAGCCAGGGGCCAATGAAGCTTCTTCTCTTTACATAGATCTTCATTTTCCAGGACAGTGAAAACAATACCCCAGTGTGAACCCTCATTCTTTGTTTCCAGAATTAGAAAGCAAAGCTGCATAGCCGCTGGCTAGAAAGAGGAGAGCACTAATTACATACACCATACAGTGCGTGACAGTAGCGCTGTCCCATGGCCCACGCACGGGGTATCTGGATCCTCAGATGCTGTTTTAGAGGATGTGCTCTCAGACTAAGCGTTAGTGTATAAGTTCAGTGGGCAAGGAAGGCTGGTGTCATCCACCTGCTTGAAGTAACAGGGCTTTTCTAGAAAGAGGAATACTTCAATGAGTATTCCTTAGTGAATGTTTCTTCAGAAGCAACAAATGTATCTTCTATGACATGGCAATGACTCCCCCAATGACTCCCCATCAGCCCATTGCTTGAAAGCCTTCTGTCTTTCTCTGCTCTCCCTTCCCCTTTGTACACACACATGCAAACACACACACACACACACACACACACACACACATTTGTCTTAGACTGAATGTCATGGATATCATAGATTACCACTTCCTTTTGTTCTCCTCTGACCACTAAGCCTAGTGGCATTTCATGTGTGTGTGTGTGTGTGTGTGTGTGTGTGTGTACAGACAGTTCTCTAGAGTGTTGGTAATAAGGCAGCCATACTGTGCATTAACTTGCTACTAGCTTTAAGGTCTCAGATTCTGGAAATTCTTCAAAAGCAAAAAGAATAAACGCCCCCAAACTCTGAATTTGCCAAACAGCTGAGAGTTTCCCTTTTCTGATGGGTGATTTTACAAGTCAAGAACAAGAGATAGAAAACACGTGGGTGACTTTTCTAAGAAAGTACAATGGCTTCCTGCTCCAAGGTGTTGACTGTTTGACTCGCTCTGCCATTCACCAGTGGGCAATCCCAACTCCAAAGACCTTCCAGTAAGTTTCCCATGCCCTGTGCCTGCCAAGCAGGTGTGTCTCATCCTCTTCTCTGTGAAGCACATGAGAAACTTGTTCCGGAGTCTTAGGAGCACTCTGCAAATGTCAAGGTCCAAAGGAGCCACAGATACAGTGCCATCTACCAGTCTCTGGGCTTTATGTTTCTATGGCACTGGAGGGTCTGTCTGCAGGCTCTTGGTCTGTGGATCTAGGGGCATACTGCACAGAGATGAAGGCAGAGGGGGCCATATAACGTGAGCCTGAGCGTGCTTCCATGCCTTGGTCCAATGAAGATTTAAGTAGACAAATTGCTCTTTGTGGGCGTAAGATGATCCCTACATTTCCTGTTTATTTTCTATTTCTAACCTTTGTAGACCAATGAACAACTCATCATGGGCTGTCATAGCTTCAAGGTATCTCAGAGGTTGAAGACCCATTGATGACCCAGAGAGAATAAAGTTCCAGCTTCCTTAGTCTGCTGTGCAAGTTCCAAGATCTCCTCTCTCCCCAATAGACTCTGTTCAGGAGATGCCAACATCTAAAACCGATGGACAAAACTGGATTCGGGTGTGTTGAACCCTGATCTGTGCATTTCAGTTATCACCCCAATTCCCTTGACTGGGTCCAGCCCCCAAGTCCCTGCTCTATGCTCTACAGATGTTTGTAAAGGATACTTGCTAGTGGCAGGCACAGAAAGACAAATAAGACACTGTGAACAAGGAGAGCTACATTGAAAATGCTAAAAACATTCACCAGTGGAGTTGCTAACATCCTCTGAGATCCCAGAGCCTTCACAAAGCAAACACATGTAAATTAGGGCAAGAGGATGCATAAGCAAGAGCCCTCAAAGCCAAGAAGCAGTCACAGGGCGGTGAGAGAAGGACACCATTTGGGATTTCTGTAAATCAAAATATACCCAGCCTAGCTATTCCTACCTGTAGATCAATTCTGAAAAGCCTATTCATACAGCCACTTAGCCTAACCCTCCCCGCTTACTAATAAGATGCTGGGGGCTGGGGGAGGGTACTTCTTTGCTTTTGCTTCGGACTGAGGGTGTTGCCACAGGGTTGTTTACTGTGAGTCACAAAGTCAAGTTGTGCCTCTGTGTTTTCAAATCTACATATTTTCTTAAAGGGAGTATAAAGAGCAGGCTGTTAAAAATACGTGCACTCATCTTGATGTTGAAGGGAAGGCCATGGTGCCTCTTGGGTCAAGCTGTTGAGAAATTCCTTGAGCTATCTCCACTTAGGATACTCAGAACTGACAGCCTGCGGCTATACTCGGCCACAGATAGTCTTGCTCCCTAGACACTGTTTAAAAAATTACAAGCCCATTGTTCTGGCTAGAGGGATGGTTCAGCAATTAAGACTGTGCACTGTTCTGAAAAGGACAAGAACTGGATTCCCAGTACTCATGTCTGGCAGCTCATAACTGCGTATAACTCCAGCTCCAGGAGATCCAAACCGGGTACCCCCTGAACTCTTAAAAATAAAACAAATCCCCTCCTCCACCTCTTTTCTCCTCCCCATCCTTATTCTAAGAGGCAGTCCAGTATCTTTTGACAACATCTGTACCCTCTCCCTAGGGGCACCCATCCCTACCTCTAGATGTCCACTGGGGCCAGTCTGTGGGGGACAGAACTTTAAGATTCTGTTTTGAAGAAGAGAATGGACTTTCTGAAAGGTTACTTTCAGGAGATAGCTGGCCCTCCTAGCCTTGTTTGCTTCAAAGGCATAAGGAAGGAGGCAGATGAAGAGCCTCCGAGTGGCCAGTGAGATGTATCAGTAGGGGTCAACTTGCTAGCCTCCTGCTTCCCTGGCTGCCCTTCTGTCTTTGGCAATTTACATGCTCCTGCTTTGGGCCTACAGTTTAATTGGCTAGTCTCATTTCTCTTTCCAATGAAAACTTTGGTAGGGTTGGTTAGGTTGCTCTCTGCTCTCGATCCCAGGGGAGAGACCTGAGTCATTTTGTGAATTTAGGCCGCTCTGCAAATTGGGGACACCTGGATGAATACTAGATCCTTGAAGGATTTTACCTGAATGTGCTATTGCTCTAAACACATTGCCAAGCATAAGCCATGGAAAAGCAAATTTATGCAAGGGCATTTATATATTGAGAACAGTAGGATGTCTGTATTCATATGCACACAAAATTGTACACATAAAATTGTATGTTAATTTATGTATACATAAAATGTATATGTTTAAGTATAAAATCACAGTGACAGAGGTGGTAAAAATGTGAAATAAGAGCAAAAGTAAAAGTATAGAAATAGCTTCCTTTGGCTCATATAGAAGAAAAATGAAACGCTATAATTATGATGCATGTAGACGTCATCTATCTGCCTGGGCTTGAGTGTTAACATCAGGGAGGGGGCTTTCTGTGTCTCTGTTTCCTTATGTACAAAAGGTGGAAACAATAAATGACCTGATGGATTCATAACAGGTTTAATGAGAAATATACTTAAGGTGGGGTGGTAGCGTGCAAAGAGCCTTTGATTTTTACCAGTGTCATGACTGCTACTAAAACTTGACCAAATGACACCTCTCTTAATAAGTTCCACAGTTTTACAACACCTTGGAATGAATCAGTGAGCTGGCTTACAGCTCCATATAAATGCTTTAGCGTAATGTCAAAATGCTTTGACAATAAAGTTCTATACTATCTTAAAGTTTCTTACATACGAATTTAATGAGTAAGATAATCTCTGGGAAAATGAAAGTAAAAATTGAGCCCTTCAAAACACCTGATAAGTTGAAATATTTTATCCAACATCTCAGACAATAGTTTAGTAATAGGACTCCATTCTGCCAAAAGCGTCTTGAATAGGCTAGACCTGTCCCTAATTTCTGCTAGTACCCCAAAACTATCACAAGTGAAACCTGTCCCATCCTATCCCCACCCCGTGGGCACATCTTAGACTGTCCCCAGTGTAACATCGGCTAAGAAGAAGACAAATAATCCTATGATTAAAATATGAGTCGTAGTTTCCTCAGAAGCACTATCTAACCTATAGAAAGCCATCTGTTAATGTTGAAATGGTTAGATTGGATTAGAGTATACCTTCCTCTAATCTAACAAAAATAACTGGTTTCCCTCACACAGGTAAAGATATGAAAACATACTAAGTCTGCTCTCATTGGTTCTGGCCTACCCAAAGAAAGCAGGCTGAGTAAGTTTGCACGATGCTCTGCTCAGCAGACCTGAGTGACTGCCTCCCACCCATCAGTAATTCACGTGAAGATGCTAAGGAATACTATTCCGAGCGCCCCAGCCAAGAAGGATGAGAGTGCTGTCAAGATTTTCCAGAGTAGTGTGTGTGTGTGTGTGTGTGTGTGTGTGTGTGTGTGTGAGAGAGAGAGAGAGAGAGAGAGAGAGAGAGAGAGAGAAAGAGGTGATTATCTTAGGAAGGGTCTAAACTCTAGTTCAAGTTGACATGGAATTTATTCTATGGTCCAGGCTGGCCTTGAACTCACGTCAGTCTTTCTATACCTACTTTTTTTTTTTTTTTTTGTTTTTTTGTTTTTTTGTTTTTCGAGACAGGGTTTCTCTGCAGCTTTGGAGCCTGTCCTGGAACTCGCTCTGTAGACCAAGCTGGTCTCGAACTCACAAAGATCCACCTGCCTCTGCCTCCCGAGTGCTGGGATTAAAGGCGTGTGCCACCAACGCCTGGCTCTATACCTACTTCTTAAGTGCTGAGATTAGAGGTTGAGCCACTACCTTCAAGGCAGTCTAACCTTGACATGAAATGCCCATTTGTTAATAGCCAATTTAGAGGAGTGACAAGGGGTAGATCATTTATTATTCTAATAGTAGGGGATCTAGTCTTTCACCATGGCCTGATACTCGCCATTGCAAACATTAACACCCAACTAGCAAGAGTAGAGTGTTTTTAGAGCTACTGATTTTCCAGAGAGTTCTGACTGACATTCCAGGGACAGACATTGACTAGAAATCAGTATCACAGGTTCATTTAACCAAGGGTGACATTCACTATACATCCTAGCTAAAATTTGGACCTTATCATGGTACTTCTTTTGAGTAGGGTACATTTTACCTATGTAGTCACAGTACATTGATCTAGACCAAGGCCTTTGTAGCTATTGTCCTGGAGGACTGAAACCTCTCTGCTTTTAGGGTAGACACCAATATCTTTCTATAGAAACAACCAGAAAAATGACAAACATGACCAGAAAGGACTTGATGCTCAAAACAAGAAGGAAGCTCTGAGAAGCTCAGGTAGGGATGATGGGAAGACAAACGTGGCAAACAACAAACACCACGTGGCTCTTCACCTGGGCAGCTATGCCCACTTATTAGTTTCAATCAAAGGCACTCAGGGATATTTAAGAAGGGTCAGAGATGTTTTTAATTTTTATGACTGGAGGTTAATGTTTAAAGGCTAACCATTGCTTCTAAATATTCCACAGGGCATGAGGCAGTCCGTCGCTGAA
This sequence comes from Alexandromys fortis, assembly GCF_014885135.2. Taxonomy (NCBI): domain Eukaryota; kingdom Metazoa; phylum Chordata; class Mammalia; order Rodentia; family Cricetidae; genus Alexandromys; species Alexandromys fortis. The sequence goes on from NW_026067923.1 coordinate 6,374,973, forward strand.
AAAAAAGTATCTGTTTGGAATGTCAACAGTGCCAAGGCTGACACCTATATATAACCTGTTCTAGGTTTGTGCTCATCCCAGCCTTGGTTATGTCCTCCACATGGCACCTTAGTGGCTAGGGAGCACTGATCTTACAGCGTGGTCTTTTCTGCTCGTGGATCTCAGCACTGGCCTCTTCCTCACCCTTGACTCCATGTCTTCGCGTGCTTCTTTAGATCTGACGGCCATTCTGCCTGCTTCATCAGGAGCTGTGGCCTTAGTGTTCTCTTTGAATCCTTTAGGGACTGAGGTCCCAAGTCCTGCCATCTGGACTCTGACACTAGGACTCTCTGGGCTGTCAAGGAACCTTCTGATTCTCCATTGTAATATAGATTTAAGCCTCACAAATCACCCTGGGCTTTCCTAAAGACAATGGACATTCAGGCTTAACCTCTGTTTTTACAATATTGTATTGAATATCAGGCTCTGCACACATCTGCTTTTGGCCATGGCTAGCCTGTCCACATACCACATCCCCCAAACCCCTTCTCACATGTGCTCAGCCTCAGGGTTCCACTGCGTCACCTATTGCTCATTGGCCACAAAGCATATAGTTACTGGTCCATCCCATCCCATCCTTTACTAATTCAAGAAAGCACGACATCCTTCTATGTCATGAATCCTGTTCAGACCATAGTTTGTATTTAAAGACCCCGGGAAAAAAATGGGCTACTTTATAAAAGCAATTCTTTTGATGAGGTACAATTTTGAATGCTGACATGGTAAAAGCAGAATTCTAGAGCTCAAAGGGAAAGAGGTGAAGAGAGGGACCGGCTTCTTTTGAAGGTAGGTAAATTAAATATTTAAGCAAATGCCACAGCAAAGCTGGCTGATTTTCAGGCGAGCAACACTGTGAAAGGCGGCTTGGGTAGCTGATGATGTCACCTGCTGCAAAGGTTAATTACCGCTCGTTTTCCTGTTTATCATGGTAACGTTGGGTTAATGTATCTCTTCCTTAATTATACATCCCATGTCCATTTCTTGGGGAATAACTACAACCCGAGACGATTCCTTTTCTTGAGAAACCATGACTTTCGCTAAAGCTAGATCAGGCCTAGCTCTCAGTCAATAGTCGGAATTTTCCCTTCACAATTCACAAATCGCCATGGATAGATACAGCTGAATTCCCATCATAAAGAAGTGTGAGAAAGACATAATTTGGACCAAGATCAGTACCATGTCCTCAGAACTTGGCGTGTTGCTTAAGGTGACTTTGCAGAGTCATATGATTGTGGTTCCCCCACCTACCCACCCACCCCCCCCGTGGAGCCACATGGTTGTGACCTGCAAGTCAGTCACGTAGCTGGGACCTGGGCTCAATGATGAAGCTTTTCCACACAGAGAAAAACACGTGGCTATTTTCGGTGCGTTACATCGTTGTCATTTGAATACGAAATGTCCCCACAGGCCCAGGTATTGAATTCTTGGTCCCCAGCTGGAGGCACTATTTTGAAAGGCTCTAAAAACATTGGGAAGTAGGGCCTAGCTAGGGGAAGTAGGTCACTGGAGACACACCCTTGAATACCTGGCCCCCAGTCATCTCCTCTCTCTACGTGCTGTCAACCGTGAGGTGAAAAGCCTTCTCCCCACCATGATGATCTGCCTAGTGAGGCATGAGATTTCTGGAACCATGAACAAAGCCGAATCTTTCTCCTTTCCTGTATTCGGCCCTAGCTGCACAGATGTATCTAATGAATATCCCTATTGATTTCCACCATAAGAACGAGAAGACCACAGCCCTAGTTCTAACAGCATTCACTTAAGCCTCAACGTGAGTTCCCCCACAAATCTTCACGCTGACTTCAGGCAGTAGGCCCTGCCACCTTCCTTTTGCACAGCATAGACCAGACAGTTCCCAAAGAAACTTGGTAGAACACGTGACTGTATTCCAACCTCGATCTGCGCTGCTACTTCCTGGTTAGTGACAGGGAGGACTTCCTCTCTTCAGGTGTACGGGCACTTTCTTGCTCTGTTTGGCAAACAGCAGCACTCAGACGTCCCCCTCAGAGCTCAGACAGGACTGGACTGTAGATGATTCTGCAATTGCGCTCCTTTCAGGAAGCACAAGAAAAGAACCTACATCTTGATAAGTAGAACTCTCGGACATAATTGACGTCCCCAAGGGCATGGCTTGGGGAGGACACTGGTAGATTCACAGGTAGGTATGTGTCCTGATGCTACGAGGATATGGTCTTTACTGTTTTCTGGACTGTCACATGACTCCCGAAGGAGCGCTGCAATTTGAAGGAGTGAGCTTTATAGGGATGGGGTGGGGCGGGGCAGATCCTGGGGCTCTCAGAGTTACAAGGGCTGTCTTCTCCCGGGGATGCTTGAAACCGGCATTGTGTCTCAAGCTAAGCACTGGCCTGGCCCCCATTTCACTTGGGCCGGTGTGCCACTCATAAGGAAGGAAGCTCAGGCTGTGCTGTGACCAGCATGGTGGAGGCTGTCCCATTTAAAGACTCATGTAATTAACCGTGTCATGATTTGGCAAGGAAAAAGCAGTCTAGAATTTGCTGTCAATGATGCCAATCTGGGACCGCGTTGGGCCAAAGCAAAAATCCACAAAGAGGTTCAAGAACCTTCAAGAAATTCAGGGGGCTAGCTATGTCTAAGGTCCTTTAAGGGCTCTATCTTGACAACAGAATGAGACCTAAACTTCAGAGGTGGGTTTGAGGGGTTATTCCAAGCTGATTTGCTTTCTGAGTCAGCACCAACCCCACCCCCTCAAGAGCTCTGGTCTTACACAACCTCCTGCCCTTCTTTTCCCTTCTCAGAAGTCCTCTTCTCTCCAGGGCTAAGCCCAGCCTTCACCTCAGAGGTAAACACTCCCGTTTTATATCCTTCCATTTTGCCTCCCACTTATCATGGGCAGCATACTTACCAGGCTTCGTTGTTTACCCCTCTGTTTTCCTAGATAGGTAGAGTGGACACAAATTACAGTCAATTTATTTTTCTTTCCTAGAATCCAGCATGTAGGAAGTGTTTAACCAGTGTCCAACTGATTAAATTGGGTTCTTTAATTGCTGTAGGACATGAACAGTATCCAGTATACATAGCAACCCACCTAATTATTTCTTGGTGAATCTTTTAATCTTAGAAAATATAGCTAGTTTGTCTTTTTATGGCTCTTAATCCTGGAAAGGATGAAGATACTAAGACCATTCAACTGGGGGAAAGAAATAATCTTTCTAACAAATAGCACTGGAGCTACTGGCGTCTCATGTGCTAAAAATGAATTGGGTCCTCTTTTTTTTTATGTCAGCCACAAAAAGCAACTCAAGGAGATCAAAGGGCAAATGAAAGAACTAAATTATAAATTTTTAAGAAGACGACAAGCATAAACATTTGTGACTTTCTTAAGCCACAACTTCTTAGATGTGCTGCCAAGACTCACAGTCAACCACAGAAAGGAAGGATTAGCTACACTAGATCAGAATTTAAAGTTTTCATGCTACAAATAATACAGTGCTCAAAATATTTGCAAATCCTATTTCCAGAAAGGGATTTACAACCAGAATATAAAAAGACTTCTTATAATCCAATCATAAAAATTAAATAACCCACCCTAAGTGCAAAGCACCAAACTGACCTTTCTACAAAGAAGGCAGATAAGTGGCTGAGAAACACACCAGCAGATGCTCACTGTCATTAACCGTTAGGGAAATGCAAGTAAAAAAAAATCGCAATGAAATAGCCCTTCAAACCCATGAGTATAGCTATGACAAATAACAACTATTAATAAAGATGTGGAAAAACTGAAATCCTCATTTCTGGTAGGGATATAAAATGGTGCTTTTACACTACTTTAAAATACAGTTGGCAATTCTTCAAGGTCTTAAACTTGGATTTATCCTATCATCTAGAAACTCTACTCTTAGAGAAATAGAACACAAGTTCAGTTAGAACTTATTCATGGACATTCATGGGAGGATTAGTTATAACAGCCTCCAAGCAGAAGCCCAAATGCCCACTGGTAAAACTGGATAAAATAGGTAGTATGCCCAGAAAGTAGAACTTCACGCAGTAGTACAAAGAGGTGATGTACTGGTACATGTTATGATGGAGATGAAATCCAGAGACAGTAAGGTTAGTGAAAGAAACCAAAGGCTACATACTACATGATTGCATTAAAATGAAGCAGAGGCAGAGAGTCGACCCTTGGTGCTTGAAGCTGGTGGGGGTGTAGAGTGAACGTGTATGCTTCTCTTTTGCTGTGTAGCTTCTTTCTGAATCAATGGAAATGTAGAATTTAACTGCATCCATGAATGCACAAGTCAATGGCGACAACAAAGCCACCTAGCTGTGTACATTAAATAGACAAATTTTCGTTATACAAATTGTATCTCAATACAGTAATTTTGTGCATGAAGACTGTCCCTGGTCATTAGAAAAGGGTTGGCCAGTTGCAATTTCTCTTAAGGAACATGGTTTAAGACAGAAGACATTTTGGATTAGTTCATCAGAAGGGAGAAGGGGACATGATTGGTTGTTAACAGGTCTAGTTTTGTGCATACAACCGCAGCTGCTGTGAGATTGTTTGTAAAGGGTGTGTCCTGAAGACAGTATTTCTCTTCTGCTCTGATGTTCTTTTTGCCTTATTGCTGTGACGGTTTGTAAGCCTCAGAAGGGTGGTATAAATGCCCTGTGTAAAAAGTAACATCATTTTCTTTAGTGGTGTACTGAAAGGTGAGCCCATCAGGCTCTCACACCCAGTTCTAAACCTGTGGTCACACAGATGGTCCTGGCTAAAATCAATGGACCACACGATAAAGCAAGAAGACATGAAAGTGAGAAGGGACTTGTAAAGAAGAGTGGGGGGTAATGACAGGGTTGGGAGGAAAAGGACAGGGTGAAGGTGTTGTGTGACAAATCTTCCTCTGGGGAAATGCAACAGACATGTCACTTCACCCCAACAAGGAACCCACGAGGACCAACATAGAGATATCACCAAAATCCACCCTGGTGAACTAGAGTTTTATTGGGGTTATTTATAGGAATATGGGTGAGAGCAGAAATGACTCAAAGACAGTTGCAACACTAAGGTTCATCCCAGCATAGATGGGAGCTCACAGAGATGGGAACCTTGAATACACTGCACAGCTTGCAGTAACCCATCAGACTGACAGGTGCCAGAGTTAGTCTAAATCTCTGCTGGGCAGCTTGTCTGGTTTCTGCTTCTTCCAGGCAGCTGGTTTGATCTTAGTGGTAACCTGAGTGTCCTCTTTAGAGGTCAGTTTCCTTCAGTCTGAGCAGGATGGCCATCTTTTATGGCTTACCTTGGCAAGGAAGGGGCTAGTGAATCTGGTCAGTTTCAGGGACTTCCTGAAGCTATTTTTAGCTGTTTACCTTCACATTTCAGGAGCTTCCTGAAGCTACTTTGGGTTATTTGCCTTCCTGGTTAAGGAGCTCCCTGCAGAACGTAACGTTTCAATCCCTGGAGGAAACTGGTACACAGCAAGAGGGGAGAGTAAATAGAATGCATTGTAGTAAGAGCTGTGGGCTATGTTCCCAGCGCCCGGCCGCTCGCAAGGTTAGCTTTACCAGAAATAATTACAGGGAAACTGTATTCTTTTAAACACTGCCTGGCCCATTAGTTCCAGCCTCTTATTGGCTAGCTCTTACATATTGATCTAACCCATTTCTAATAATCTGTGTAACATCACAAGGTGGCTTACCAGGAAAGATCTTAACCTGTGACTGTCTGGAGTAGGAGAATCATGGCGACTGACTGACTCGGCTTCTTTCTCCCAGCATTATGTCTGTCTGCTCCACCTACCTAATTTTCTGTCCTATCAGGGCCAAGGCAGTCTCTTTATTTAACCAATGAAATTAACACAAAGCAGAAGACTCTCCCCCATCAATGCATTATATGCATGTGTGGTGGTTTGAATGCAATTGGCCCCCATAAGCTCATAGGGAGTGGCATTATAGGAGGTGTGACTTTGATGGAGTGGGTGTGCCTTGTTGGAGGACATGTGTCACTATAGGGGTAGGCTTTGAGGTCTCATATATGCTCAAGCCATACTCAGTACCCCAGTTTACTTCCTGTTGCCTTTAAATCAAGATGAGAACTCTCAGCTCCTTCTCCAGCATGATGTCTGCCAGCACACTGCCACATCCCACCATGATGACTATACCTCGGAACTGTAAGCAACCCCAATTAAATGTTTTCCTTTATAAGATTTGCTGTGGTCATGGTACTTCTTCACAGCAATAGAAACTCTAACTAATACAACATGTATGAAATTGTCAAAGAACAGCTTTAAGCAATAGTAACAGCAATAATAAAAAAAATTACAGAGTCTATTCACAGTCTATCCTTCCTGGGTTATGTCTGTATTTGATCATCTCAGGGGAGCCTGGAAACTTTTCAATACCCAGGATGTGCTCAAGTCAACTAAATCACAATCTGCAGTCAGAACCCAGGAATCTGTGGTCACACAAGCTTCTCAAGTGCTTCCATTATGCTGGGGGAGAGTGTTGGAGTGTCAGGGTTGGAAGGTTCATGCATGTTTCCTGGAGAAATGCTCCTGTTGTGACTCTGCTGCTTGCTCATGGCATGTAGGTGAGCTCAGTACACACGCTGCTCAGACTGTACCTCAGAAAGCAACTTCATGGCCAGCCTGGTTTTCATAAAAATTTCCGGACAGCCAGAGCTACATACTGAAACCCTGCCTAAAAGATAATAATAAACAAAAATAATTATGGGACTGATTGTGCTCAGCAGTTAATCGCATACACTGCTTTTGCAGAGGACCCAGATTCATCCACATTAGTTCACAACTGCCTATATCTCCACCTCCAAGGGAACAGATGATATCTTAGGGACTCTAGGCAGGCACACACACACACACACACACACACACACACACACACACAGAGAGAGAGAGAGAGAGAGAGAGAGAGAGAGAGACTCACGCAGAGACACATACATGCATACATCTTAAAAATAAAGACTCATCAGTTTTGTGAATGAAAGTGGAAAGCATTTAGTGCAGTTAACTGTGGTAAACTGGGATGGTAGTTGCTGGTTTTAAAGAGATGGTCTTATTAGATTCCAGACTAAAAGTATTGATATCATCTTAGAGCATGCTAGGATTAATGTCTGGGGGCCCTGACCTAGAAAATTTGAGTGTCTGGTGACGATTCCCAGCAATCTGTGTTTTGACAATCCATGCAACATGACTCAGGTATATGTTGAAGTCTGAGAATCCTGAGCATTTAAAATAAAGATTTAGCTTTACCAAGAAGGCTATGTTTAAAGTGGCTATTTTCCGTTAAACTTGTTCTGACCTTCCCCAAATTGCTAAAACAGCAAAACTGGAAGTGTGATGTTTTTGAGAAAGGAAAGAAGATGAAATTGAGCAGGAAATTTCCCAGGGACAAAACTTGGGATGTGACTACACTCACTGGTTTTTGTTTGTGCTTGTGAATGGTAAAAAGATGGATATTTCTTTGACTTTCATTTGAGCATAAAACAGGCTGACTGAAATCAGTAGAGAACCCATTACTCTATGTGGTTTAATAAAGGACACTGGTGATCAAATCAGTAGTATATTTACCAACATGACACAAACAAAAATAAGAAAAAAATAAGAAAATTCCATAAATTCTGGACTTTCCCCAGAAATTGTCTGCCTGGTGGAAAGAAGCAATACACAAACAGCTCCGAGTGGGGGTCCATCCTGACAGCAGGGTGAGGCTCAGCGGTCTGTGGACAACAATGAGTGAAGGTCAGGGAGGTGGCATCTGCACACCAGAGGAGCTACGTAGGGCTCTTCCCATTGTATTAGTCCTCTGACACCCAGCAATCAGCACCTACTAACTTGAATGTGTGTGCTGAGTTGTTTTAATTGGGATAATATTCTCCCAAGTAAGACATTTGTCACAATTGATTCAGATTCTATCATGAGGTGCACCTCTCATTCCTTGTCAGGGAATATAGCCCAGTGAATTTTGCTGGCAGGTTTTGCCCAGAACAGACACTAGCTCTGGAATTATTCTGTTGCGCTGGAAACTGCAAAACAAGTGAATCTGTAAGCACACATTTTTTCTCTTGATAGATTTGGGAACCTATTTCCCTAAAATATGATGCCTAAAAAGCAATAAAAAATTGAGGTTTATTCTAAAATGATTACTATTGCTCATTTTTTTTTTTCGACGAAGAGAGAAGATAGGCGATGGGATTCAGGGCTATATATGATGGCCAAGACGAGGTAACTCACCCCAGTCCAAAGGCTCACTGCCTATAGCAGTCCCACACAAGATGTGCTCCTGGAAAGAATCCCTACTCAGGCCTGAGCTCAGGAGGTTGGACCCGCGCCTTTTCAATCGCTATCTGTCCACTCTATGCCCTCGCTTGCTTAACTAGGATTCCTGGATGGCTTTCCTCCCTCTTTGAGTTCTTCCTACCTATAGGACCCCTGCTCTTGTCACTTTCTGCCTTATCTTCTGCAATCGAATTCTCCTGAGCTCCTAAAGTGTTCAGAGGCCTTCAGTGAACAATGACTTCTCCTACCCGCAAAGGTCTCTTCACACTCATTTGTCTAACACCGAGGGAAGCCTGTTCATTTTCAAGTCAGCTCAAAGCATACGCTGGCTCTCCATTGTAGTTATGAAGCTCTCTCTGGTTGTCCCTTCTCTCTCCATTACTGGGCTTTGTCAGCTCTCAGGGTATCTTTGACACATAGGCCATGGGTCTGTCTGTCTTTTCTTCTCCAGCTGTGAAGACACAAGGCGCAGGTTCTCCATGGTCTCAGTCATGGGCCCTCCACTGTGGCTGGAGATGGTGGGTTGAATTCTTCAACCATTCAAGGCCTCTGCTATGTCCGCGGGCACACATTGAACTGCCTAGATTGCTGCTCCTCCCATAGCTGCCTTCTTGAGCCTACTCTGCCTTCAAGGTCACACAAATCTCACCTCCCTTGGGGAAGCCTGCAGCTTGTGTTTCCCAGCAGTGCTGGGCACAGGCCTTCACAATGGTACTTACTGTTGAAGCTAACAATACATTCTTTGTACTTAATAATTCAGCAAAACCTTATCGAGCACTTGGGTTGTACTGGGCAGGGTAGAACCTTACTTTGGGTAAATGATTCTGTTTTTAATCCCTGGGCATTATTGACTGGATTTGCAAATGCTCAATTTCCCTTGCCTGTGCTAAACTCTTTTTGAGAAACAGAAGTCTAGTTTTAAATAACCATGACCAAATGGTATCTGTCTCACTGGGATTCATGTCTAACCATGTGACTTTCCATGTCTATAGCACCTCTCAGCCCTGTTAGACTTTGTCTTGTGTCTAAAGAACGTTGTACCTGCTTAATGGCCATTGAAGGCACTGGAGTTTTCAAAAAGCACATTTGTCAACCCATTGCTAAATATAAAAATAAATTCAGTGCTTCTGATATAACAGTGCACATGAAATTACCCCGGGAGAGGAATGTTTAAAACCTGAGACTCCAGGGTCAGAGAAGTGCTCAGTTGTAAAAGTGCTCCTAGTTCAAGTATGAGAATTTAAGTTCAGATTCCCAGCACAAACATTAGTACAGGACAGGCATGGTGGTTTACCCATTATCCCAGAACCCAAAAGGCAGAAAGGATTCCTGGAGCAAAATGGATAGGTACACTAGTCCAATCTGTGAATTCTGGGTTCAGGTGTGACAGTTTGTCTCAATATAGAGAGTATAATCAAGTAAGATGTCCAGTATTAACCTCCACACACAAAAGCACAATGTGCGTGTGTACCGCCCCCATACTCAAGTGCACCCACGCATATATGAACACAAAATAAGTAAGTAAATAGATAAGTAGGATTCAGGCTATTCTGCAAGTTACAATTTCTTGGTATTGATCAAATGGTGCGGGAGAATTGTCTGTATTTTGTCAGTCATGTTTTAAATAAATGCTGATTGGCCAGGCAGGAAGTATAGGTGGGTAAACCAGATAGGAAGTAGAACAGGAGAATGCTGGGAAGGAGGAAGCCCATTCCTCACATTCAAGCCCAGACCACCAAAGAGGCAACATATAAGTTGCCCTTCTGAGAAAGGTACAGAGCCATGTGGCTAACATAGATCAGAACAATGGGTTAATATAAGCTACAAGAGTTAACAAAAAGCCTGACCTAATGGACCAATCATCTTTATAACTTATGGAGATCTCTGTGTGATTTTCTTTGGGGCTTGCCAACTGTGGAGTACTGGGCAGGACAGAAACCCCAACAAGCAGGCCCCCTCATTCTACAATCAAAGTCTAGGCATCTCCATATTAGCATGTACCTTAATTACTTTTCTATTGCCATAATAAACACCATGCCTAAGACAACTTATAAAATAAAGCATTTAATTGGGGGCTTGAAATTCTAGAGGCTTCTAGTCCATGAACATCATGGCAGGGAGTATGGCAGCAGCCAGGCAGGGTGCGTGTCTCTGGAGTAGTAACTGAGAGCTCACACACATACAAGCATGAGACAGAAAGGTAGCTGAGCCTGGATGGGCTTTTGAAACATCAAAACCCACCTCCAGTGACACACACACACACACATTCCAATAAGGCCACACCTCCTAATCCTTGCCAAACAGTTCCACCAACAGGAGATGGCGCTTTCTAACAATGAGCCTATGGGGGCCATTTTATTCAAATCACCACAGCATAGTACCCTGTAGCGTGGTAAGTTGTGTTTGAGATGCCTCGTTGTGGGGTCTGCAGCATCTACCTCAATGCTTGTACAGGCCATCAGTGAGAAAACCCATACAGAAAGTCCTTCTAGAATTGCTTTCTGCCAATGAACGCTTAGCTTCAGGAGAGTGTTGATCGAAGAACAGTTTACAAAGAACCTTTAATATATTCTGAACCAAATCTCAAGAGAGGATTGCCTGCATGTTTATCTAGAAGTTTACTTCTGCCCAAAAATGAAAAGCCTTATTTTATCGACATATATTATGTAAGCTCACAAACGCGCACGTTTATTAAAAGGATTTGTTTTGTTTTCTCTCTTAGCTACCCAGAAGCAGTCAACCTTTCATTGCTCCAGTGAAGAAATAAGCAGAGAATTATCTAGCCTAAGCATCCGAGAGCATGAGGGGATTGTCAGAGCTAATGCTTAGTGAGGATTTCCTGCAGGCGGGGCTTCTTAGGCTTCATTGTTTCATTCGCTCCTCTCAAATAAATATAAATGTACACGTATATCCTTAATCCACATGCAGAGAAACTCACAGGAACCCCTCCTGCCAGGCAAAGCCCAGCATGGTCTAAAGGTGTGAATACACAGGGAGAATGGGCTTATGAGTGTGTCAGAGATCTCAGAAGAAATGTCCCAGGCGGAATGCTACTGAAAAGGAATATAAAGACAATGAGTTCAAAAATGAAGTATATCACTTTTAGATTGTTGATGGACAGATACATATTCCATTTTATGCTTGCCTGGACCATGTGAAACATGTAGCCTCAAATCTATAGGGCCATTGCCCCTCAGCACAGTACATGGTCAAAAGGCCACAGCTGTTGAGAAGGCAGGCAGTTTTGGGAATGGGGGTTTTGCTGTACCTCAGATGACATGGTTGCATGCTTGTTTAGTGTGTGGCGAGGGTGTTAGAAACATCCATTAGTACATAGTACAATGTATTTTATCAAGAATTTGCAGAGTTATGCCAATTTAAGCCAATTTTTAGAGTCAATAAAATCTAGCTTTGCTGATCTTATAGGTTACAGTCTACAGAGTTATGACTGAAGCGAGTTATGGATATTTTCCAAAGGGGATCTGCCTTTGCCTTTGGTCTCTCCGGAGACTTGAACAGCCTGCCAGCGATGCAGATACTAGGATATGATTTTCTCTTTTGAAACAGCCATTTTATTCTAAAATCAATGCCACGGCGTTCATAGCTTATTGATTTTGTTGGTAGGCATTCATTTGCTGCGGAGAAAAATCATTGCCTAAGTCAGGTTGTTCCAAGTGAGATCGACTAAAGCAAGCACGACGGTATTCTTGTCAACGGTATCTCATAGTCCAGTTGACATACTGCATTCTGGTGCTGACAACTGAGGGCTAGGGATTTGATTAATCTATTTTCCTCTCATTATAACCACAATCTTTCTTCCCTGAATGTTCTAGTAATCACTCTAGCAAATGTTGGACCTCGACAGAACAATGCATATTCTTTGATGGCCATGGTGCATACAAGAGAGAAAAGCCTGGTTTTGTTTTCTAATTCTGCTTGGGCATTGTTGAAAGGAGCTCACTTGTGAATGCCTGTGCTTCAAGCTCAACGCTGTGGTTTGTTTTTCTCTTCCATTTAAGGAGTGGTAGAGAGAAGAAGCAGGTATGTAGTCAACCCAAGTCTCACAGACACCTGCCGATGAGTCATTTCAAAATCCTTGTGAGGTAGCGCCCAATGCAAGAACTGTATGAGTTAGTACCAAATTCTGGGGCTATAGGAGGTATCACCTGATGCAGGGACTGTATGGAATCCAATGCAGGAAATGTATAGCACTCAGTTCAGGGACTATATAGCATCTGATGCAGGGACTGTATAGCATCCGATGAAGGGACTGTATAAGCATCTGATGCAGAAACTGTATAGAATCCAATGCAGGAAATGTATAGCACTCAGTTCAGGGACTGTATAGCATCTGATTCAGGGACTGTTTAGCATCTGATGCAGGGACTGTATAGCACCCAGTGTAGGGACTGTATAACAGCTGATGCAGGGATTGTTTCGCATCCGATGCAGAGACTCTTTAGCATCTGATGCAGGGCCTATACAGCACCCAGTGTAGGGACTGTATAACAGCTGATGCAGGGATTGTTTAGCATCTGATGCAGGGACTGTATAAGAGAAAGCTGGAAAGAGAGGAATTGGAGTGATGATTCTCTTGGGTCAGTTCTGCTCTGCACTGCAAATCATAAGTTGTAAATGAAATCTGCTTCTTGAGCCCCTTTAGTGCACTGTCACACACACCTGGAAGCTTATTCTCTGAATGGCTGTTCACAGTTACCGTTCTTTGAGACTGAGATTTTGCAATAGTTGAATCACCTGGTGACTGCTTTCGATACTTAGTCACCAAATGGAATAGGGAAAATTTGGGAGAGGAAGAGGGTGATGGTATTCAGCAAGAACTGACTTTATAGGAAGGTGATGATGATGATGATGATGCTGTGTGTGTGTGTGTTTCTCTGTGGAGGCCAGGGGTCATCAATGCTGACCACTGCTTTCCTCCTTTTCGTCTTTCTCTTTCCTCCTTTCTCCTATTCCCCTTTCCTCCTCCACTTCATCCTCCTCTTCTTCTTTCTCCTTTCCTCTCCCTCCCTCTCTCCTCCCCTCTTTATTTCTTTCTATTTTATAGGCCCCCTCACTGAATCTGGAGCTCTCTGATTGGCTAGACTTCATGTCCAACAAAACCCAAGGATCTTTGTCTTTGCTCCCATCATCCTGGGATTACATGCTTACACAACAATATCTATTTGTTTTATGTGGTTGACAAAATTTCAAACTTAGATACTCACGATTGCATGGTAAGCAGTTAATGAGCCAGGCCATTTCTTCAGCCCAGTAATTGGTTCTGGTGATTTCCAAAACTTAAGATACGTAACCAAATATTTGGTCTCTTGGTGGCGAGAACATTGGAAATGACCATTTTCATCAAGTCCAGGACTTAGGCACATCAACCACATAGGTCTGTCTCACTTGAAGTACAATATTACCAATACCAAATGGATTTGTGTAGAAAGTATGTGATGGTACTCAGTAGAAAATGTTTGCTGAGGTCTACAGGCATTGCACGGACTGATCCTGAGTTACTGACCTGGTTCATCCTAACAGGCCAGTGTTCTGTGTGCATGAGAACCCACTGGAATGCTTGGTGACGCATGGGTTGGGTTGCTGGGCCCTTCATCAAGGATTTCTGAGTCTAGTAGTCTTGGTTCTCAGGTAATATTGCTGCACCATCTCCAGGGCCCAAATTCGACTACCCCACTGGGAGACACTGGGAGAACCATGGTAGATTTGGGCACAGGTCTATATCCTCTACGTTATTTTAAAGTTCATTCCCTCTTGAATGGGAAAGAGACAAATTTATTGAGGAACTATTAAGCACTGAATACTGCATATATTATATTATCACATTTAGTGATCATAATGGCCTGACAGGCCACCCCCCCCCTTTTTTGTTTTTTTTTTTTTTGAGACAGGATTTTTCATTAGTTTTGGGGCCTCTCCTGGAACTTGCTCAGTAGACTATACTGGCCTTGAACTCACAGACACTCACTTGCCTCTGCTTTCTGAGTGCTGGGATTGAAAGCATGTGCCACCCCTGCCCAGCTGTGAAGGGTATTATTATCTCTACTTCCCAGACAAAAAGTTCAGAGAGCCTTTCATTTGCTTAAGTCCGCGAAGGTCATGCCTTGAGGCCGAAGAGTCACCGGAGTTGGTCTGGCTCCAAATCTTAGACTTTCCACAACATCTGAGCATCTCTTTGGGTCAGTATGTCTAAAAAAGAGGAGTTTTTAAAAGACCCAGAGAAGAAAGAATCAGGGCTACAGTAAAGGATGGCATCTGGTTTGCTATGTGGACCATCAGTTCATTTGTCTTTGGATGAGTAGAAGGCACACTAGATTGCCTTGTTTTGGTCAGTGGTACTGTTAACCTGATCTGGATTCTGATGATTACCCTGCCATGTTTCTGGTCTTGACTCTTAGCTCACTCGGCAACACACGTGTGACTCCTAGCCTTTGAACAAAAAGCTTATCCTACTGGGCCAATGACTCCGTGAATGACTGTTGCCTTCTCTGCTACTTCTCATGAGGACAGCATTCAGGACTGGGGCAAATTCCATGTCTCTTATTAGTCACCTTGTCTCTACAAACTTTAGGCATCATCTCTCCCAAAGAGGAAAGGTAATTTTTAAAAATAATGCCCTTTACTCTCTGTGAGGACTGCGGTATTGGAATCCAGTCCTGATAAGAGAGTGGTGAGTTCATACCACAGGAAACAGAAGCGTACTTCTGTTTGAAGCCTCATGTACCCTGGCTGCATAATTTCAGTTAGCCGCAGTAGAAGGAAGGCATCAGAATGGAGGTTGGGAAGGAAATCTCGTTTCTGTCGTCTATCTGTTTGTCTTTATTAAGAGCCCCCGGGATGAGCAATCTTTTGCACAATTTTTCTCAGAAGAGCTGAATTTCCTTCACATAAGTTTTCACTGAGATAGTTTTCGGTCTTCATTTATAGTAAATATAGGGAAGTGGATTATTTTCTTCTCAAGGTGAGTTTAGTTTTTCCATATTTTATAATGTAATATATTACCACATAATAAGTGAGCAAAGAACCATTTTTCTCTTAAAACTGAAAAGATTAATATCTTAACCTCTGTACCACCATTTCTTTTGCTGACTAGAATAAACAAGGCTTTTTAAAAGCATATTTTAAAAACAATAGCTGAAAGTGAGAATAAAAGCCCCAAGTGTGTATTTATACTAGACAATTGCCTTTTCTCTGTGGTTACTAAAGCTGCAGTATTTAGCCTGTTTGGGCTTAGTTTTAGATATTTACTGTAACTCTTGTAAAAAACAGCATTTCCTTCATATGCATACATTTTAACCAGCATAATAATTCACGTTATATTTCTGTTCCATTAAATACTGAAATGGCTTGAAAGGAAAAACAAAAGCATGAGTTTGACCTTGGTCTGCCCCTAGTTCACGTCCCTGGCTTCAGTGTAGAGTGTCTGCCAGTTCAGACTAAGTTCATTACCCAAGGGGGTGGGGGGAGAAAGAGAGAAAACTCTGAGAGTTTCTCTTGTAGAATATTGACATGATTTTATCGTCATTCTCCAGCTGCCCTCTCATTACCCAGCCAAGCCAGGGCGTGTAATAACGTAACCCCGATAACCAGCGCTTGGCACATTTAAAGCAAATGTCAAATCAGGTTAGCCTGTGGAGGTCTGCCTTTTCTCCACAGTTCATATTCTCATGGGGAATAACCAATGTTCCTTCCTCAAAACCCGACATCGTGGGCCCTACTTTTCCAAGGGCTGTCATTCAGTCACGGCTTAAATCCAATGTGCTCACTGCAAAGTAAGTCTGTGAACAGGGCTGCTTCTCCACCTCCCTGGCAGTTCTAGTAGCGAGGAAGGCAGAGCTAATTCCTTCAATACATAAATGGAGAGATTTGTGGAATGATCAGTGAGTAAGGAGATTGTGAGTGAAGAACTGGATCTCATTCTTGAGAACGGGCAAGGGCCATCTTTTCGAAAGAGGCCGGGGTTAACGGTCATAATGGCGATCTGCTCAGCGGCTCTAGGCTGTGTGTTTCTAAGTCAGCCTTTCTACTTTGGCTTGCTCTTTTTCTAGCCTCTCTGCACAGCCTGGCTCCTGGCCACATCTGCCTAGGCAGGCTGGATTGCAGGGCTCCGTGGATGACTACACCTGAGCTGCCAAGCTCAGCTGGAGACAGTAACTCATAGCCGAGGGCTGGGGTCACTGAAAACACCTGCTCTCCTGTTTCAACTGACCTCTCCTTGACTTCTCTTGTTCAGCTTCCTTTTTTTCCTTTTCTGTTCTCTTCAGTGGCCACTGCAGAACTTTTCTTTGCCCCTCTATCTTCTTCCAAACCCCTGTTCTCTTTTAAGAACAGATGTTGTGAGCCTTGCTTGGTTCAGAATAGAGAGGGGATGGCGGGGGTTGGGGTGGGAGGGTTAGAGGGTGGCTAGCAGCTCTGACTCAGGGACTCTGTCACCTGCCCCAGCCTTTCCTTTAAACTCCTGTAACTTAACAGGTGATGGGCTACATGGCACACACCCCCAGTCTCTCCTCTGTATCTCTGATTCTCCTTCTCCACCATGCACCCCCCACAGAGTGACTTTGCCTTGGTTTGATAGTTTTGTTCCACCTATAACTTTTGAGCTTGAAGACTCCCCTTGATTTTCTCTACTTTGAAACTTAGGACTCATTGGGATTCGGGTCCCATGTCCTGGTAGATTTCTTCCAGTCTTGCGAGTTCCATTTTTCCTGTGCCGTCACTTCTCAATTTCAGTCTTATGACTACGGGACCAACTCTGACCTCCTCTAGTTGAAAGTCTATATAGAAATGTCATACCATGATCTTCTTTAGAAGATCTGTCCTTCTTTTTCTAGGTACAAGGACAGATACACACACACACACACACACACATACACGAACACACACCCCACCACTACAACAACAACCACCAAGAACAACAACAACCAAACAAGGCTGCTCTGCCCCCCATCCTGTGTTCGAAGTTCCACCATTCTCTCCTTCCCATTCAGAGTCCTTGATACATCAGTTGCCCGCTTTTCTCTGTTGGAGTTTTACCTCCTTGGTTTGGTTATAGTTCCTCCCCAGTAACTTATAAACACACTCATGAGCATTCCTTGAATTCTGCATTCTCTTTCAGCTACCTCCAAGCATCTTTGTTTCCATTCACAACCAGTTTTGCCAAAGAATAATTTCGCTTTATTGACTTTGTTTCCCTCCAGACTCCCTGTGGGCAGGCTTCTCCCACACATGTCTATTAAAATGATCTGACCCGAGGCGAGTCCACAGTCAAATTCAGTAAATACCACACTGGACTCGGCAGCAGCCATGGCCTGCCATTTCCCGCTATACCGCCTGCTCCTTTATCTTCCACAGCGTCATCCATAGATCTCCGATTGTCTCAGTCTGCTTTCTCGGCTGCCTTTTCTGTGCCATGATCTTTTGCACAGTGACTCTGTTCTCCCCACTCCACCAGCCTGCAGAAAATAATCTCATTGGTCTCCAAGTATCCAGGGACCATTTTATGCCAATGCTTTTCAACCGTTTGTTCTGCCTTCTCTTTTGAGCATCTCACACTCCCACATGGATAGTTCCAGAAGCCTGTGACATTTACACCTCTTCTTGCTTTCCTTATATGGCTTTAATAGACCCCAAAACACTGACCTCATCCTCTCTCTCTAGTGCCACAAGCTCTGCTCATTCCACCTTTGTGATCACTCAAGCTGCGGTTCTTCTCCAGCCCCTTCTGGAAACCCTCCAGCAGAGCCCCAGGATGGCTCAGACGCTATGATACCAATAACTTTTTCCTTTTCCCCTTTCTACTTCTGATCACATCAGTAGCTTTGACCTTCGACGGTCATCAGAATAACTCACAGAACCCAAAGCCTCTTCTCCTCACATTTGTTGCAACCAGTCTAGGACATATCTAATCTTTAGAATTCGAGCTCACTAAGGTGATTCAAATACACTGTCAAGAGCAACTCTTGCTGGAAGGGGAGGTGAGGAGAACATGAGGGAATGGGATGCTCAAGAAGGAAAAGGACAGTGAGGGAGAGAAAGGAAAGAGATATCTTGATTGAGGGAGCTATTAAAGAGCTATTAAGAAAGAGCACTAGGGAAATTCCCAGGAATCCACAAAAATGAGTCCAGCTGACTCTAAGCAACAGTGGAGAGGATGCCAAATTGTAATCAGACTGATAACTACCTAATTGTCACCATAGATCCTTCATCCAGCAAGTGACGGAAGCAGATACAGAGATCTACAGCAAAGCACTGGGCTGAGCTACCAGAGACCAGCTCAAGAGAGGGAGGAGTGATAATATGAGCAAAGGGGTAAAGAACATAATGGTGATGCCCACAGAAACAACTGACCTGAGCTAGTGAGAACTCACCGACTCTGGACTGATAGTGGGGGAACCTGCACAGGACCAAATTAGGGCCACTGAATATGGGGGACAGTTGTGAGGCTTGGAGAGTCTGTGGGGCCACTGGCAGTGGGTTCAGGATTTTATCCCTAGTGCTTGAACTAGCATCTAGGAACACATTCTCTTTGGAGGGACACCTTGCTCAGCCTAGATTTAGGGAGAGGGCCTTGGTCTTGCCTGGAAGTGAAGCATCAGACTTTGTTGACGCCCCATGGGAAGCCTTACCCTTTCTGAGAAGTGGATGAGGTGGTGGGGAGGGAGGAGGGTCGGAGGGAAGCAGGAGGAGGGGAGGGAGTGGGAATGGGGATAGCTATATAAAATGAGAAAAGATTATATCAAAAAATTCTTAATAAAAAAAAGCAAAAAAAAAAAATAACACACACACACAGAAAAAAGGAACAATCCTTGCACGGGATTGTTAACATTGGTATCAGTGACACAAAACTCAACTTCCATGCGTGATGTAAGATACACAGGCACAATGCCACAAAGACTCAGGGTGGAGGATCCCAGAGGAAGGGGAGTAGGAAAGAAGAGAGCTGCAGCTAAGGGAAGAGAGGGGTCCACACCCCAGAAACTCACATGTCCACACAGGGCAGCTGCTCACAGGAAGGTGGCTACCTCCACCCTTGTGCCTCCTAGCTCCAGTGAACTGGATCTATCTTCCCACATCCGCCTGATGCTGATCACTTCTGAGCATGTGCTGAGAAAATCTGGAATATCCCGACAGTCCTGGCCAGCAGGAGCCATTATGTCTACAGTTGTTGAGAGGCCTAGAAGTCAACCTCCCCCAGCTGGGTGGGGCTTCTGGACACAACTTGCTTAGCTGGTTTCTGTCATCCACAGGCTTCAAATGTGTCCTGCATTGTTTAACCGACCACCCTGCCCCTCTTTTAAAACATCTCACTACTGCGGTTTGTCACATGCAGTGTAATCCCGTATGAGATTTTCATACATGTTTATTTTGGCTAATATCTCCTTCCTTCTGGCTTCTATCCTATCTTTTTGGCCCCCTTTTCCTACTGAACTCTCCCGCCAGCCTGTGTTTTCCCTTCACTTGGTTTCGCTTTATTATTTGTGGAGGAGGATAGGGATATCCCTCTGGTCTTTAAGTACCATAGCATCAGGGATCATCCGGCAGCAAGCACAGCTACTTGATGGTACAACTAGCCACATGCTGCCGGGGAACAGGGAGTTTAGTAGTCACAGAATGGGCTCTCCCTCGGCCTGCATTTGCGCCTTTTTCTGAGTTTCTGCAGATTTCACCGGGGACGGTGAAAGCTTCTAGAGGCAAGTGACACCTGCTCCAGACCTACAGCCATTTGGGGACCTTCCTGACACCTCTCGTGGTTCTCTCAGCTTCACTATTCCAAGGAAAGGCATCTCCCCCTTTAACCAGGTCAGCACAGGAAATGGTGGGAAAACCCCCTTTGCCAGCGGCCTCTCCTGCCCTTGGCAGTTTCTTCCAGGATCAAGTTTCTGCAAACACAGCCGCCCCAGGTTTCTGCACTGGGCCTGGGTAGGATGGCTTAGTGGTCAAAGGAATCATTTGCTCCCCCAGAACGCTGATATCCTGCCTTGAGCAGGTTTAATCACCCCAAACCTCTTCTCTCTTGTTTCAAATGCTTATGGGACATTCTTGTCTCCGCTCTTGTGAAGGTCATGCTTCAGGTTGCAGGATTCCTGCTGACACTTGTACTGTCCAGGTGCATTGCAATACCATATCCTCCAAAGAGGCCTTTGCCTTGAGGGAGGCCTAAGAAAGATGTCATGAGTCCAGTCAGTGGAGGCAAGGGGCGTGTCATCAGGAGGCTAGGGGTTGGCTGGGCTCCCAAGTGTTCCTTTGAAACTCTGAGGACTGGGGGAACTAATAGTCCTGGGTGGACCATCCTGTGGGCAGAAGAGCTTCCAGTTAGCGCTTATTCAAACCTGGGATGGGGGTTCTTTCTGGCAGGGCAGTGGCCAAGAGACTGCTAAGATATGACTGGCCACGGAGCTCTGCTGCCTGTGATTTCACCTGTGAGAGAGCTGTTTCCTTGGGTTTCTTCCCTGGACTTGTTACATATGGAAAAGCCTCTTCTGAGACCTCAGCCCTCTTGCTGAAACTCTCCCTTAGCCGTTGGCACATGTCTAACCAGCCTGGTCTGGGTAGTTTCAGGACCGCTTTGTATTGGCTGCCATGCATTTATTCTAGAAAAGGCTATCCGCTATCTCTCATTCTAAGACTGTTCTTGTCTGCAAAAGTGACTGTCTCTGGGTCCCTTCTCTTCGTCACCCACAGGTGAGGCAATGGGCAGAGGAGCATCTAGCATTGGGATTGAATTTGTTCCCATGTTGTTGCCACAGTAAGTGGTCAAGTTTCCTCTGAGGGGCTTAAAGACCTCCCAGACGGAAATAGGGTGGCAGGAGACAGGCAATCCGGGAAGGAATGAGATGGAGCCCCTCTATATTCAAGCTTTATGACCTTTGTAGGGAAGGCTGTATACCATCCTCACATGAAAATCTGTAATACGCTCTTTCAAAATCCTATGTTGGGCAGACCCAATGAATAAAATACCTGAGAGACTCATTTTTCTTTATGAGTAACACCTAACAGAGATATGGTATAAATATTACAGCCATGGAAGCAGTGCTGATTCGTTAACCAAGTGAAGTCTCCAGTTGATTTCTTTGGTTTTAGCCCAGTGTCCTTTTGCTATGGTGGGTTGCATGCAGTTTATTCCATTACACTCAGGACCTTAAAGGTTCCTCTGGACTGAGACAATTTCTCAAACTTTTCTTGATGCCATATCTCTTTGAATCTTAAGGCATAGGCTCAGGTATTCCCCAGAACGGCCTCCCCTGGGGCTTGTCAGATGTTTTTTTCGTGATTATACCAGGCCTGTGGTTTGAAGAGTTTGCCTTTCCCATTGCTTTCTCTTTTTAAAATTTGATTTTATTTGTTTTTTTTTTTTTTAATTTCATTTTACATTCCATCCACAGTTCTCCTCCACATCCCTCCTCTGGTCTCCACCTTTCCCTAGCCATAATTCCATCCACTCCTTCCAGTGGGTAAGAGCTCCCCTGGAAAGTCAACAAAGTCTGGCACATTAAGTTGGGGCAGGACCAAGTCCTTCCTCCCTGCATTGAGGCCGAGCATGGCTTCCCACCACAGGGAATGCGCTCCAACAAGCTGGTTCATGCACCAGGGATAGATTCTGAGATATCCTGGGTAAACTGGGATTGGGGGGCAGTAACGGGGAACTTGACAGAATGGGATGATTGAGGGGGGAGAGGGGCAGGGTGGGAGAGCAATGAAACAGAGATCTTGATAGAGAGAACCACTATGGGGTCAGGGAGAAATTCCCAAGAATCCGCAAGGATGACCCCAATTAAGACTCCTAGCAATAGTGGAGAGGGTGCCTGAACTGGCCTTCCCTATTAAGCAGTCTGATGACTACCCTAACTGTCATCATAGAGCCTGTCCCATTGCTTTCTATCAAGATCTAAGTGGGCTTTTCCCTGCTCTTCTGTATCACGTTTGTTTTAAGGTCTCCTACTAAGTTAACACATGGTCAGAAAAAGTCACTGTTTCCGCATGTTAGATATTCGTATTGATTGCAAGATGTATCCTAGCCTCTGAAGCATTTAGTGAAGAGAGAAAGCCTTCATTTAATGATGAATGAAACATGAAGACTCCTTAGATATGTGATGGTTATGTTGGTCTGGCTGCGTCCTTTTCCAGATTATTCCAGACCATGCCCTGCCTGGAGAGAGTCCATTTTCATTTCTATTTTTTTAATCAACATATAATGACTTACCTATATGTACAGCCCATATGGCTCCAGTTCAAGAATGGACTTGACTAGTTTGTAGAGAATTCCCTGTCTGGTGCTCACTAGGTTCTGGTTTGTGTTAGAGTTTCCCAAGCTGCCACATTCTCTGATATCTTGTGGACAGTGCCAGAACTCCAGGCTCTTCCTAAAAGGTGCAAGGTTGCCAGACTCTATGCTGTGATTTTCATAGGTTCAGGCAAGCAGGAAGGCTCCAGCAATGCCTTTCTTAATATGTGTGGTGCTCCTGGCCTAGAGAAGTAAGCCTTGGTGGAGACTGTAAGGCAGAGTTTCGGTAGGCTGCTGGCTAATCCTCCCTTGCCTGCATATATCAGATTCATTTCACACAAAACATTGCTACAAATCTTCAGCCCTTCTTGAACATAGCTTGAGATCAGGAATGGAAAGTTTGATTCTTGCTCAACATACTCATTAAGAACGGAGACCAGTCCACTAGCTCAGCAAGCCTGCTTTCTCAAGGATAACCTACTGCACAGGGTTGATATGAAAATTCAATCAAATTTCTTGCAACTGACAAGATTCTGAATCGCCTCCACTCTGCCTGTCCCTGCTTGATAAATGCTTGTCTTGACCATACACTACAGGAAGGCAGGCACTGTTTGCCAAGACATACGGGCATAGGTGTAGCTTGGCTGCAAGATGGTGGTTGCAGGCTGATGAAGCTCCTTACGACCACATAATTAGAGTGTATTCATTGTCATGAGCTAATTGGTAAGTAGAATAAAAAATACTTTGTCAAGGGAAATGGGTAATAAAATTTACTTTTAGGGTGAGCTGGATTATGGTCCAGTAGTGGAATGCATCCTGGCTTGTACAAGGCCCTGGGTGCCATCCTTTGCAGCTCTGCCCCATAGACAACTATTTGGAGAAAAGATAAATTTTTCCTATGGTGTCTATTGACAGTATCATTTTTATGTCCTCAAATTCGGGTCTGCTATCAGAATACATCTTAAAGAAGAAAATCTCGCGGTCTCAGGAAGAACGCGCCCTTCCTTAAGCTGTCAGCTCGACACACTCAGAACAGCCTCTCTTTCTCAGTGCCTGACATTTTGATCCAGAGATGAAGGCATCAAAGCCCGACCAAAATGGAAATACGTCACCCGAATGCCAGCATTTGTTTACAGTGTTTTGGAAGGAAGCAAACAGAAGCAGAGGAGCACAGCTGAAAGTTCCCCACTAAAAATTAGGATAATTGTCATGCATTTTAGTAGTAAGCTGTTAGCTTGTGTGTTAGAGTTTCCCAGAGACACAATCCAACACGTACAGACATGCGCGTGCACACATACACACACTCCCTAAATTATTTTAATTTAAAGATTTTTTTCCCCCTACAATTGTGTAAAATTGGAGATGCCACTCAGTTTGAACCCCTCTTGATCTAGGAATCAGCTGGTAGATAGTTTTTCAGTTGCTAGTGGGAGAGCAGGCAGCAGCTCTGAGCCCAAAATATGATGACCAGGCTAAAGTTCACCCTGTAAGGTCTGTGCTATTAGGATGCTCACTAGGCTTGATGATTTATTTAGTTATTTTAATTTTTTATTCAGCTATTTATTTTATATTCTGTCCTTCGCCTGCTCCTGTTCTCTCCTTTGCCCCTCTCCCCCCACCATTCCTTCGTCCATCCCCTCCTCTAGGAAAGGGCAGGTCTCCTATGAGCATCAACAAAACATGGCATATCAGGTCGCAGTAAGACTAAGCACCTCCCCACATATTAAGGCTGAGCAAGGCAACTCAATATGGGGACTAGAGTCCCAAAAGCCAGTAAAAGAGTTGGAGACAGCTACTGTTCCCACTGTTAGGAGTCTCACAAGAGGTCCAAGTGCCACAACTGTAATATATGTGCAGAGTGCCTAGGTCAGTCTCATGTGGGCTCCCTGGCTGTGGGTTCAGTCTCTGTGAACCCCTATGAGCTCAGGTTAGGTGATGGTGTGAGCCTTCCTGAGGTAGCATTGACTCCTCTGGTTCTTACACTCCTTTCTCCTGCTCCTCAGGACTCCCAAACTCCACCTAACATGTGGCTGTTGGTTTCTGCATCTGCCTCCATCAGTTGCTGGATGACTCCTCTCTGATGACAATTGGGCCAGGTGCCAAACTAAGTCTCTCTGGGTCTGTGGATTGTAACATAGTTATCCTTTATTTTACTGCTATTATCCACTTATGAATAAGCAAATACCATGTTTGCCTGGGTCTGGTTTACCTCACTCAGGATGGTTTTTTTTTTTTTTCTAGTTCCATCCATTTTAGACTTGACGATTTAAACACATTTGACATGCGATATTTTCAACTTATGATGCCCTTATCAGGAAGTAACCTCTTCATAAATCAAAGAGCATTTGTATGTAGAATGATGGAATGCCGCTCATGCCTATAGATCTTAATATATCCGTGATCAGTTATCATTGTGTGGAGGATGGACCTTAGTGGGATTGTTCCAGGCTGAGCCCAAAGGCCAGAGAACCAAAGGAGACCAGATGACATGTCCTAGATCCAGCAGTGAGGCAGGAATAAAAGGTATAATTTATTCTGCCTCTGCCTTTGTTAGGTGCAGGCCCTCAGAAGATTGGCCATGTTCAGTTGGGGAGGAAAATCTGCCTTGACTGAATTCACTGATCCAAATGCCAGTCTCCTCTGTAGGCATAAGAACCCACCCAGAAGTACTGTGCAGCCAGATAGCAGTCATTCTTGCCCAAGTCAGGTTGGCACACAAGACTATGGCATCCTCCATGACAAATATACAATCCTGATTATTATTATTAATTCTCTTATATATTACATTCCAATTGCAGTTTCCCCTCCCTCTTTTCCTCCCCATCCCTCCCCCACTCTCCCATCATCTTCCTTGGGGCTTTGTGTTACAGTCATTGTTACATTGATTACTTGGCCTCATCTTGCTTCCCTTGAGCCTGTTCTGTCAGATTATTGTTCCTTCCTGGCAATGGCACCACCTGGACACACCAGGTCACACCATGTTCACTAGGTTGTCAACCCTTTGGATTCCACTTCCTCCACATGTCCCGGACCTATCTTCCCCTTTTCATTTCCATTGAAAATGCTGCGGGCCTATCTCGGAAACACAGGAGGCATTTAGGGTTACTGAAAAACTTTCTCCTCTCCTGGCCTCTGCTAGATGTCATTATCCTTGAGGGAAAGCAATATCTCCATTTTATGTGTATGTATATGTGCACACATTATGTGTGTGCATGTGTGCTTGTGTGTGTGTGTGTGTGTGTGTGTGTGTGTGTGGTGAATGTGTGTGTACAGTGTGCCCCAAAAAGCTCCAGCATACAGGAAACCTCTCATGGATGCTTAACTTAGTACCACAATGTCTAAGGCAAATTATCCCAAAGCTGGCTTTTCAAAACTGAATTCAGAATAAAAGACAAAGCTGATATGCACATTTTCTAGGGAAAACGCATGGTTCTGTGGCATCCTTCTTAGTGACTTGCCCTGGTACCCCACCTTTACATCACTGTAATCCCTTGCTGCATGGAGGCACTGAGTTCTGAAAGGCTTCCTCCTAAAGGAGGTACAGCAGAGGGAAGAGGTCAAGCTTCAGGGCCGTGGACTCAGAAGATTTGAGTTCAAATTGCAACATACTTGTATGTACTATGCAATTTCTCACAGGTTTTAAAACACTGTGCAACCACCTGACACTAGTAAGCAACCACATATTTTACTTTGTGAATTGGTAAAGTAGATGCTAGGTGTTCTTATTATGAAAAATGACAACTATGGGAGGTAATTTACCTAATTAGGAGGACTGAGCCATTGCTGGATGTATAATTCAAAACATCATGTCATAAATGACAAATACATACAATTTTTAATTTTCCCAATACAAATGTGTAGTTGTAAGAAATGAAACAAGGAGAGATTGAAGAAAGCATACACCATTACAGCAAGCCTTGTTATTTCATCGTCTTCTAATTTCAAAACCAAACCAATGCATTGGTTACTCAGCAGAGTGAACAGGACTGGGAATTTAGTCATTGTATTTCAACCTGCTCTCTCTTCTGCAGACCATTCTTCTCACAGCTTGGTGTGCTCGCAGAACTTGGGAATAAAACAAGCATCAAAACTAAATATTCGCCGGGCGGTGGTGGCACACGCCTTTAATCCCAGCACTTGGGAGGCAGAGGGAGGTGGATCTCTGTGAGTTCGAGACCAGCCTGGTCTACAAGAGCAAGTTCCAGCCAGGACAGGCTCCAAAACCACAGAGAAACCCTGTCTCGAAACAAAAAAAAAAAAAAAAAAAAA
>NW_026067923.1:6401823-6592231 GCF_014885135.2 Alexandromys fortis
AAAAAAAAAAAAAAAAAAAAAAAAAAAAAAAACTAAATATTCTCCAACTTCTAAATGCAGTTTACTTCTCTAGCATGCAGAAGGGCCCCTCTGCATAGAGTGGGTCGCAGCCTGTGTGGATACTCACAAGATAGGCGATGCTAGGTTAATAAAGAACCTAACAAAACAAAATCAGAAGTGTGCCTCAGTAGCAGGACACACACTTCCAATTCAAGAATCCCTGGGTTCATAACAGTGACTTGTTAAAAAAAAATCTCATGTTATAGATAGCTGAGACTTGACTGAAGAAGGAAATAAATATCCAAGATCTGGAAGTTACAACAAATCACTCATTTTAAGTTAAACTACTTCTCATGCACTATTAATCTATCTGCTTCTCTGATGTTTGTGTTTCTGTCTTTTTAAAATCCTTGTTAGCTGTGGGGCCACCCTGTGCTCTGCCTCCGATTGTAATTTCACACTTGACCGAATCAGTGAGTTGAACAATACTGTTGAGATGAAAATAGCAGCTTTGACGATGTAAGCACCAGACTGTTCCTTACTGGAAGAAAAAACGCAGCCGCTCTAGACTAGAAAGTTATTTCTCCGTCTATAACTAAACACTTTTTTAAATTAACAGGGTCTCATCTCGAGTTGAGCTTTAGTCGGGCGTGAGAGTCCTACGGCCTGTTGACAGCTAACCTGCTCTCCTCCTCTGCTTTTGGAAGCACACCTGATAGTCTCACAGAAACACTCTCTGATGGTAAGTTCAGACTTTGGGTTTGCACATGCGGAGACTTTATTTATACAGAACACACAACATTGCAAATCAAGTAAGGACAACACAGGAAGGGAGCTAGACTTGAGCAGTGACGTTAAGGGAATCAATCTCCTGTGCCGAAGAACTTCGGGTGGCTGAATTCCACTTGATCTCCCTCTCTAGGACACTGACGACAGTCACAGGATGTTCAATAGAGTTTTGCCACTGAGAGTGAGATTTGAAAGCAACAATTAATTAGCAAGACTCTTGCACATGCTACAAAGCAGGCTCTAGGCCTAGTCCACAGCTGCTTAACTCGAAATCTGCACTTTCTCAAGATTCCTCAAGGCAACAATGTTGCCTTATTCTCTAAATAAAGTCAGGGTAGATACTTAGACAGACAACAATTGATCTGTTTAGGGAACATATATCCTGAGTTAAGTTACACAGGTCACACTTAGCCTGAAACTTTATTTTTATTGTTTTTGTATTTAAATTTCTCTGTGTGCTAAACTTCAACTGTAGTTAATCAAGTGATTATGTATAATTTGTGTTGTTTGAGAGAGGACTAGCAAGAATGGTCTTCAAAGTGCAGTGTGGCCCAGGGCCTACTAAAGAAAGCGATGCCGGGCCCTTCCCCAGAACTTCTGATTCTCTGGATTGCAGTGGCAGTGGATACTAATGTTTTAAATCTGGTTCCTAAATGATGTGAGCATGTCTGTCTAGGGAAAGCAATAATTCCTCCTTGTGGCTTCCTGGGCCTTCTGGAGAAACAACGCTGGCTCTCCTCAGAAACACTTGTTTGAATGGCTAAGGGGAAGTCTGGGCACATGCAGTTTTCCAGGCCCCCAGGGAGAGTCTGGGTGTTTCTCCTTTAAGATATTTATTCTTAGTTTTTTTTTTTTTTTTTTTTTTTTTTTTTGAGGAATCTCCATATGATTTCCGTGGTGGCTGAACTCATTTACATCCCCACCAGCAAAACTAAAAATAGAAGAAACATATGATCCAGCTACACCACTAGTGGGAATCTGACCAACGGAATCTAAGTCACTGTACCACGGAGATGGGTGCGCACATATGCTTATCTGAACAGCACAAGCAGTACTCCAGCCTAGGCGTCTGTCCGCAGCTGGCGGGACGACAGAAGTGAGGTCGGTTTACACTGCGAACTTTATTCAGCCACAGAGAAGAAAGCAATGTTATTTGCAAGAAAATAGGTGAAAACAGAGCTAATCAAACTGAGAGATGTGAGCCAGGTTCAGAAAGACAGCATGTGTTCTTAGATTTTATATAGCCGAGCAGTATATATGGATGACTGGAAGGTAGACTCGAGCACTCTGGGAAGAGGAAGGGGACTATGAGGAAAGGGAGAAAAGTTATAGGGAAGGGTGGTGATTACGTCACACTGCATGGTGATGGAAAACATCTCTGTGGAACTCGTTACTAGGCACAGTTACTGCATGCTGATAAAAACGAAAAGCAATAATGAACTGTAAATACCCGGGTTAATTTTCCAGCCTTATTTAATTACATAAGTCATAGTTATATTAAACTAAGAGGGTTTGAAATAACCTTGTGCTAAAGGTCACAATGGAGACTTCTTAATCTCATGTAACAAGCACATTTTCTGGAATCTGTATTTGATGCTCTGACATCTGGTGTCTTACTGAAGGAGGGGTAGCAAATTCCCAGAGAGAATAGGTAACTAACTAGTATTGAAAGTTCCTTGCAGGCACAAGCCAGCCAATCCAGACATCAAGTCCCCAGCTACCGCTTCCCAAAAACTATTTGAATGTCATTAATATTTCCTTGGTCCTATTCACCCTAGGGAGTGGTACTAGCTAACCATGGACAACTCTATGTCACCGTGACTGTTGAAAGTGAGAACACGTGCCAGTCCCAAACCTGGTGACTCTTCTTTGAACATTCCTTCTACAGAAATTGCTCTTGCTTCGTTAGCCTTGCACCCCTTTGCCCCTGACAGACCTTGCTGTGTTCCCTGAAATGCCCACCTTCTGTCCTAGCTAGCATGGCAGGCTGCTGTTTCTGGGAATTTGTGAGAACAAATGATTTCATGACAATCATTTCTGTAACCTTATCTCACCATCTCCGAGCTAAACAAATCCAGATACACAGTTGAAAGATCATTAAGAGATATCAAAACCAAAATAAAATAATAATAACAACACCCAATCATTTGAAATGAGCTAGAATCGTGGGAAGACCATTAAAGGGGGAATTCAAGATAATAAAGTTTGGATGGAAGCCATTCAGTTTCTAGGACGGTTAGTCTACACAACTTTGGAAGCACATTAGTGGTTCAGTTTGTTAGCTTTCTATAAGAGGTTAGCTGCCACATGTTTGTAGTTGCCCCCTGAGTCCCTTAACTCAGTGTGGTCACAAACACAGATGTAGATGGCAGCTCTTCAAAAGCAATGCACTCATTCTGAGGCCACGCTTGTGACACTCATGAGGAAGCAGGGCAGGCAAACCCCATGTATTGCTCAATGTTAGCTGGAAAATTCATAAACAGCGCCCCACATCTTTTGGTCCATTATACTGTAAGACGCGAAGTTCTCAACACAGTCTTCCATTGAGTCATCCCAATTTGTTGTTAATTTTACTTTCATGTTTTGTGATTTATCACTTGTAGAGAAAGAACAGTTTGAGGAACTGACAGAACCCTCAGATCCTAAAACACAAAGGACACAGACGGGGGTTCTATTTAGACCACTCACCAAGCACGGTTGCTCCGTAACTCGGGCATCCCATATTAGACTCATGACTAGCATGCAGAATAGTCCATGGCCTACAAGTGTGATGCAAGGCTCTGGCTCTCGGGTGGTAGTTTCCGGATGTATGGACTTCATTGCACATTGACAAGAGAGTATCTTTGCTGTTGATAATGGCCTCTTTTAACCTTACTTGATAGTGTATTCTAAGGAGAGACTGGTAGGCTAGAAAGAGCGACCATGTGATTAAAGGGTCACTGGCTTAGGCCAGTTGAGGAGAGGGCTGACGTTGGAGGTTCCTTGCTCACTGCCTCCTTCCCTAACTGTGATGGTTAAGCTTGCCTGGTTATTCGGTTCCTTTGGAATCACCTAGGAGACTGCTCTTGGTGTGTCTGTGAGGACTGGTCCAGAGGGCACTAAGTGAGGTGGGAAGACTCAGTCTCAATGTGAGCATCACCATCCGGAACTGAACCAAAAGGTGGAAATAAGCGGCGGACCACCATCCCCTCCTCCCTTTCTCTGCTTCCTGATGGTGGATTCTAAAGGCACACCCACCCCTCCAAAGGTTCCATTGGATGACACTTAGAAAATGCAGCTGGGGAAATTTAGAGCACTGAACAAATTCCAAGCCAAGAATATTCCTTGGCACCGGGCCTAGGGCGTTTTTATTTGTTGCTAACTTCAATAAATTTTTACTTATTTTATGTCCTTTACCGTCTGCATCTTTTTTCTTCTGAGACGGGCAACTACCCATTTGTATTTATTCTGCCTTGAACACTGTAACTAAATTACAACACATTGTGCATGAACTATCAAAATGCCTATAAATCTTTCTTATTTTACAGATTTATCTACACTTTATATGTATCAATCTTATCTAATACAATCCTGATAAAAGCATACCACAAAAAAAAATTTAAAAAGTAATTGCATCATATCTTTCTCCTCTAGTTAAGATGTCATTGTTTTTAAAATAGAAAAGTAGTAAATTTTTTTTTCTGCAAGTTTCATGTTCTTTCTTTAGGAGGTCTGTCTTATACATAGATAAGAGACATTCTTGGCGACAATGTTAACTTTTAAAACTAATAATAGAGAAATGAAAATACTAATACTTTTTTGAAATTGAAAAATCACTTTAAGAATTAGTTGCGTAAGGATGCTGTTTCAAGTCAGAGAGGGACTGAGTCAATACACCGCTAAGAAAAGAGCGTCGTGCAGGACCTCGAGCGTCCTGAGAGCAGAAGCAGCAGAGGAACAGCTGCTGCCTTCCTCCTTCTCGTGTGTATACAGCCCAGTTTGCACAGTTCCTTCAGGGAGGAGCTGAGCCTTGTGCATTTGTGGTGGGAAAGCATTGTGGGGGCCAAGGACACAGTACAAACCGACATACAAATCCTGCATCACAGCACTCACTCTAGGGCAGTGTGTCTAGAAGCAGACAGAGAAATACACACACAAGAAGACAAACCCCTAAGTGTAAGTGCTGTAAAGAAAGTAAGTCACAGTGTAAGTAAGAAGTAAGTTCCAGGGGGTCACGGCAGGAAGAGGG
Organism: Alexandromys fortis; assembly: GCF_014885135.2. Classification (NCBI taxonomy): domain Eukaryota; kingdom Metazoa; phylum Chordata; class Mammalia; order Rodentia; family Cricetidae; genus Alexandromys; species Alexandromys fortis. The sequence goes on from NW_026067923.1 coordinate 6,406,841, forward strand.
GGGACCTTGCCCACAGGAGCCAGGGATACGTCCAGAGGGATCTGACATTGAATGCCAACTGTGAAGAAGGCTACAGCATGTGAGTTGATGGTGGAAGAACATTCCAGATAGGAAGAAAAAGAACAATTGTCCAAGTTCTGAAGCAAGAATAAACTCAGAGCTGCTGAAGGAGGGGAAAGGCTGACCCGCGGGAAGCAGGCACACAATGACAGGAAGAAACAGCAGAGATAGTCTGGATCCTGGGTTCCCCATGGCCGAGGAAGGAGCGTGAATCAAGACCTGAAGTCAGTTGGTTTAGCTCTGGCACCCTCATCCCTTTGCAGCTCCTACCAGCTTCACTCAGCTGTGTGGTCCTGTCTGACAGGGTGTGAAGGGACTTGGGACAGAGACAGAAGGACCCACTCCCATGACCACAGCCTAATCTTTTAGCCTCTTGCATTAAAACAATGCATCCTTTTGCCTTCTCCATCCTGAAGAATCTGGGTGCCATCTACCCCTGCATCTTAGAAAAGAAACTCAATAAGCCCCTGACCAAACTAAACTGAACTAAGCAAGAATGGAAGCTGTGCTGCTGAGATCAATTTACCACAAGGAGTTCCTCTGTGTAAGAATGGGTATGTGGTGCTAGTTAGGACGGAGGGAGTGTAGCCCTTTTCTCATGGTTGAGACCAGATACCTGACTAAACCAACTTAAGGAAAGAACGGCTGGGGTTTGTCTTGGCTGCTGGTGTGAGGGCATCGTCTCTCATGGAAGGGGCAGAATGACGGCAGGACTTGTGAGGTGTTTAGTCAAACTGAATCCAAGGGATTAGTCATGCCACCCTCTGGACTATGCCAAGACCACTGTCACATTGGCAACTCATGTTATGTCCAGGCAGTGCTGGTGTCTCTTACTTCATATTTCTTAGCATCTGAGTACACTGGAGCCAGAGGGGAACTGTTCAGAATGTTCGGTCACAACTAGGCCCTCTTCAGTGTAGAAGCAGGGTTCATTCTAACACTGGCAAATAACAGATTCTAGGTGTTGGCAGGTGCTCATGTTCTCATTCATTCCTTGACTCCACATCCACTTATGAATATAGACTGTGCTTTATTAAAAATAAAATGTGGCAAAGATTCCTTCTCTGTGTGTCAGGTACTCATGGTGGAGGAAGCCACAGCCTGTTCCATGTTTCTGTCCCAGGAGTAAGTAGGTGGAGTTGATACAGATTTTACCACAACGCCAACGGTAAAAACACTTACAATGCTGGGAAATGGAATATTCTAATTTAACCAATATAAAATTGCAGTTGAAAGGAGACTAGTAAAGTCACAAGCTGACCACAGGATCTGGCTCTGCGTTCTTTTCACCAGCTCTAAACTTCCTCCATGAAGATAGAGGAAGGACAGAGAATGGTGCAGAAAGGCAGACTTCTGAGAGATATGTCCCGCCTATACCCAGGAAAATGGAAACCATTTTCCCTTCCAGGTACCTAGGGGCAAGGATATGATTCATTAAATTACTAGCAATTTGAGAAGATCCCAAACTCCTCAATGTCTATATCTGGGAGCAGAGTTGGGCTAGGAGGAGGAGCAAAGGGCAGCGCATTTCTGCTTCTTGGTTTGGAATGTGGTACAGGAGGGCGGAAGGGATATGCAATGTTAACTAAAAATTCCAGGGTTGCGTCAGAGTCTTCATTCCCACATTAAATGTTGTTAGGAGTCCGAGGCTGTGACAACCTTTGCCCAGTCAATGGTTCCCAGCTCATTGGAAGCCTAATGGCACAGTGTCAGAGCAGAGCAAGCCCGCAACAACTGCCCTCGTTAGTGCAAGCAGAGTCAAGAGACACTAGAGTTGCCCGAGGGGAGAAAGAAAGAGTTGATTCTGAACAGTGCATCAGTGGATGAGTAGAAATTTAGCAGTCAACGAGGTGCAAGAGAAAGTTTCAAAGATAAGAGGTATGTCAAATATTCCAGAAGCCACGGGTCATTAGGTGAGCATAAAGAACAGGCAGACAAGAAAGCTGGGGAGGCTGGTGCTGAAAGTGGTAGGGTGCTCAGACTGACGTCAGCGTCTCCTCATACAACACGTTAGATTTTAATAGGGCTATTACAATGATATAGGAAATACGTGAATACAGTATTAGGGATCATAGACCAATTTCACAATTTTGAGGATTTTTGCAATCAAGATTCTTTAATATAATTTTTTAATTATCAAAAGCTATCACATTATTTCTTCTTCTCCAGATGTCATGGTGGTTTTTTATTCCCCAGCACTAGTTAACAGAAGTGCTGTTATTACAGAGGACCAGGGGTAAAGAGCCGGGTTCCCAGAATTCATGACACTCTAGCTACAGAGGACATGATAGCTTCTCTTCTGGCCTCTGAGAGTGAGGGAACCCATACACACACACACACAGAGAGAGAGAGAGAGAGAGAGAGAGAGAGAGAGAGAGAGAGAGAGAGAGACAGAGACAGAGAGAGAGACAGAGAGAGAGACAGAGACAGAGAGAGAGACAGAGAGAGACAGAGAGACAGAGACAGAGACAGAGAGACACACAGAGAGAAATCATTTAAACATCCTGAAGGAAGAAATAATGTACAGGACACGCGGGCCTACTGGGCTATTGAACTCAGTATCCTTTTGCTGAAAGATACCTGTCTGGACTCAAAACCAGACCAATTTTTAAATTATTGGATTTACTACTAAGAACTGACAAACAGAAGGTGTTGTGAGATCAAAAGTGAGTAGTTGTGTTATTAAGACAAGTTGATGGGGGCAACTCAAGTAGAAGGAGAACACAGAGCTGGCATAGGATAAGCCAAATAAAACCCAGCTTGTGTTTCTCCGCTTGAGCCTTTCCCCAACCAAGTCTCTTCACTTCTGGTAGTCATTTTCTCATTGACTTCTGTTTTTGCCAGCAGAACATGCTCGGTGAAAAGGTCCCGTAAACAGTCATGTTAGAAGTCAATGGCCACTGAGGCTTCATGAGTTCTCTTCTTCTGCCATATTGGTCAGTAGGGTCAGGGCCCTGAAGTCCTGCAGAGCTTGTGGGATGAGCTGCTGGGCACAGAGGCATATTGACTGGGGAGGGGCATTCCAAGAGTCTAGAGCAGCATTTGGTAAGTTTCTTATTGTGACTAATATCCGAACACCTGGCTGTAAATCCGTGTTTCAGAGCACATTTGCTCATTGCTCTTTGTGTTTAGTATAAAAATAGTAGCTGTTTGAAGCGACACAGTTTCAAATAGCAAGTCATTGTTCCAGCTTGATTGACATTGAATTTTTATTGAGTATTAGCCAGACTTAACATTAGAATCAAAGAAATAGAAACCAACAAAGATAAAGGCATAAATTAATGGCAAAGTACTTTTATCTTAGAAGAAAGGGTCAGAAACCTGTGGAAGACAAATATTGACTTAAGACCTCATGGGGTCAGTAAACTGGACCTAATACATACTGATTATCTTTAGATTTGTTTTGTGTTTATTTCTGTATATATGTGTTTCTGTGTCTGTGTTCTGGGTATGCTCATGTGCTTGTGGGTGCATGCATGCAGAGGCCAGCAGAGGGCATTGGATTCGTCCAGAGCTATAGTCTCAGGTGGTTGTAAGGATGATAAGAACAGAGCTCTGGTCCTTAGAATGATCAGCAAGTTCTCTTAACCCAAAAGGCATCTCTCTTCCCTAAACATAGCTATTCATAAACAGCTGATCTGTAAAGTCAAGGAATTACCAGTCAGCATTACTTTGTCAGATGTTTCTTTTGCATTCTTTAATACTGTATTTGACACGGCTCCCCTCTTCTACTTAGTTAAACGAGAAAATTTCCATGAGAAAATAAGGTGAACTATTTATTATTGATAGACTTGATGGCTTCTATCTTCTATCTTCCAGGGCTTCCTTTCATTTTCAGGACATGGCCCAAATTGTCTCAGAGAGTGATTTTAGTTTGGTTCCCAGCGATTTTCTAGCCTTATCTCTAGCATTTACTTTCATGAACTTAAAGCCCTAGCTCTACACATACAATTTTCAGGGTTTATATTCTCTCTTTTTGCATATCTAGGGCCATTCTTTCTGCTTGAAATGTCCTCACTCTTTCTCCTGCTCATCCATTACAGCACCCTTCTCTGACATGTCTTCCCCACTCCTTGTGTTTTATTGTTCTATTTATTCCTAGTGCACCCCTCCCTTATATTTCAACTTGTCCTGAGATCAATTATGTACTTGTCTAACTTAAATGATTCTATTTTTAATGTAGGATAACAATCTGTAGCTCATTATGTTTGTATCCCTCATGCATAATGTGAAAACTAAACACTGAATAGATATTAGTAGATGTTGTGGAGTGGATACGGTTCCCAAGGTGGGGCATCTGGGAAGCAAATTTTCTTCCAAAAGACTGAAGAATCCACTATGAAGGAAGACACCCAGAGTGAGAGAGCAACAGCACCGGGCAAAGCATATAGGACAGAAGTGAGGAGAAACATCCGCTGAGCCCTCAGACTGTTAAAGGTCAGAATATAGCACTAGGTACTTAAAAGGCAGGTTTAAGAAACCAAAGAAGTTGGATTATTTGGAATTTTGATGTCTAATTTCTTGAGGAGTTCTTTATAAATTTTGGAGATCAGTCCTGTCTGATGTGGGATTGGTGATCTTTTCCCACTCTGTTGGCTGCCTTTTTGTCTTATTGACTGTGTCCGTTGCTTTACAGAAGCTCCTCAGTTTCAGGAGGTCCCACTTATTAATTTTGGTAGGATTGCAATTTTTATTATGTTGATCCTACCTATCCAAGAGCATGGGGGACATTTCTATTTTCTAGTATCTTCTTCAATTGCTTTCTTCAAAGACGTAATGTTCCTGTTGATCAGGTCTTTCACTTCTTTGGTTAGAGTTACTCCAAGATATTTTATGTTATTTGTGGCTATTGTGAAGAGTGGTGTTTCTCTGATTTCTTTCTCAGCTTCTTTATCATTTGTATGTAGGAGGGCTACTAATTTCTTTGAGTTGATCTTGTATTCTGCCACATTACTGGAGGTATTTATCAACTGTAGGATTTCCCTGTTAGAGTTTTTGGGGTCACGTATGTAAACTATCATATCATCTGCAAATAGCAAAAGTTTAACTTCTTACTTTCCAATTTGAATCCCCTTGATCTCCTTTTGTTGTCTTATTGCTCTAGCCAGAACTTCAAGAACTGTGTTGAATAGATATGGAGAGTGGACAGCCCGAACTCTCTTTGCAGTAAATTCAGACTGATGACTATCTTAAATGTCATCATAGAACCTTCCTCCAGCAACTGATGGAAACAGAGGCAGAGACCTGCAGCAGAGCAATGGGTTGAGCTCCCAAAGTCCAGTTGAAGAGTGGGAGGAGTGAGAATATGACCAAAGAGATCAAGACCATGATGGGGACACCCACTGAAACAGTTTACCTGAGATAATGGGAGCTCACCAATTCCAGCCGAACAGGGAAGGAACCAGCATAGGTCCAGACTAGACCCTCTGAATGTGGGTGACAGTTGTATGGCTGTGGCAGACTGCAGGGCCACTGGCAGTAGGAAGGGCCTTGGACCTTCCTCAAAACATTGTGCCTTACCCTCTCTGAGAAATGGATGGGAGTAGGAGGAATAGGTAAAGGGAATGGGAGGAGGGGAGGAGGGGAGAATTGGGATTGGTACGTAAAATGAAAAAAGACAGTTTGTTTTCTTATTTTAAAAAAATAAGAAAGTTAAAAAAATGACAAAAAGTAAAAAAGAAAAGAACTTGTTCATTTTAATAAGTGATTTGTTCGTAATATAAAATAATTTTGAAATTACTTACTGACTGATTGTAAGCTTAGAGCTTTACTTCCCCAAAGACATTGAGAAGAAAATCACATCCTATGTCCTGATATTCTTACAGGCTCCTACTGAAGAAGCACTGTTTGAGTAGAACATACAGATTACATAATACAATAAAACTCTTTTAAAAATATTCTGCTTAACATGTCTTTGGTTTAGTGTGTAATTCTTTTGGCCAGGAATGCTTAGGCTCTACCCTATGAGCTCTGGCACTAAGTTACATTTTGTCAGAGACATCTATTCTGCGTCACCAAATAACTCCAATCACTGAGTAGTCATAGCCACAAGGGCGAGGTAGGAGCGAGGTGTTTTTCTCTGAGGAATGGTGGAGGGTGTACAGTGGGGTGACTCCCCACTGTAGTGTGTTCATGTCTCCAGTGAGGCCTGGCCAGTCCTGGCTCTCAGCTAGTTGAGAAAGAGAGAACGAAGTTAAGGTTGGTGTCTGAAAGACTGACGAGATAACTGCCTTCTAAGCAACGTTCTCAGATGTCCCTTTAAGCAGGATGAACAACTAAGCAAGGATGACTACCTTCCTGAGCGGCTTCCTGCACAGAGCCGCTGCTCACAGTGGGTTATAAAGATCAGCACAAATATCTGGGCAAAACAGGAAGAATCCAGTTTCTTCAGGAACTGCAGGCAACATTTGTTCTAGAACAGGGGCACTTCACAGAATCTCTAACAGTTTGGTAGACATTGTGGACCATCTCCTGGGACCATGCATAAGGCTCACTGCTTACGTAGCTCTGACCACCCATTCTCAACTCTCAGATCTCACCCAGCCGGAGCCTTTAAAGACCTCTTAAGGTTATCTTTGTTTACAGTTTGATACACGTTGCAGTGAAAACGCCACCTAAATCAGGAAATCTATGAAGCAAATAATTCAAATGAACTGTTTTATACCAATAAGACCTTCAGTTTGTGTGTTCTCTGGAGCAGCTCTCCTTGGTTAGTGTTCTCTCCACACTGATACTACCATGCTCAACCACTGGGTCGCCCTAATCGAGTTAGTTAGTTTTCCCATCTTACTGTAAAGAATCCATGACTCAATACTAAGGCCATAATATCTCTCACCTTAACGAAATTGGTGATGGTAAAGTACAAAATATTCATTCTGGTCAATGCCAGGAAACAGCGCAGAAAGGATCTTGAAACGCTGCTACCAAGAACATTTGTCGTCAGCTAGTTTGCGCTAATGAGCACTGGCTAAGTAGACATGTTTGCAAGCTGTGAAGGGCCAGCCTTGTCCCATGCTAACTCTGTACCGGAGCCAAGATTTTAATAAGAACAGGCTATTGATTGTGCCCATAAGGATTGTTCATTCCTTAATATCATTTGGCAAAATCCAGACATTATTAATCACCACTAATAGTCCCTATCTGAAAAACAAGCACTTCGTTGCTCATTTGGTTCAGAAATTACTGAAAGCTCAACTGTAACCCAAAAACATATGCTAGGAGTCAATTAAGAACATCAATAAATTATTTCACTATGGATGTATTATTCTTAAATATATTCAGGAAGAATATGAATTACTGCATAAGAAGAATATGTTCTGTGATCTTTGCCAAATCATACAAACAAAAACAACCATAACAAAAGTTAAAACATGACTTCATAATAATGTGATGGTGATGGTTGGGAAGCACAATTATGAAATGTTTAGGTCACATGCAATCTTTAATAAATGTACACCTGTATGTGTATGTACATTATATACGATACACATATAAACACACACACACACACAAACACACACATCCAGCCCTTAACCAAAATACTTGGGGCAAATGTGTTTAAGATTTGGAATTTTAAACTATTTTAATAGTTAATATGTATGTCAAGTGAGATGTTACAGAGCACACTCGACTATGAAGAAGACATCACACCATGTCTCTCACACACACCGTCTGTCCTCGGTGATCTAAAGATAACTTTACAGGAGTTTTAATGATTTTCCTGAATGAAAGCAAAGTTTCATGGTGTGAAATTTCACTTTTGATGTAATATTGAAGCTCAGAATTTTACAGTGTCTGAAGCATTTTGTATTTTTGGTTTTGGACTAGGGATGTTTGGGGGGTGTGTGTATGTGTGTGCGTGCGCACATATGTGTGTGTGTGTTTTCTGTGTGTATGTGTCTGATATAAGTATGATCATTCTTCTTCTTCCAAGGAGCACTATGCCAGGAATGAAACTGGACTCAGAAGGCCTCCTGAAGTAAAACTGTCTAAAATAAAATTCTGACTTTAATCAGAAATAATTAACCACATAAGTTAACTTGGCCATCTTTTTATTTTACTTTCTTTTTATGTATTGATATATTTTACTTACTTTTTACTTTCCTCTTTATTTATGATTTTTTTAGACAGGATCTTACAATTTATCCCAGGCTGACTTGGGTAAATGTTAAGTAAATTTAGAAAGTATCGTCCCCATATGTTGTCCCTTAGAGATAAAGAAGCTGGTTAAAGAGCAGGCTGTGCGAGTACAGTGGTGCAAGTCAATGCCCCGAGTGTTCAGGAGGCCAAGGCAGAGGATCTCAAGTTCAAACATACGCACATACACACACACATACACACACACATACACACACACACACACACACGCACACACACACACACTTATTCCAGCCAAGAACTCAGGCAACCTCCCTAACTGCATGTCTTCCCTTCTTCTTACTCTCCTCCAAATGCAATCCCCCAGTCTCATCTCCAACTCTGCTGCAGAGCACCTGCTGTGGCCTCCTCCCTGCACTCCCTCCCCCGTGTCCAACAGATCACACAGATCTTCTCCAATCTTTCCACCACTCATCCCAGCCCAAACTGCATTGGCTGGCAACCCACCAGCCAAGAATGCCTGAGAAGCAAGTAGGCCAGCAAAGCAGGTAAGCAAGCTTTAGATCTCCATCCCTCTGTTTCTTCTCCACATTCAACCCTTCAGTCTCATCTCCTGTGCTCTAACAGATGCCTGCTGTGGCCTCTCCTCACTCTCTGCCCCCATCCCCAGGGGAATAAGCAGATCCTCGTGGAACACAATGCTTTCTTTCCTTCAGTGGACCCCTCTGCACTCTCCCCTTCAAAGTGTCAGCTTCCAATACCTAGAAACACATTGTACCTGGAAACCCCAGGGCCATGCCTGGGAAGATCCTAGCAGACTTTCCTACCAGGTATCACCCAGTCACTACTCCCTCCTAAGAACCAGATAGGGCAACAGAAACCAAGGAACAAAGCACCCACCTAACAAGACAAGAACAGATGTCATCACCAAACACACTAAAGCCAGATGCCTAAATGCTAGCATAAAAACACAATCAATAACAACCAGGAGATTATATCTTCACTAACAACCTTACCACAGTGGGCCCTAAGCTTTGCAGCATAGCTGAAATACACACACAACTTAAAATAGGCTTTATGAATAAGGATAATAGATATCCTTAAAGAGAAAATGAATAAATCTTTTACGGAAATCTATGAAAATGCAAACAAAGACTGGAAGAAAATAAAATAGTTTAAAAATATTTGAAAGTGAAAATAGAATCCAAAAAAGAGAACCCAGATTGGAAGAAATCTAGAAATGAAAACTATAGGAACTAGACCAGGAGCCTCAGGGGCAAGCTTCACAAACGGAATACAAGATATGGAAGAGAGTTTCGCAATCACTGAAGACATAATAGAAGAAACGGATACCTCAGTTAAAGCAAACATTAAATCTAAAACAAAACAAAACAAAACACGCCTGATACAAAGCATCCAGGAAACTGAGAAGACAAAATCCAAGAATAACAGAAATAGAAGAAGGAGAAGAAACCCAAATCAAAGGCACAGAAACGATTTTCAATAGAATTATAGAAGAAACTTCCCCTAATCTAAAGAAGGAGATACCCACAAAGTACAAGAAGCACACAGAACACCAAATAGGCTGGACTAGGAAAAAAAGTCTCCTTATCATATAATAATCAAAACACTAAACATACCAAACAAAAGAAGACTATTAAAAGCTAGATGGGAAAAAAACCAAGTAACATACAAATTCAGACCTACTAGAATAACACCTGACTTCTCAACAGATACTCTAAAAGCCCGTAGAGTCTGTACAGATGTGCTATAGACTCTAAGAGACTACAGATGCCCTCCCAGACTCTTATAACCAAAAAAACTTTAAATCACCGTAATTGGAGAAAATAAGACTTTACATCATAAAACCAAATTAAAAAATATTTGCTTACAAATTTAGCCTTACAGAAGGCACTAGAAGGAAAATTCCAACTTAAAGAGGTTTACCACACCCAAGAAAACACAGGAATAAATAATCTCAGATCAGCAAATCTAAAGAGGGGAAACACACAACAACGGCAGCAACAGCAACAAAACCACTGGAATCACAAATGTCATCCATTGGCATCTCTCAACATCAGCGGTCTCCATTCATCAACAAAAGACACTAACAGAATAAATTCAAAACGGGAACCATTTTTCTGCTTCATCCAAGAAACACACCTTAACATCAAGAATAGAATAGATATCACCTCAGGGTAAGAAAAAAAAGCGGAAAAAGATATTCCAGGAAAATGGACTTTGAAGCAAACTGATGTAGCCATTTTAATATCTAACAAAAAGACTTAAAAATGAAAGATAACCCGGAGAGATAGGGAAGGACACTGCATATTCATTAAAGGGAAAATCCACCAAAGGACATTTCAGTCCTCAATGTCTATGTCCCAAACACAAGGGCATGGAAGTTTATCAAAGAAACACTCCTACAGCTTAAATCAAATACTGACCCTTACACGCTGATAGTGGGAAACTTCCATATCCTACTCTTGTCAATAGACAGGCTATCCAGACAAAAACCAAACAGAGAAATTCTGGGGACAACTGATACTGTAAACCAAATGGATCTTACAGAACATTTCACCCAAACACAAACGAATAGACCTTCTCAACACCTCATGGAACTTTCTCCAAAACTGAACACATATTGTCACTGTCACAAAGTATGTCTCAACAGATACAAGAAAATTGAAACAACACGCTGCTCACTATCCGACCGCAGGTTGAAGCTGGGTATCAATAACAACAAAACAGCAGAAAGGTTGCACACTTGTGGAAACTCAACAACTCTATGCTGAATGAAAAATGAATCAAGAAAGAAAGTAAAGAATTCCTAGCATTGAATGAAAACGAACACACAGCATACCCAAACTTGTGGGACACAATGAAAGGGGTACTAAGAGACAAGCTTATAGCAAGCACTAATTGCATATATTAAAAAACCAGAGATAACTCATACTAGTAACAGCACAGCTGAAAGCTCTAGAACATAAAGGAAGAAATTAGACAGGAAGAAATAGTCAAACTCAGGGATGAAGTCAGTAAAATAGAAACAACAAACAATTCTTAAATCAGTGAAACAAGTATTGGTTTTTAGAAAAAATCAACAAGATAGACAGACTCTTTTCCAAATTAAATAAAAGGTAGAGAGATAAAACTCAAATTAATAAAATTAGAAATAAAAAGGGGATATAACAACAGACACCAAGGAAATGCAGAACATCATATCATGTACTTTAAAAATCTGTACTGCACCTATGCTGGATAGTTTCATGTCAATTTGACACACAGCAAAGTCCAGGAACAGATGGTTTATGCACAGAATTCTACTGAACTTTTCAAAAAGAGTTAATGCAATAGTCCTCAAATTATTTCACAAAGGAGAAACAGAAAGAACATTGCTTAAGTCATTTTAGGAGGTCACAGCTACCTTGAGACCCAAACCACACAAAGAGCCAAAAATGAAAGAGAATTACAGACCAGTTTCCAGGTTCTGGTTATGACAAATAATACTGCTATGAACATAGTTGAGCATGATACACACGTTCAACAAAGTAGTTAGATACAAAAAATCATCAATCCTCTTATATACAAATGATAAATAGTATAAGAAATAAATCATGAAACAATACCTTCATAATAGCCTGAAATAATAAAAATATTTGGGGTAAGTCTAACCAAGCAAGTGGAAGATTTATATTATAATAACTTCAAGTCACCGAAGAAAGAAATTGGAGAAGATATCAAAAGATGGAATGATCTTCAGGTTCAGGAATTGATAGAATTAATATTGTAAAAAATGGCAACCCTACCAAAAGCAATCTACAGATTCAATGCAATCCCAATCAAAATTCCAACATAAGTCTTCACAGATCTTGAAAGGTCAATTTTCAGCTTCATATGGAAACATTAAAAACCCAGTATAGCTGAAACAATTCTGAATAATAAAAGAACTTCTGGAGCTATCACTATGACTAATTCAAGTTGTGGTGTGGAGCTATAGTAATAAGAACAGCACGGTACTGGCACAAAAACAGACATGTTGCTCAATAGAATTGAATTGAAGACCTAAACATAAATTCACATACCTATGACTTCCTGGTTTTTGATAAAGAACACAGAAATACATATTAGAATAAAGACAGCATCTTCAATAAATGATGGCAGTCAAACTGAATGGCTGAATGTACTATAATCTATACTTACCACCCTGTATAAAACTCTGCTGGGCTTTAGATGGTAAAGATTAAGAATTGTAGTTGAGATGCACACAATTCCTATAGCAATGATCAAAGGACCTGTCTGTCAATTTACAGACAGACTTACCAAAAAACTGTAATTTGTGTTAAAGCTGAACATCAGCCAGCCCTGTTCAGTTGTAATACTTCTTAATGACACCAATTAACAACCGACTCATTGTCATCTGAACAAACCAAGAGACTAAGGAATTGCCAGTAGGGTTAGTAAATGGCTTGTATACGGTCAGTGTGCACCTAGGCATAGTCCTAGACAAATAGTGTCATGTGCTCCCAGAAGAGAGTCCAAGACCCCATATGTCCCAGCGCATCAGTAGACCACACAGAACAAAAAGGCCCAGTCCTGAAGGAGCACAAGTATCTTGTGTCTCGATTTTTACCATGGAGTAAAAAGACCAAGTATGGCAATGATTCTGATTCATAGGAAAGCCTGCCCTATCTCTAAGAGAGACAGTATTTAGTTACACTGTAGCTTTATCTGGTTTGTGTGGGAGGCTTTTGCCCCTGAGTATCAAATTTGACATAACGATTTCTTATGGGAAATTCCTGCCATTTTTTTTGTCAGTAAGATACACAATGACTTTCATGAATAAAATAATAAGTCTTGCCGGGACATGATGGTTCCAACTGCTTCTAATCAAGTACTTTTAAAAGCCTCAATGCCTGACCATAGTAAAGCATAAGAAATAATCAAAAAAGTCACTACCTGGTGACCGATTCTCATTTGTACAAATTCAAAATATTGTGTCAAATAATGGAACTGCACTCCTGAACGCTATTTAAAATTGTGGCGGTTGGGGCATCAGGTGTCTGGGCTTTAAATAGCTGGAATGGCATAGAGTCACGGTAGTGTGGCTATGATTCATGGTGGCGCTCACTGGAAGACTGTGACAAGGAGACACCCCCCCCCTCCCGACATCCTGTCCATTATGAACCGCTGAATTGCCTTTAGACGATGCATTTTCTCCTTTGAATGGAAGTGACCTATCAAGGGCCCACCCCCTCCTCTCTGTGCCTGTTGTGTTCATCCTAATGAAAATGCACTCCTGATGTAGTCAGAATCTGCCCAATTCATTAGCACCTGCCTGCCTGGCCCACCTGCTTGCCCCGAGGAAGAATAACAAGGCCGGAAATAAACAGGATTTTATTAAAATGATGGACTCTTATCCACAATAGTTGAAAATCTTAGTATCTTGAGCTGCTCTGTGCACGGCAGCCAGGTTCCTCTCTGGACTAGAGCTTGCCCGCACCAACTGACACCTGCTTGCTCATGAAAGAGAAGGACTCTGGTCTGCTGCTCGTGCATGGGAAATTCCTAAGCTATGACACTGCGTCTCATTCAGCTTTCTTATTTCGGTGATTATGGCTACCAGATATGCGTGGCGTTACTTTATGGGTCCTGCGGCTCAAGTGTTGGGTTGGTCCTGGTAGCCTCCTGTGCCCTAAAAGTGGCTGTTATAAGACAGCAGTGCCAGGAGGAAATGTTCACAGAATCCTTTAGGAAAATACTCTGAGAGCACCAACTGACAGCCTTTCTTCTTTTGTATCCACAGTTCATAACTTTCTATGCACCCTCTCGGGAAAGAGCAAGACGACGCTAATTGAACTTGTCTAAGTGACAATCACAGGGACAGGTTTTGACACGGTTGCAGCCAAGTTTTCCTTACTAGAAGAAAGAGAGCAGGGTGCTGGGATGGATTGATGTTGGCTTTCATTTTCACCAAAGCTGCCCGGACAGGTTGAGCCTGGGTTCTGAAAACACTTTTGAAATGGTAATGTGTTTGCCTTCTCTACCGGGAAAGCTCTGTTAGAATCCCCACTGGGGCTGGTGAGATTGTTTTTAACATCTTCAAGGAGAATCTAGTTACTAATCTCCATGTTGTCCTTTTGAGATTACAGATGACAAATACTCCAGAAGCCAACTTCCAAGTCACTGCAGCAGCTTGGGGAAGGGTGGAAGAGAGCTAGCTGCCTTTAAGAAAAACCGGCATCTATAAAAAGCGCTGGATCAAAAGAAGACGCCCCATCACAAACCCACTGTGGTTGGGCTGACGAAAATAGCCACTCGCACAGATTTAGCTCACTTCAATGTCAGGCTTTCCCTCTAACCGCCCTGCCTCCCTCCCCCACCTCCATCTTCTTAGCCCATCTCCATGGTGAATTCAGCTCTGAGAGCAGGTGCTTCAGGCCTCCGCACCAAACGCTCCATCAGAAACTACATCTCAATGCTGCCAGCCCAGAAGTCTCCTCCTCCTCACGGTCTAAGGACCACCTTCCTGGCACAGGGTGGCTTTGTAGTCCTGACATGAGAAGGAAGCTGCTAGGTGCTAGGCACTGTGCAGAACACCTCACACCCTCAGCATCGCTCAGCCCCAGACAGTGCGGCGTCACGGTCCTTATGCTCCTTATTTTACCCACAAGGAAAGGAGGTCTCAAACAACTTATTCAAAGGCACACATTTAATTAGTGGTAGAGCAGACTCTGACCTGCTTGATCACAGGAGCTGTGTGTTCAGCTCTTATGCCCTGCTGCTTCCTGCTTTGACAAAGCATCGAATCTTTGCACATGGGCTGGCAGGGTTTCCTTGCAGGAATGCCTGTTTATCCACAGTCATGCCTTGTTTCTCAGTTCGAAATCAAAATCCACGATTTTTACCTAAACTCTATTTAGATCAAGATGGTAAGTAAAAAGTCAAAATGCACAGGGATGCAGTTTAGTTAAAACTTCAGTGATGTGGAAAGGGGGACCACCGAGAGATCATGTGGTAATCCGTGCTGAAGAACACGGAAGTAGTGCTGTGGTATCTCCTCAGGCTAATTAACAACACAGGTACTGCTTGCAGAGCCCCCGTCGTCCCCCCCCCCTGCATCCTTTCCCCTCCTCTCATGCTGCTGTATCCCCTCCCTACCCTCTCCCTGACGTCACACATTCTCTCTCTGTTCCATTATGTCATAAGCAACTCCACCACATCAGACACAGTGCACAGTCCTGGAGAACGGCAGGATTTGTGACTGTCCCCACAGTTCTTACGTTTTAGGTGTCACAGACAGGTGGTAGAACAGGGACATGGCAGGGACATCGCCAGACTTAAGCAGGTAGAGAATGCTGTTACGTGTGCTATTTTTAATGTCCAACATAGCTACTTAGACAGTTCACAGGTAGGAGTCCTGTTTCTGCAGATGACTGCCTGTCTCAGGGCCTTATTTGCGTACATCTTTCCTTGTAAATACAGGCTCTTAAGGGCCTTTGCATGTAGACTCTGTATGTGAGGTGCATGGAATGAGCAATCTTTTGGATTTTAGATTTTTTAATTTGTAAAACCTGTATACATATAATATGTTAGTAACAGGCCTAGACTTATTTTGCTTACGTCCTTTATACATATACCATGAAGGTAACTTTATACAATCTTCTCAAACTTATACTGGGGTAATCTATGCACGAATACATATTATGCAGTATTTTAAATGATGTTCTATATGAAACAAATTTTGTGTTTATTGAATCATCAGAAAGCACAGAAACTCTAACATGAAATTTTCCATTTGTAGCTTCAAAATGGTATTTAAACAGTCTCTAATTTTGAGGTGTTTCAGATTTAGGGCTGCGAATATTCAACAGTGCTTACTGTTCCTTCAGTTAATCAGTCCTTGCAGCAAAACCTCTCTTGGAAATACTTGGTAATTATCTCATTTTGTTAGCTATATTCCCTTGCAATGTATAAATGTCCAGAGAAAAGAGTGACCAGTAGGATGTTGGCAGGTGTTTCCTAGAAGCCCGAGGGCCACCCCCAGCAGGACTGTCCCCCAACAGTGCAGTCAGATCAACCTGAAGACTGGCCCAGCTATGAGGATGAGGTCTGCTCTGCCTTAGATTCTCCAGCACAGCCTGGACCAGGAGCTTACAGATCCATAAACAGTGATGTTCACACATTCTAGCTATGGAGTAGTTCCTTCCAACTAAACAGCTGGACATGCAAGTATACAAGCAAATAAGGATGTACCACAGCAAAGAGCTCAGCTCCCAGGACCAGCAGAATAAAAGAAAACATCTTCAGCAGAAAATGAACAAAACACCCTGTACCAGAGAGAACCCACTTGGCTCTAGTAAGTTCCAAATGAGACATCCTCTTGGCATCCAAAGGGGAGGAAGAATCATCAGGGAATTAAAATCTAACTGTGGGGAAACTTCCTCCATTCTGTGAAGATGAATGAGCTCAATGACATACGTGAGACCAGCTGCCACATGGACTCTGGCAGATACAGTCTCCCGGCAACTGTTCTCATAGAGCCAAAGTGGCCTGGGACAGAAAGAAATGTCAGGAAAGGGTGACACCAGCTATGACACCAGCGAATCAGAGCTTCTAAAATTGATGATCAGATATGGAACATTTTCTGTTAGAGTTTTCTGACGCATTGCTTTTCAATATGCTTCTCTCTCCCCTTGGCTCATTTCTCATGAGCAGTGCTGACTGTATCTTCCCACAGTGCTCGAGAGGCTGAGAGAGTTTGATGGACTCACACGGGCTCCTGCTAGTGAGTACACTACACTGCATCCTGGGATTACCCATGAAGAAGAAGCCTTGCTCAAGTGGCTTCTGAACAGCTTCCTTTTATATACAGCAGCTGTCTTGTTTGTGAAATATTTTTAAAAGCATCATAACACTGTTAACGGGAAAAACCTCTTAGCATACATTTCCATGTTTAGGATACAAAGATAATTGATATTCAAAATGACTATTTCCAGATTCAAAAATAACTTCTGACTCATTATAAGAAATTTAATTGTGTCCAATATGTATTTTGTCCTCAGTGTATGTTACTGTATGCAGTTCTCAAGTAAACAGTTGACTATTGATGTACAGAGTGGCCATCTTGCAAGGTGAGTAGCGAATAAGAATCTTTCTATCTAACAATAAAGGATGATATAAACACAATGCTGGGTGTTTTCCTCTTTGTTTTTCCTTATCCCCACTCACCCATCCTTCCAGCCACCCTACCCCAGAGTCTTATTATTTAGAAAGAATTTCTGATCATTGCATCAGAACCGTGGAAAGCCCACATCTCCTTTATGGATGTCATACCTGACACACAGCAGAAATGGAAACAGGGAAAGGATAATCAATGGCTGCCTGGGCCAGAAAGTTATATGTTAGCCTAACCGTTTTTATAAAATAGAATATTCTTTTTTTTCAATAGTAAATTTCTTAACTGCTAACAACCAAAAATGCTCTGTTTTGGTGATAACTATTTGAGAAATTTTTTGATCATGAAGAAATCAATGTAATGAATTAGTTCATGAGTTACTGCTTTATTATACAACCATTAAGACTGATGGATTGAAAGAAGGCCAATAACCACACACAGAAGTCAATCATTAGGGTAAGTATTACACGCTGTTCCTTCCATGTACAGCTTTAGAATTTAATTGGCATTTGGCATAAAAAGGAACAATATTAATCCAGATTTCATCAAAGGCTACACTGAACACACAGTTTAAGTTCTACATTGGAATTGTAGCTCTGGTAGATAAGGAAAGGTTCAAGGAGAGTTGTGTCAAAAGGAAACCCATGTATTTGGGGGTCTAGCCAACCTTAAACAAGCACACCCTTTTCTCCCACTTTTTAGATTTTTGCTAAATTTTGTTTCTAATTTATAACAGAGGCTATCACAAGAGAGTGGATAAAGTGGGATGCCTTCTAAGGTACTCTAGATTAAATGCTGTGTTTCTAGAATTCAGAAACCAAAACCCAAAATAACATGTACACATTGAAATAGGAAAGAAATGGGATGAGGGATGAGGGAGAGGAGAGAGAGAGAGAATACAGAAAGAAATGTTTAACACTAAAAGTCATTTTTAAAAGCCACACAGAAACCTACTAGTGTAGACACTATATGTATGTATGCTATGCATGTATATATGTATACATCACATAATAGGGGAGATAATACACCTATTGGACACCATATGCTGTCAAATAAAACCCCTAAACCAGTATAGGGTTACATACTTTTTAGTTGTTGGCCTAGTAAGACCCTATGGCTGAGGACACCATTTACCTGCATAAAACTAGTTGATCCTCAACTGGAAGCTTTATTGAAGCTGTTGGAGCTAGATAAAAAAGCAATAATTAATCTCACCTAGCTATGAACCTAAGTAGCTACAATAATGATCTCTGTGTAAAGATACAATGTTATGGAGTCACTGACTACTTTTTAAAGCTGAATTTAAGGCCTGCCCAATGAGATAGAACCCATCCCTGACAGGGTCAATGATGCTAAAAACATGAGGCTTGATATGTGTCTTAGGGTTTCTAGTCCTATGATAAAATGCTACGACCCAAAGCAACTTAAGAAGGAAAAGATTTGTTTATTCTTTCAGCTTGTAGTCTGTCATCCAGGGAAGGCAGGGCAGGGGCTCAGGGCAGACGTGGAGGCAGGATTTGAAGCGGGATGTCTTGCTGACTTTCTCCCTGTGCCTTGTTCAGTCTGCTTCTTTCTTATACACCCCAGGACCATCTGCCCAGGAACGGTGCCACCAGTAATGGGGCTGGGCTTTTTCACATCAATCACCAATTAAGAAAATGTATCCCTACAAACATGCCTATAGGCAAATCATCTGGAGGCATTTTCTCAACTGATAGTCTTTCTTTCCAAATGACTCTAGCTTATGCCAAGTTAACATAAAGCAGGACAATAGGTCAAAGGCCCTAGAGGAATAATCTCCTACTGTTACTCTGCTAAATGATTATAGCAATGAAGTGACTCCCAATAACATATTGCTATACCCATAGATCAGCACACAGCTCAACACTCATCATAAAAGCTTCTTGCAGGAAGTGGTGATTAACACAGAGACCCAAAACTGGACAGCGTTCAGAGGATGAGAGCGTTTGGAATGCCCGGTCATAATCGGGATATTTATATCAAGGACCAGGGATCTATGTGGAGTAGAGAACAGAATGATTGTCAGAGGCAGAGGACTTCAAGAAAACAATTTTTTCCAGAGTTAGTAGGGCAGATATACATATGAGCTCACAGAGACAAGGATAGCTTGTTCAAGACATTCACAGGCTCAAACTGGACAAAATCCCAGCACAGAGGAGAGGAAGTGGACACAAAATTCATACCTAGCCAAGGAGCGAGTTGTAATCGGTAGTTCATGGGGGGGAAAAAATTATAGTTTCTTCAATGGAGTGACACTGGGTATAGCAATCACATCAGGTCCCACTCTAAGGAGTAGCCAGCCAACACAAACTGGACTCTGTGTTTTTGTTTGGTGTGCATGTGTGTGTGTGTGTGTGTGCATGTGTGTGTATGCATGTGTGTGTGTATGTGTGTGTTTTAAGAGAGAACATGAAGAGTTGGATACATAGGGAGATGGGGGAGGATCTGGTAAGAATTCCTGAGAGGAATGAATATGATCAAAATATGTGGCATTCTCAAGGAATAAAAAAATGCTAAAAAAAAAAACCTGATAAGAAAAACTTAGGAAAATGGACCAATGGCATGGTGTTGGTGAACATTCATGGCAGAATTTCATGCAACCCAATAGAGAACCATCAAGGTCCATTGCGATTTCTCTAGCACTTTCTGTGGGCCATGTGTTTTTTTTAAATGTTTTATTAAGTAGCCTAGCATAAGGCTAATTATATACTGTGCTCACCATAATGCACTCCATGCAGGGAGATCCTCGTTATGTAGATGACCAACCCACACTCAGAGCCAGAGAACAAGCAGGCACAAAGTCCAAGCTATTGTGTCCCTCCTCCACTGTGATCCCCAGGATGCAGGCGTGTCTTGGATTTTGCTAACAGTGAAGGACACCGTGGTCTTCATGTACAACCTAGGACTTGCACTGTACTCTAGATGATATTTTTCCAGCACTAACTTTTTAATTCCTACGTATATAGCAGTAAAAACTTCATCTTGCATTCTCCTTGAGTCTTTGGAGAATGATGTTATCTTAGGGTTTCTATTGCTGCAACAAAACACTATGACTAAAAAGCAAGTTGGGGAGGAGAGAGTTTATTTGGCTTACACTTTCAGATCATAGTTCATCATTGGAGGAAGTCAGAACAAGAACTCAAGCATGGTAGGAACCTCGAAGCAGAAGCTGATGCAGAGGCCATGGAGGGGTATTGCTTGCTGGCTTTCTTCCCATGGCTTGCTCAGCCTGCTTTCTTATAGAGCTCAGGACCACCAGCCCAGGGATGGCGTTGGAGGCTGCTTGTTTGTTCCAGGTCATCCAGACCCGAAATAATAAGACAGAAACTGTATTAACTGCAACACTGCTTGACCAATGACTCTAGCATATTCCTAGCTAGCTCTTATATCTTAAATTAACCCATTTCTATAATTCTGTCTGTTGTCTCAAGGTTTGGGCTTACTGAGTTAAGTTCTGGTGTCTGTCTCCTTTGGCAGCTACATGGCATCTCTCTGACTCTGCCTTCTTTCCTCCTCTATCTGCTTGGAATTCTCACCTTACTCCATTCTGCCCTGCTGTAGGCCATAGCAGCTTTATTCATTTTATACATATACAGAAGGACTTCTCATACCTGCCCACCATGGGCTGGGCCCTCTCCCATGGTTCAGTACTTGAGAAAATGCTTTACAGCTAAATCTCATGGATGCATTTCCTCGGCTGAGGCTCCTTCCTCTCTGATGACTCTAGGTTGTGTTAAGTTGACACACAAAAGCAGCCGGTACAGATGTCTTCAAAGAGACGGTTTGACATTTTGCTTTCTTCTTGCTAGATGCTTTGTCACCTGTTTGCCTGGTCCATGCCTTGTGACGCTTCCAGGCCCACCTCAGTGTTTTACATTTTTCAGTTTCCCTTCTGTTACTTTCTTCCCTTTGCCTTTCAGGTAAAGCAATGACTTAATTATTAATTAATATAATTATTATATACTTTGTAATGTGAGACATGCTGTAATAGAAGTATAATATGACAGTATCAGGAAATGAATCGTGCTTTGTCTAAATGTGCTATTCTTACAACATTGTGGCTACTTGAGGGCTGTCATATTTTGTACTCATGAGCACTAAAGTTCTTGAAATAATATGGCCTGTGAAGGTGTTCATTGACATTTCACTGATCCTTGATTAGCCATTCTTGGACTACCCTTTGAAGACCATTTATTATTCTATCTGTTAAACCTTATTAATTATTAGTAGAGAATGGAATTGGATGTGGGGAACAAGTTCAGAAGGTGGGATTAGCAGATAAGAGAGAAGCCATGTATGATGTTTCTTCATTAGTTTACTGTCTGAGGACCATGTAATATCTGAGTACCACATCATATACGAAGACCACATAACATCTGAGGTCCACATCATCAGCCTAAAAAGCACTGTATAACGTATGGCCTTTGATGTAATTATTCCACCATTTCTGAGACTAATGATAAACATTCTACCAGTTAAAACCTGAGTGGAAATGTCAGAACAGAGTCACACCAAGGAATAGGGGATTAACAGAGACACTTCTGGGGAGCCCTGAAATAGGAAGGGGGCTGACCTGTCTCCTTTGGCTTGGTTGGTCAGCCACAGCAAGTGTCTGATGAAGGGACAATCCATTCTGCTTGGAAAAGAGACTGCATTCTGCTTGGGTGGTTTGCAATTGGTTTTCTTGCATCCCAAATGAGTTGAGTTCCCTTTGTATTGGGAGATATAAAATCTTAGTATTTACATAAAGTTTAGAATGCAAAAAAGTATTTCTAGATTGTTATTTACACACACACCACAAAACTATGCTTTAACTAGATGGTTCAAATCTCTGGTATGGGTTCCTAGAAATAACGACATGCTAATTCCTTTCTTAGATGATGGTTCTAATCCATCTGCAACGTTTCACTGTGTGTTTTCCAGTCTCTGTTTATGATTCCTGCCAGTTCTTCTTTGTCACTTATCCTTCCACAAATCTGTGTGCCATTATTAATGACCCATGAGGTCCATGTAATCTGGGCATTTCTTCTGGCTCTCATCACCCCCCTATATCTTAAGACAGCGAAAGACAGCAAAGATCACCACCCCGAGAAAGGTTTCAATCCCAACCTTACTAACTAGGTATAGACTTGCAGATAATTCAGACAAAAGCCTGGATAATTGGATTTCATCTAGGGAAAGGGTTAGAGACCCCGTAACAAATGGATAGACTGGCAGCTTATCTCACTTCTCAGTGCAAGCTACACGATTTCTTCTATTCTGTGACACTCCGTGAAGTGACAATCTGCTCTATGATAACGAGAGGAGAGAGAGAGGAGGGTCAGAAGTCTTGGTTAATGAGCTTGCTGCAATAGGCAAATTGAGAAATACCCCAATTTATTTTTTATGTTCAGTTTTTGAGTTTTATTTTATATTTAATTGACAAATTTAAGTCATATATTTACAGGGTGCAATGGGATGTTTTGACAGATGTGTATAATATGCAGTGATCAAATCAGCCTAATTAGCATGTCCTTCCTTTTTCTAGACTTGCAGTGTCTTTGCTGGAAGATTAGAGAGACAGACAAAAATTCTAAGCTGTGCAGAGGTGAAGTAAAGGGGTGAGTGCCCTGGGGATTTAAAGTCCATCTAGGGAAGTATAGAAAAGCCAGTCAGACCCTTGAAACAACTTTGTCTGTTTGCAGCATGTCTGTCCATTTCATTTAGCTTCGAACAGTCTTTCTGCTCATTAGAAGAATCTTTCTGCTGCTGCAAGCTTGAGGGTCTTAGGTCTTATCTAGCTTATTCACCTTTTTAGCCAAGGAGCAAAGCTATCAGGAAAGTTGGTAAATGGATAGTAATGAGTTGAAAAAAAAAAAGAGGGAAAGTTCTTCTATCAGGTAGGACCTCTATTGACGAGGGTGCTTTGTGCCCCGACTCCTAGCTCATCGAGAGGCTCCTGGCAACAGCTGGGAACTCCTGGCGTTCCCGGAGCTCCCGTGTATTTGGGAACACTTCTCGGACCAGCTCCCCGCTTTGGTGTCAGTCCCTAAATTATGGGCCAATTCATCAGCAACAATGACCGTAACATGTCTTGTAACTGATGCTTCTGATTACAAAGTAAAACAATGTTTAAAATTCAGAATTTAGTTAAATGGTGGAGAATAAAGTAAAAATAACATCTAACTCAGAGACAGCTATTCACATTTTTTTAAAAAAATATTTATTGATTTATTATGTATACAATATTCTGTCTGTGTGTATGCCTGCAGGCCAGAAGAGGGCACCAGACCCCATTACAGATGGTTGTGAGCCACCATGTGGTTGCTGGGAATTGAACTCGGGACCTTTGGAAGTGCAGGCAATGATCTTAACCTCTGAGCCATCTCTCCAGCCTCAGCTATTCACATTTTTATCTATGACCTTGTGTTCTTTTAAAAAACAAATAAACAAAAGTGGTATGTATATGATATTTATACTAATATGTATATGCCTGTATTAGTTCCTAAGTTGCTGGGGAAGGAGAGAATGTTCTTGAGTGATCTACACCATTTAAGTACCGGTAAGGTGTCTACACACCTCTAAACAGCCCTAATGAAACTCACTGGGTCACAAACAAAAGGCGACAAAAAAATAGGAGGAGTTTGGGAAGAAGAAGGGGATCACCAGTAGTGATGGAGGGACAGGAGAAAAGGATAGGGCGGGCATCACATATACATACATGGAAATATAATAATGACACCCATTATGCATAATTAATATGTGCTAATGAAAATATTAAACATATAGTGCCAAGTTTAATGCTGTTGTACAGTCTGGTTTCTCATTTAAACATCACAAACAGGGGTAGGTTGATCCCAAATTTCCTAAGAAACCGCCACACTGCTTTCCAAAGTGGTTGCACAAGTTTGCATTCCCACCAGCAATGGATGAGTGTACCCCTTTCTCCACAACCTCTCCAGCAAAGGCTATCATTGGTGTTTTTAATTTTAGCCATTCTGACAGGTGTAAGATGGTATCTTAAAGTTGTCTTGATTTGCATTTCCCTGATCGCTAAGGAAGTTGAGCATGACCTTAGGTGTCTTTTGGCCAATTGAACTTCTGTTGAGAATTCTCTGTTCAGCTCAGTGCCCCATTTTATAATTGGGTTGATTAGCGTTTTACGGTCTAGTTTCTTGAGTTCTTTATATATTTTGGAGATCAGACCTTTGTCAGTTGCGGGGTTGGTGAAGATTTTCTCCCAGTCAGTGGGTTGCCTTTTTGTTTTAGTGACAGTGTCCTTTGCTTTACAGAAGCTTCTCAGTCTCACACTGAAGGAATGGAGATGTTCTATCGGGAACTCACCAAGGCCAGCTGGCCTGGGTCTGAAAAAGCCCGGGATAAAACCGGACTCGCTGAACATAGCAGACAATGAGGACTACTGAGAACTCAAGAACAATGGCAATGCGTTTTTGATCCTACTGCACATACTGGCTTAGTGGGAGCCTAGGCAGTTTGGATACTCACCTTACTAGGCCTGGATGGAGGTGGGTGGTCCTTGGACTTCCCACAGGGCAGGGAACCCTGATTGCTCTTTGGGCTGACGAGGGAGGGGGACTTGATTGGGGGAGGGGGAGGGAAATGGGAGGCAGTGGCGGGGAAGAGACAGAAATCTTTAATAAATGAATGAATGAATGAATGAATGAATGAATGAATAAATAAATAAATGATATAGAAAAAAACATCACAAACACTTCCCCATGCTCCAGGTCATATAGGGAATGGCTACGCCTGCCTCGACATCTACAGAATGGTTTGCCACCACTTACTGCATCCATAGTCTGCACTTAATCATGGATCCTACTTGGCTCAGGCTGCTCCAGGAAGTTGCCATAGAGTGAGCAGCCTGACCAACAGACACCCCTTTCTCACAGCTCTCAGGACAGAGATCAGGGTCCCCACACGGGCAGTGTCTAACGAGGGCTCTTTTCTCAACTTCACATGGATTTTTCTCACCTTGAGCTTACATGGTGTAGAGAGGAAGATTGTTCTCTGGTGACTTTTTATGAGGGAACTGGTGAGAACTGATGATGAAGAGGTGCTTGTATTAGTAAGGGTTCTCTAAAGTGGAAGAGCTGATTGTGTGTGTATCTGTGTGTTGTGCCTATGTATGTGTGTGTGTCTATGTGTGTGGTGTGTCTGTGTGTGTGATGTGTCTATGTGTGGTGTGTCTGTGTATGTATGTGTGTCTGTGTGTTTGTAGTGTGTGTGTCTATGTATGTGTGTGTGTCTATGTATGTGTGTGTGTTGTTTTGTCTTTGTTTATGTATGTGTGTGTATGGTGTGTGTCTGTGTATGTATGTCTATGCGTGTGTGGTGTGTATATCTATGTATGTGCGTGTGTGGTGTTTTGTTTTTGTCTATGCATGTGTGCAAGTGGTTTGTGTGTGTGATATGATGTATATCTGTGTGTCTGTACATGTGTGGTGTGTGTGTCTGTGTTCGTTTTTGTGTCTATGTGTATGTCTATGTATGTATGCTATCTGTGTGTGTGTGTGTGTGTGTCTGTGTGAGTATGTGTCTCTGTGTTTTACAGAGTTTCTTACAGGCTGTGGTCTGGGTATGGAAATAGAAAAGCCAAGGACCTAGGAATTATTAAGTCCATGAGACTGGATGTCTCAGCCATTCCAATCTGGTCCTGGTCAGTCCCAGAGGATTCCTAGCAAGTGGCTGGTCTTCTGTCTATGTCGGAATCCTGACGAAGTGCATCCAAGAAGGCCCCAGCAACACAACAGATGATCTTGCCGGTGACAGTGAGAGCAAGCAGACAAAAAGCAAAAGCTTCCTTCTTCCATGTCCTTTCATGTGGCCTGGCCAAGATTTGGGGTGGGACTTGCCAACTCATGTGATCCAATAGAGAAAATCACTCCCAGGCGCGTCCAGCTGCTTGGGTTTAGCTGATTGCACACACAGTCAAAAGAAATGGATGCTCCATGTTCCTAAGGAGTTCCCAGTCTCAGGGAAGACACAGCAGAGCCGATACACACTTCCTTCCACTGTCCCCTCTGCAGAGAAGGCTGCTTTCAGCTGGTTATTTATCCTCAGGAGTTTTGGGTCCTTATTGGCATTTTGCCTTCTAAAGAGCATATGACGTCTCCACAAGTCAAAACGAGCCCCCACTTCGCTGAGTGTCAGTTCGCTTTTAAAAATGCACTGGGTGGACTTTAACCTTCAGTTGCCCCCTCACCAGAACTCTTGGTAGCAATTAATTGGCTGGCTTGATGGCAAGAGTTATTCCACATAACTGTAGAAGTGTACTTTGTTAGGCAAAGAGAGAACGCAGACTGTATATTTCTACCAAGTTCTCTGCCCCGAGACAGGATTAAGGAGTGAACATTTAAAAATCTTTTAGTATATCTTGCCTACACTTTAATTTGGGCATATTCTGGTCAGGGAGGAATAAAATAGATGCAACTTAAAGCATGATTTCATTTTGTTTTGGAAAAAAAATGACTGCTCTATAGTGAGAGGGGGCAATTGACTTTCCCAAAGGTTTTAATAAAGCTAAATTTGAAATTATTTTATAGAGTTGAGTGTCACGTGGCCAGAGTTAGGACAAAAAGGAAAATCAGTCTAACAGGTCTTTGGTGCTAAAGCTCTCAAACCTAAACCACTTCTTAGAATAATACAGAATCGTCAGAATGGTACCTTAAGACTTCCTGTAAGTGAAAAGGTAAAGAATTGAGAAACAGACTTGCTCTCATCTGACATGCTTGCTACAAAAAACATTTAGGCCTTTTTCTTTTGCAATGTTTGTTTTACTTTCTTTTTCTTTTCTCCCCTCTCCTCCCACTTTTCCTCTTTTGGAATATGCGCGTGCATGCGCGTGCGCGCACACACACACACACACATAATCACATCTTATGTCACATGCTTATAGAATTCACAGACATATCTTAAAGATGAGACCTCGGCTTAAGCAGAAGTTTATTTGCATTTCATATACAATGCACATATCCTGAAGGATGTATACACCATTATTTCAAATAGCATCTATATATTTCAACTCTAACAAACCTGGTGTAGATTTTCCATTAGTTGTATGCTTGTGCTCGATTTAGATTTGGGAGCATGTTGGATTTCGTCTCTAGGATGCTAAACCAGACTTTTCATTTAGATATCATGTTAATTTTATGTTAGCTAGTATATTAAGTCCATGTGCTTGTATTACCTCAAGAAATTGCTTTTCTTTCTCCCAATTGTCTTATGTGGTTGGGTGTATAATATTTGTCAAATACAAATCTAAGGAGCCTCAAAAATATTTAAATATCAGATAAATAACACAATTTAAAAAATGTAACAGATAGATAAAAAACCCAGCGCTCTCTGTCTCTCTGTCTCTGTCTCTGTCTCTCTCTCGTATGTGTGTATGTGAGTGTGTGCAGTGAATGAGCAAAACTGTCTGGCAGAGGAAACCATTTTTGAAAGAAAGCTGGCAGGATCTCCACCTCCTCTTCTGCCTGTTTGCTTTGAGCAGGGAAGTGCTAGCCAAGCAAGCCCCTTTTTTTCTGACAATCTACACTGAGTACTTCACCAACACTTTGAGAAAATTATATTCCAACTGCAAGGACCACTGACTCGCTGATTTCTTCTTCGGGAGACCTTGTTATAGTCAGGATGGCTCTAGGCAGCTTCCACCAGCTTGGATAACACAGCCTATGAACTCTAAATGACCCTTCCGCCCCTGTAAACTTTTCGCATTCAGAATGGGAGAGAATCTCAGTGAACCAAAAAAAGTCTGTGATTGGTATCATGAGGCTAGCGATTGGTTCATAAGCAAGGCTTATGCCTGGTGGATATATAAAGCGTGTGATTGGTGGAACTAGAGTTACTAACTTGAATGCTTAGAGATACAAGCCTCTAGGCTTTAAACCCTGGGGCCCGAGACCCCTCTAGTTCTCATGTCTTACAGTCCTAAGCATCTGAGTCTATAAGACTAGCACCTATGGATCTGTCATTTAGGAGTTCAGGACTGGTTGTGGCTCTGTGCCTTTTTGCAACTTTTATCCAAATAGTGCAAAAGGACCCTTGACTTATTTCCAAAATAGGTATAACTCACGAATTGAGACTAAAAATTTGCACTAGAAATCATTATTAATCTTAAATTCAAATTTAATTGAATATCCTGTAATTGTTTTGGGCAACTCTTCATGGACATGATTCATGTTTTTCTTTCCAATTGATGGAATGAAATAGCCAGAAATGAAATAAATAAAGGTCCTCTTGTCTGCCTTAAAAGATCTGGTGTCTACAAATTAAGGCATTAGCTCTCCTTCGATGGTCAACTTCAAAGTCGTATAGTATATTTGTCTTTGTTTATTTGTCTTCAGCTTGATTTAAAGGTTTTCCAAAATGATACATTCACTGTTTTCTATGCAGGAGCCAAGACACACATTAAATGGAAAAATATCTATACAATTGGCATTGAAATATTAATCTGGTTAAAGATTGATTTTCCTGGGCATAACCACTCACTCACATTTAATTTACAGAACTGTGGGTACACTATAAAACACAAAGCAGCGAGTGACATGTGATATCTTTGTAAGATTATGAAATCTGACCACAGTGCTGTGGGGGCTCCTCTCTCATGCAGGGGAGATGAAAAGGGAGTTAGGAACAGACAGGAAGGTGATCTGACTTGGAGAGGAAGGGACCTAATCTCTTCCTGAAGGAAGAAAGGGATGTTACTTTTCAGGCACAAGATTCAAACTTTATGACCCAACAGATGGTGAGGAGTGACTTCTAATCTACCATAGAGGCAGGGGACTCTCTACTTCACAAATCACAGCCAGGGCAGCTAGCCTTTTAACACAACTGTCAATCAGAGAAATCTGAGTCAGAACATTCTGTTTGATGGCCCTAGGATAGCCTATGAAATCCTAACATTCTTTGGTCTTAGAAGAATATTTACCCATATGATTTGGAATTGGAAAACATGGCCACAATGTTGCTCATTTTGTACTTGAGGCATCTGGATTGTGAATATGTGAAAGCAGACCTCAGATATCAACTCATTTGGGACAGTAGGACTTGGGTTTTGATGAATATGAAGACTTTTAGATAGTCAGTTTCAAGTGTTACTTCATTTAATGCATGTCTTAGTTCCAATAAATATCTTGTTCAAAGCATGCTCCCAGCACACATTAATGCAATCATTCTGATGTTCTACTTAACATGAGGCATGGAGGGTGAATATGTGAACACAGATTTCACTTCTTTGCATTGCCCTTTCCAACTGCAATTTAATTAAGCAGTCATTTCATAACAAATTGTATAAAAGGACAAACATTTCACATTATTAGATACATGTTAATCAATGTTTCTCAGCCCTCTCAGGTTAATGCTAATCCTTCAAGCAAGGATGTGTCCTTTCTACTGTACCTCGATGTCAAAGGAAGATGGGTTTGGCTCTTGTTAGGACCTTGGACAGTGAATTTTGAAGCAACTGTGGATAAAGGTAGAACATTCTCCAGTGAACAAGTTTTCTAGACATTGGGAGCAGAAAAGTGTGGACAGGCTTGGCATGTGCAACACCTGGATTTCTTCAAAGCAGGCACTAAATGAGCTTTCAAAAAAATAATAATATTATATCAAATGTAGGTGACCATGTCAACAGATGATTGTGAATAGCTAGAACAAAGTCTGCTATAAACCTCCTCTCCGTCAACCCAGGCAGAATCTATTGTGTATTAGGAGTGTGCAGGGTATGGTGGCCTGAAGGTGAGATGTCACTCATAGACCTGGTCTCCAGTTTTAGGAAGGACGTAGAGCTGTAGGAGAGTAAGCCTTCCTGGAAGGAATGGGTCACTGGGGATGAGGCCTCAGGTTTTATGTGCCTTAGTCTGTCTCCAACTTTCTGCTGTAGGAATGCAGGAGCAATGGGCCCAACTGTCTTACATCTTTGCTGCTGTGCCTTCCCTGGCATGATGGACTATATCCCTTCTTAACCTAACAGCCAAAATAAATCTTTTTTCTATTACTTTGTGTTAGATTTTTTTGTTGTTTGTATTTGTCACAATAATGAGAGAAGTAACTAATACACAAAGAGAGAGAGAAAAGACCCAGCCCTTGGACTATGGTACTCACAGACAATCCTTTAAGCTACAACTGTGACAGTTTCCAGAGAGGGAGGACATGCTGGACAGTGAAGTCCTGCAGTGAGGTAATGGTGGTGAGGGTCAGAATAGTCTGAGCAGAGGGAAAGACTTTGGCAAAGACCTTGAGTCGAGGGAAATGTGTGTCCCATGACCAGAAGAAAGCCTCTATGTCTGGTCATAGAATGGAGAGACAAAAAAGTAGGCAAAAGGTCCTTGAGGCTGTACCAGAATGTCTTCTTTAGCTCCTTAGGCAACGAGAAATCAAAGCATTTCAAGGAGGTCAGCAGGTCCGATGACCATTTTGAAGAACATTCTGCTTGTGGGCTGGACAGCAGACTGGCAAAGGGTGACAGCAGAAGCAGACAGACTTGGGAGAAGTGGATGCTGTGTTGGCATGCTGCTCTGGTGTCACAGGTCAAAGATAATGACAAGGATGTTATGGTCAAAATCTGAGGCTCAGGGAGGAGACAGATAAAAAGAATCGGATGGGAGCGCCCAGTGACTTGGCAGATGGGGATGAGTTATCAAGACAGCATCATTGTGAGGACTGCTGAGTACTCAACAAACCTGGAGATGAGAAGCCATGGTGCTCCATGGAGAAGAGAGATGCTTGGTCATGAACAGATCACCATGGTTACTCTAGAGGAACCATCCAGTCTGTGGCAGTGTGCGGATCACTCAGGTGTATCAGGAATGAAGGTCCATCCACACTTGTTTTTGAGGGCATAGGTAGAAAGGGCAGAGAGCTTCAAGCCACACGACTGATTGCAGACTCAGCTCTGATACATGAAGACTCCATGTCTTCACCTTTGACTGAGAGCAAAGGGCTCAAGAGTAAAGTCTGAATAAGATGAAGGTACACCAGAAATTGTGGTTACACACAGAGACGAACAGTTCCATAGTAAACCACAGTGGGAGATCTGTCTGAAGAGGACACAGTCGGGGAGACACTAGGATGGGGAGTGGGTATTACAGACTCAGGAGTTCTGAGAGGAGA
The DNA here is from genome assembly GCF_014885135.2 of Alexandromys fortis. Taxonomy (NCBI): domain Eukaryota; kingdom Metazoa; phylum Chordata; class Mammalia; order Rodentia; family Cricetidae; genus Alexandromys; species Alexandromys fortis. Next base: position 6,438,312 of record NW_026067923.1, read on the forward strand.
CAAGGTTAGCTGAAAGGCTTTCAAAGCAAGGTTTCACTTGCAGCCTAGTCTACAGACAGAAGCTGGGGACAATGTGCTCTGAGGCTAATCAAGATGAAACCATGGTCAGGTGATGAATTATGCAAAATAGCAAGGTCTCGAAATGACTTCTCTGCAATGACAAAACAGGAAGAATGGATAAATGTCTTCCACACCAACCACTTTGCCCTGCTCTTTGACACCTCTTGACAGAGCCTCAGTACAGTGGGTAGCCAATCTGTTTCTAAGCCCCAAGCCTTTAGTATAATGGGGAGGGCAGACTTACTCATGTCTGGAGGTTCAGGAACAAAACCACTCTGCAGAAGGCAACATAAAGTCACCCTCAGTGTCCACACACTACTCCAGGATGCATTTGGATATCAGTACTGCGGTGTATTAGCTATAAGTTAACATTTGTAGGAAGGCCACAGAAATAATGAAATGCTCAGTTCTGTAGGAGGCCAATCAGACATGATCCATGATTCAATGTAAAGGATTCCAACTGTAATTAACTCCAAACCCGTTTCCTGCCTGCCTCCACACCCATCTTTCCTAAGAAACTGTAACTGCATGATGCCTCCTGGCTTGGGTGACTGTGACTAAGAAGTAGAGGATACTCAGGTCTCTTATACAAGGTGATATATCTGCATATAATCAGTGTTTATCCATCTGTATCCCTTAAGTTTTCCACATTCAGTATAGATACAATGTTTTTTTTTTCCAGATATTTTTGGTTGGCTCCACAGGTAGAACCAATGGATAGTTAAACAATGACTATGTAAGTGGGGCCTGCTGCTGCATTTCTGTAATTCACCACTGAGGCTGAGGCAGGAGGATTGCAAGTTACTTGGGCGACTTTGTTAGATATTGTCTCAAAAAAGGAAGAAAGAGAGAGAGAGAGAGAGAGAGAGAGAGAGAGAGAGAGAGAGAGAGAGAGAGAGAGATGAAGAAAGACTGAAAGAAAGGAAGGAAGGAAGAAAGAAAGAAAGAAAAAAAAAGTGGGCCAGGATGTGTCTCGGTGACACAGCACTTGCTCAGCCTGTGCAAGGCCCTCGGTTCACCCACCACTAAAATAAACAACAAACCAAAGCATAAACCCAATCCCAGCAGCCTGGCATGGAGTTTAAAGCACAGTAGTCTGGGGTCAGCCTGTGGGCGGAACAGGAAGTGGACTGGCTGATCCTGGCTTACTAACTGCCCCAGACTGCCGTGTGCTTACTCACTGGGAAATATTGTCCAGGACTCTAGCACTTACAGAGTGTACTACGAGTACCACAAAGACCGGCCATCACATGGTATTTGTCGTTTCTCCTGCACTTCCAGAAGTTTCTAATCAAATTGTCTCTATTGGAAGTTTCCTTTTGTTTCTTTGGTTCACTGTTTTAGAATTAAAATAGGTTTCTCTATTTCCCCCTCTCTTCTTCACTTTCTCCTCTCCCTCTCTATCCATCTCTTCTTCCCTGCTTTGCTCTCTCTGTCCTTTCCCCCTCTCCCTTCCTCCCTCCTTCCTCCCTTCCCGCCTTCATACCTCCCTGACTCTCCTCTCCCACACGCCTTCCTCCCTCCCTTCCTCTCATCCATCCCTTCTTCTTCTTCTTTTTCCCCTCCCTTCCTCCCTTTCCGAAACTGCTGAAAAACTGTGAACGCCAGCTGCCCTGTCATTCAACCTTGTTGGACTGTCTGAGAGCAGAGGAAGTATTTACCCTCAACCCCCAAAGTATATTTCCAGTGTTTAAATAAAATGGAATCGCAGAAAAACATATAATTACTTGGGTAGAAAACCCAGTGATAAATTGGATTATTTTTAAAAGAAAAAATATTTTTATGAGTAAGCTTTAGCTATTTTGCCATGCAAACCTATTTGTTAGTGTTTAATTGCTAAATTAACAGTAATAGAAAAAACATTTATTTTCAGCAAGAAGAGGTGAGAAAAATCCTTTATTCTTGTCATTTCAAATGATAAACAAACCGTACAGTTTTGTGTATGATGTCCTAAGAACACTCTTGGAAACACTGGTGTCTTTTAAACCTTTGTGGGTGTTACAAGAACACAGGGAGCTGTTGGGAGCAGAGTGTTTCCTTCTGAATGTGGCTGAGCTCATGGGTTATGAAGTTCTCTGAGGGAAAAGAAAAAGGGATCCAAAAGAGTGGTTCAAGAATATTCCATTTATTCCAGTGCATCACTGACAGAAACAACCTAAGCTAGGAGGAGTTCCTTTGTTTATGGCTTTAGAGGGTTCAGTCCTTCATGAGGGAAACATGACAAAGCAGCTAAGTCCACATCAGGAGAGGCGGGTTGAGAAGCAGAAGAGACAATATCAGCCCTCAGCTCACTTTCCCCTTTTCAAGTTTTATTCTAGCTGGGCTCCTAGCTCACAGATGGTCTTTGCCCTTCAGCTAATAGCTCTGGCAATGCTCTCATGGGCACCGCTCGTTCTAGGGGATTCTAAACCCAATTAAATTGATTTTTCTACAACACTCAGCAAGTGCTAACCGTTGTTATGCTGGTGTTTCATAAGAAAACCACCATATTCAACCAAGTGAGCCCAGGCCGTGGGTCAGTTCATTTGCATCTGGCTTCCCAAAGCGAGTTTGGAAATGTGGCCAACAGTTTTCAATATATAACATGTACTACATGACAAATGAGACTAAGAAATTCACCAATAAAATAGGCTCCAATGAGTGAGGGCTATTACCTGTCCCCCCAGCAGGACTGGGGCCACTACAGCTTGCAATAGCACTGCACATGTCTTTAAAAAGCTGTTCTTCTGCTTTCCCCGCCCTTGTCTCTATTAAACTTGCTTATGAGTTTTCAGAAAGAAAGATAATATGAATTACCCACGATGCTTTCCACAGATAACGGCAATCACTAAATAAAGGCAAATTGAAAGGATTTCTGAGTACATATTTGGAATAGTGTATATAGCACATTAACCAAATAATCAATGATGACCAAAGGAAATTTAATTTCCTACATGATCCCATAAAGAGCACCACAGTGACTTTTATAGGTGTTATGCTCTGTCAGGAAGTCTGAGATCCTCAGGTTTGTCTGCCTGTTTGTTCCTCAGGTTGTATCATAAAGATCCAATTTCCTTTGAAAAGTTCTCCTAATACTATAGAAACGTCTGCATATCCCGCCCCCAATATGCTTTAAGTATCCTTTATCACAAATTCTATTAAACATTGTATCAGATGTTGGTCGAGGTACCGGACTCTTGAGTGTGAATGCCCAGGCCACCTGGGAGCAATGGTGAATCTGCACCTCACAAGTAGCCTGCCTGGCATATGTGGGCAGCATGGGTGCCATCAGTGGTCACAGTTATCAGTGACTCTTTGCTCTCTGGACTCACGACAAGGCTGCACTTCTAGCTTCTCGTGGTTTGGTTGGGCTGTGCAGGGTCCTGTGGACAATTAGATGCAGAGAAGGGAAATGTGCCACTTTGTGTCGGAGCAATCAATTGTCACTGCCCTCTTCTAAAGGTGGTGCTCACCTGCTGGGAGGCCAGCATTCCAGAGGGCGGCCACTAGCTCCATCATTCTGATTCTGTAGGAAGGATGCTGCCCAGAAGGGTCCTAAGCTGAGCCACAACAGACACAGCAAGAAGTAACAAGTCCTTGACATTGAAGACCTTTGTGATTTTGGAACAGTTGTGATCAAAGTAACCTGGCTCATTCTGATACACGAAGTCCATACTATTGACAAATGAATAAAGAAGAAACAGCACTGTGACCTCCCTGTCCACCCAAACAGCCTTGAGAGACCTTCAAATCCATGGTCTCTCTTTCAGGGAAGCCTAGATGTTTTAAAATTTTAAAGTTTTGTTTCTTTAAAAAGTCTCTGGTATAAGCAAGAATACATTTAGAAATTTAAAAACGTTTTGGCCAAAAATTCCTTTGTAACTAAATGGGGAAGTGACATGCTGCGGTGACATGGGTAATGCTGGAAGGCATTTGTGATTGCATTGTGCTGTCGGTCCTGACCTATTGTCCCAGGTCACTGGCATCCCAGCTTAATGTGAAGGAAACTGTCACCATTGTGAGAAGGTGGGCCTCCACTGCTCGTTCTGTCCACTGTTCCCTTATTTTCTTCTCTTCAACACACACATGCACTTACATATATGTGCCATTTATATACACACATACACATGCCTACACACACACTACATGCATGTTACATATATTTGTATATTTATATATGTATACACATAAACATAAATATGTAATACACACACACACACACACCTACTTCTCTTTCTCTATGGTTTGAAACACTGAGCTGTCCCAGTAATTAACAATACTGAGTTCTCCATGCTAGTTCATTATTGGCTCTAATTAGTATTTGGATAAATCATTTATCATTTTCAAGTATTGAGGGTTATGAGCACGTTTAGAGATGACATGTATATCAAAGTAGAACTGTAGAGAATTAAGTCCCATTAAGCACATAGAGAGAAACTGCCCTTAAATTACAAATTATTTGCTAGTGTCTCTAAGAAGCTTTTATTGAATTTAAGTAAATCATACACAGATAGGTCAAAATTATTTTCTTATTACCCTGAAATATTTGCCAACTCTCATGGTCCTAGCAATGAAAACCCAGGATGAAACATGCTGAAGGCACAGAGGGGGGTGTTTCTGAGAGTCTCTTGGACAGCTAAGTGAGGAATGGAGACCATGGACACACTGGGCACAAGACTGTTGAAAGAGCCAGAGGTGAGAAGGTCAAGAGTTCTCACTTTGTAGCTCCACGCCAGAGTAGTGAAGATTTCCCATGGCAGGACAATGTCGCCCTCCCCGAGAACCATTGGAGAAACAGCTGTCCGCTTGGGACCACAGGAGCTTCATGAGTAGCTCCATGACCAGGTGACAAAGCCATGCTTGAAAAGATGCCTGGGAGAAGGAGATTCCCTGTTTTTATTATTATTATTATTATTATTATTATTATTATTATTATTATTATTTGTTGTTGTTGTTATTGTTGTTGTTAAGAAAGATCACACTTCAAACAATTCTAACTTTTGTTTTGGGAACCTTTTTTTGTCCTTATTTTATGCTAATAAAATTTAAAAAGTTTCTTTGAGTCACATTGGAGGCAATAGGAATAGACTAGGGAGATGTTTCTTTTTTATCTTATTCTGCCCTGTGTTAAATGGGAAAATAATATTCCTATTTCTGCTCTAGACATATTTCACCCAAGAGTTTAAGCTCAAACCATGGACAACGTGATGAAAGAAGACAAAGGGCCAGTAAACAAGGTCAGTACGCAGAGATGGTGACATTATCCAAATGTAAACAATGTGTCACTTTCTACAGTGTCTGCCTGTTTTATTAGCCACTTTGTAGCACCTGGCAGAGTCAACAGCCAAGCTACACATTTAGCTACTGACATTCACAAGACAGAGCAGCGATCCTGGGAGAGCTCGTGTGTGAAGGCTCTCTCAGGTCTGTAAGAAGACAGACAAAAACAGGATGAGGCTAAGCATAATCTCCATGCCGGGTTCTCATTCTTAAAGCTATGTCAGACTTCGGGAACACGCTGCTTCTGTTGTTATAAATAAATAGTTGCAAATATCATCATTATGCGGTCCAAAGGCAGACACTATGGAAAGTATTCGACTCCGTGTCTCTGATAAGACACAGATCCGTATTTACCTCTGGCTAAGGGAAGCAAGGGCAGGGCTGACTCTGAAGATACTGAAACCGAAGACTGAGAAGTAATCACTCTCCACTATTAAAAGGCAAAGTGTCTGAATAATTAACACTGCTGCAGGAAAGCTCGCGAGGAGGTTTGAGGCTTGTTCCGACTCTGGATGAGAGAAGCATTAACTCTAAGATAATGCACTGGGCAATGGCATTCTTTGAAATCAATGGCAACCACCAGTCCAGCCTCCCCTTATTGATTCTTCATCGTACCACACTAAATCATTCCAGATGATCTCAGCAAATTAAAAGAACATTGCGGATGCACCTCCATGCGCACTTCGCTGTTTCTCTTGCAAGCGTATACTTCAAATAATGTCTTTCCCAAAGAAAGAAACCAACCCAGCAGGTAACACCAGCTCTGCGCCACATAACAGGTCAAGTTTCTTCTCTCTGTCTGTGCTGGGAAACTTCCATTTATTCTCAAGCCCACTCTTTACCGGTTTGTTCCTGCTCCAGGTAATCCAAGGGTTCCCTTGGATGGCCACAGCAGTAGAGTCATTTGCTCTTGGCTTCCCAGCGGGATTGGCCAATGGATCACTGGAGAAAGACTGGCTGTGGTGGGTTACAGGGGGCTGTGTGGCTCTGTCTTATCTCCAGGGTTCAACTCTTCTCAGAAGCAGGGCATTCATTTCACTACATAGATTTTCTCAACTTCTCTGCTCTTGAGATAGGGAAGAGAGCCTCATCACTGCTTCTTAGCACTACCTCATCTTGCTCCACCCGGGTTTAAAAGTCCTATTTTTATACCCTCCTCATATTGCCCTACTTTGTATCACATGCTTATTTACGATCTGGGACTCATACATTTGAATATGAATATGAAGTTTCCTAGGTCAGCTCCCAGTGGTTTGGGAAAGAGTAGGAAAGAGTAAACATGAAAAGGTACAATGGTAAACCTCATTTATGCTGTTTTTTTTTTTCTTATTTAGGAGGTATGGTATTTTGAGACCGGGGTAACCTCTTAATAGGGGTATAGATGTTTCTGGGATTTTGATATAAGTGGGCCTATCTGTGCATATGCATACCGGGGCTGGGGCCGAGTTTTTTGATATTCTGTTATTAGAATATTCTGATATTCTAACGTTCATATGCCTGCAACTCTGTTTCTCATGTTTTTCACACACTCAGAAATAAAGAAAAAGAAATGAAACCAAAGCAAACATCAGACAAAAAAAGCTGGGCTTTCCCATCAATAATCACACATCTAAAGAGAAACACAGAAATAATTATGAGACTTCCTCCGAAGATAAAGGTAGTCATCAACCGTTCTGTATTCCTTCCTAGGCTCCCAAGAACCAATTTAGGCTGAGCATGAGGAAGCTAAATCAAAAATTCCAGAGTCACATTGTGTCTGGCCAAGTTACTTTGTCTGGAAACAGTGAAGAAGTTAGGAAGGAAAGCTGAGAGATTGCTTTCTATGGATGTCACGGCAATTAGAGTTCTTTCTGCTCTAGGATGTTTGTCTTTGACTCCCTCTGAAGGCCAGCTCTGAGATTAAATAACTTCTCAAGGTCCCTCTGTAGCCCATAAAGGTCAGATCAACAACAATATTTAAAAGTAACGCTCGAAATGGGGTACAAGTCTGGTACCCGATGAGAAGAAGCAGGGAGCGCAACAGGGAAACAAGTCAGCGGGAACCAGGTGAGCAAGGAGTGGCGCACACGTGGCACATAGACCCATGACCAGAGACTGGGCCGCAAGTCACGTGACAGACCGCAGGTTTGTTGACCCAGAACTGCTCTGAAGAGTACGCGAACACAAAACAGGGAAACCCGATTGCGATCTGGAGGATAACCTTTGGCGACTTTTCCTGTCATTCTCCTTCAAATGGGGCAGGGTATGTTAAGAAACAACCGAATGCCTATATTTCATATACGTGAGACAATTAAAAGGCCAATCACATTAATTTCCACAACCCTTGGCCTGCTCAACATTGCATGCAGATGAAAAATAACAGGACCCAGGGAAGAGAACTTAAAAGCCATAAATCCCTGTATGTGCAAGAGGAAAAAGTCTGGCACCGTGACACTAATTGGAATCTGTCTCTGACACCGGAAGGATTCATAGTCATATGAAGTGTCGGAAAGCCCTGTCTATGAACTGCTACTTACTCTTCACCTTTTAGAAAACATCATTCAGTTGGGGGTTTGAAACCAGCACCTTGGGTAAAACCCAGGCTGTGCTCCCATCAGGAGATGCATAACTGAGACTCAGTATTCAGCTCCCAGATCAGCGCTGCATATCTGCTGGAACTTGACTTTAGCTCAGAGAAAGAGAGAGGTCCACAGAGGGTTTTTAGGCTTATTTAACAGAAGCCCCCTCTCCCATGCTTGGCTCAGTGGGGTGCCTCTGAGGCATTGTCAGCCCTCTCTGAGACACACTGCAGATACAAGGGCCCCCGTTGCACCTATCTTTCCCCTTAGGACATGCTCAGTGTGTCTCTTCCTTTGCATTCCCAGGAGGCTCAGTCTAGCTGTTAGATCCGCATCTTCTCAAGCCTCTGGCCCCTGTGCAGTCTAACTCTGCCTCAGCTTCCATCAGATAACTAAACCTGGTGACCTGTCTCTTTTTATTTTGTTCTGGCCCTGGAGTGTCCTCCTCTGGGAGTCTCTGACTTCCTTCCCTCTCTGGTCAGGCCTGGGTTGGTTCTTTTTGACCTGAGAATCTGCCTTAAGGATATGCCTAATTGCCTAAGCTGGAAGGGGCCTATGCTTCTATTAGGAAATGGGATTCTGTCTTCTCTCCCTGATTCTGAATCTGAGTAACTTGCTTAGCTCCTCTGATCTTTCAAGGTTTGCCTTTTCTTTCTTTTCAGAGTTTTCTCCCTCAAGGATGTGTGGAGCACGGTCGCCTATCATTATATCAGTGGTTCTCATCCTACCTAATACTGTGACCCTTTAATACAGTTCCTCATGCTGTCTGTGGTGACCTCCATGGCTACATCATAACTGTCACCTTGCTACTGTTGTGACTTGTAAAATATCTGAATTTTCTGATGATCTTAGGTGACCCCATGTGAAAGAATAATTTTGAACCCCAAAGGGTTGCGACACACAGGTTGAGAAGCACTGCATCAGATGTTCATGGAAATAGACCTCATTCTCAGGCTGCAGGTGTTGTCAGTTGTGTGGTCTCAGGGGTGCCTTCCCCCGGTACTGTCCCCACCCAATATTATCCCAGACACTCACTCTGAAGATGCTCTTGTCTGCTTTGTTTCCTTACCTTCCTCTACCTTCGAAATGCACATGCTTGTTTTCCTACTGCCCATGAAACTACCTCACGGCACACCCAGTGTCTCAGCATACGAGAGACATTAGAATGAACTAGCAGTAGTATTTATCTCTTCTCAAGTATGGTTTCTCATCTTCTCATCTCTTCACTAGACAATCTGATCTTAAGTATCTTCTAGCATTGTGTGTCATTGTCCTCACATTTTATCAGATCAACTAGACTGGACTCTGACTAGGGATTCCTTGATAGAGTTAGAAGATGAGGAACAGATAACCATGGAGACTTGAGCAATCTCATCAAAGTTGTATGCAGCCGACAGGGGCGCTACCTGGGGAAAGTTTTCAGGTAAAGCTTTGACAACTCATGCATTGGAAATGAAATCTCTAGATGCATATGTTGATTATATTTGAGATGAGGCTTTGGGGAAGATAAATAAAAGGCAAGAAAGTCATGAGGGTGAGGCACCTATGATGAAATTAACATCTTTAAAGAAGGGAGAGAGACTTGAGATGGCATGGTTACTTTCTTACTATATAACATCTCTTGCCATGTTGTGGTCCATCAGAAAAGCCCTCACCAGACTCCTCACCTTGGCATTGGACTTCTCAGCCTCCATACGGTGAGAAGTAAATTACTGTTCTTTATACATCACCAAGCACCAGATATTATTTTCCAGCAATAAAAGAAGTACTAAGAGTCGCTTCTAGATTTCTAGTCTGCAGATAGATCACTAAAATGCAACCCAGATTTGTTTTAAAACTTATGCTGTATCCTTGCATGCTAGATGCGAGTGTGCTTTCAAAGGCGGAGATCTTCTCAGGCATACAGTGTGTAGCTGCTGTGTGCTGCAAGTCTAGGGCTTATTCAATATTTTATGAATACACACTCACACCCTCCCATGCCCCCATATCCAGTTCTCTCTCATATTCTCTCAGAGAGAGGGAGCTGCGACAGTTATTTCTGTAATCTCTTTTAGACTGAATACGCCAAGAACACTTTTAGAAGAATGATATCAACAATTAGTACTTTGAGACAATTATCTTATTTTCCTGAGCTCCATTTTGTTATCAATAATATGGGGACATGAACAAAATTCACTAAAAAAGTAAAATTATGCTAAAATATTCCACAATGAAGACGGAGCCAAATGTTAGTAGTAATTACTTCTATTCCATTTTTGGTAGAGTTCCACAACCTCTAAATAAAAGGTTATTTGCCTAATAAATGTCATTGACTAAATGACTGATAAAGTAATTTGGTTTTGAACTCCCTCAATTAACTCTGGGAGCAAAGGTCTGTTTTTCATGGTCACCGGCATCATCCAAGAATGGATTTTCAAACTCCAGGGTTTACATGGGGATGATTACCCTCTGGCAGCCACACAAAAGAATTGAAAGTGTGGGCATCAGTCTTCAGCTTGCTTCTGGAAACGTATCGTCAACTTGTAAGCCTAGACTCAGAGACAAAATGCCATTGAGAGTGACATTCTTAGGATGGTGCACAGAAGCATCATTTACTTTCCAAGAACGGCCGACCCTTCAACCGACCTTGACCTTCTTGACCCCATGGGTTCATGGGACTCATGGGAGGCATCGACATCGTTTCTCTTGTGCAACAACTACTCAGAAACCATTTTATTCTTTCTTTGGGAATTTCACACATGCGTACGCTGTGTGTTAGTCACATCAACTCCTCATTCTCCCTCCAACTCCTCCCAGACTTCCTTTCCTCCTTCCAAACCTCACACCTTTTTTTCAGACCCTCATTGTATCCAGCCAGTGGGCGTGCTTATGTCCATAGGTGTAGGACCATCCCCTGGAGCACATGGAATCTAACAGGGGCACTTCCCTGAAGAAAACTGACTCTCCCTCCTACAAATACTTTCAATTGATTATTATAGACAGAATTTGTGATACACCTATGATTTTCCTCTCTTCTCGTCTCACCACAGAAGCTCTTGTCCTTTTGGATGCTGGAGGTACTGACAGACATCAGTTCTTAGCTGAGCCTTGGCAATAGTTTTCAAAGAGCATGGGGCATCCTGTATCCAATGACTGCATAGTGTAAAAATCCCTGTCTTCCTCAGTCTAGCTGGTGACAATGGTAAAGGTGATGTGGGAGTCCCCTCTGTATGCTGTGATTACCATTAATGAATAATGAACTGCTTTGGACCTATAGCAGGGCAGAACTTAGCTAGGCAGGGAAAGCTAGGCTAAAAGAAAGAAAAACAGAGTCACGGGGAAGCCATGGAACCCCCAGAGTAAGACATGCTGAAACTTTGCTGATAAGCTACTGCCACTTGGTGATGCACAGATTAATAGAAATGAGTTAAATTAATATGCAAGAGTTAGCCAATAAGAAGCTAGAGCTAGTGGGCCAAGCAGTGATTTAACTAATATAGTTTCTGTGTGATTATTTCAGGTCTAAGTTAGCAGGGAAGCCAGGAACCAACAAGCAGCCTCCTTCCCACACAAAGTGCCACCATATTCCAGAGCAAGTGGGACTGAGATCATGAGGCTATGGTGGTAATGCTGTAATTCAACAACTTTTCCTCCTGCTTCCCCCCCCTCCTTCTTCCTCTTCTTTTTCTTCGTCTTCATTTTCCTCATCCTCTTTTTTCTTCATTTGATTTTTCATGACAGGGTTTCTTCGTGTAGCTCTGGCTGTCCTGGAACTTGCTTTGCTAGATCAGGCACAGACCTGCCTGCCCCTGTCTCCTAAGTGCCGAGATTAAGGGCTACCACTGCCTGGCTGTAATTCAACTTCTTATCTGACTTAACCAGAAATCTTCCCTACTAAGTTACCAGCTACCAGTCAAGCCTGTCTGATTTTATCCCCAGAGCTTTCAGGGAGCTGGCCCCTGGCCCCATTATTTCAGGACACAAAGGTGTGTTCAGAGTCTTTGTGGGAACTGATTACCCCAATAGTGCAGAAAATGATGTAGCCGGGATGAGAAAAGCCCTTGTTTCCATATTACCCTTCACCCATTCTTCTGACTATTGTTGATATTTACAAAGAGCTCTGATTGTTGCTACAGTAACATGGTAAACACACTCAGAACCTTCCTTGATAGACCTGGAAGTGGTTCCCCTGATGTCCCCCAGCAACCAGGAGACAAGGCCAAGTCACTGTGCAGAAAGAGAGTCCACACACACCACAGAAGGTCAACGTATCTCTGGGAAGCTTGTTTTCCAACATCTTCCCCTAATACCTTATGGCTTCTTGAGCCTCTTCTGAACTGTGACGATGGCTCCAGATGAGACTTCCCGCCGGGGCACTGTCTGCCAAGCTGAAAGGACTCTGACAAACAGAACACGACATTCAACAGCACAAACTCACTTCTTTCCCCCCTTGCAGATTCTTGGCAGAACTTGGCTTTTGAATTAAATGAACGGCACATCATGATTCAATTTCTCCACATCATTTCTTTTCTTCAAAAAGTGGCAGCCTGAGACAGCCAGGGCCCAGAAAGAGCGGCCCCCCTTCCTCTCCCGTGCACAGGGAGCCTGAGGTTTAGTGAATGGCCACTAGCAAAGTAATTGACTGCATGTCCTGTGTTCCTGCCTCTAGGGGAGAAGAGACAAAATGAAAACAGAAGTAGGCTTCTCCCTGGGACAACACGGCACTTATGCCGCACTCTGAACATGCTCAGAGCTTTCCCGTGCTGAGAGCAGGCATGGGCACAGACTCGGTGATCCTGCCACAGTGCTGAGAGCAGGCATGGGCACAGACTCGGTGCTGCTGGTACAGCATGTCTGGCCTTATTTGAACTGTATATTTCTATACTTTTCTTCTTTGCTGTCATGAGGACAACCTTGGGATATGGCAGGTCAAGACCAAGGAGAAGAAAATGGGAGTGGACCGCAACAGAGAGTAGGTTTTGTGAGTTCCTTTGTTCTCAAACTTTTAAACCAAGGAATGAATTTACATATTGCTCATTTGGATTCCTGCTCAGATCTGGCCCTGACAGAGATAAGAACTGGGCCGAGGTTTTGACCTCAGAATCAATGACAAATGTCAAAGAGGAAAGTTCACTTCAAAATTTTGTGGTTTTTCTAATAGCTTTTAATCTGGCGGCTGGATGCATTGACTGATGATTGGTTGGTTGTATGAACACCTGTGGAGGTCAGAGGATGAATTCTAGGAGTCGATTCTTCTCTTCTACCATTTATGTTGTGGGAATCTAGCTTGGGGTTTCAGATTTGGTAGCAGGTACTCTTACCTGCTTATTTTGCTGGCCCCAAACTTCTTATATCATCCCAAGTAGGTGAATAGGTTTTCTTTTTATGTATGTTCTATAAATTGTTTTAGCTATTACCTAGTACATCCAGTTATCTTTTATTTCTTGCTATGTTAGCTACATTCAACTAAAGGCATTTGTAGACGAAACTCTACATATACGAACACATGGATGACTATTTCCTTAGGGCAACGAGACATGGTTTTGAAAATGATTGCTTTAATGTTAATTCTATCTTCAGTATGCTAACCTTTCTTCTGGTCTAACACACAAGAAAACATGGAAGGAAGAGGGAGATGAAGAAAGAAGGATGGCATAAAGGAAGAGGTGTGATGATGTATAGTATAATTGCTCATACTGTATCAGTGAGCTATGGAATTCACAGGGCAGGGGATGGTGGAGTCTGGTGTTACCAGCAGACACGTTGGTCACGGACTAACTCGCTGATGTGAGAGACCTGCCTTTAAGCAACAGGTTAATCTCTTAGACACAGAATGAAAAACATGGTGAGAATGACAGTCAAATTGATTTGGGAATGAGCTCTCAAGCTTTAGGGCAGTGGTTCTCAAGCCTTTAGTGTATGACAGTAACGGCAGAGTCTCTGTCTTTGACCCTCACCCCAGTGTCCAATGCACATTCTTGGGGCAGCATGGGCCCCTGCATTTACAGGGATGCTACTGAAGGAGTCACCTTTGGAAAATCAGAATCTTGAGACTTCAGAGGCGCTTAGAGAACTCACGGCATTTACATCCTGATAACTAATATTAGAAAAGAAATGGTGTCTATAATTTCTTTCCAAACTCCATATTTAGTAAATTTAAATTTTCTGAAATTGGATTGGGTTTTCTCAAACAGTAGACAGTCACTGTCATTCAAATTGATGAGGAGTGAGGACACCTTGGGTGAGATCTTGGATGCGTAGCACATGGGGGATGTTTAGCTAAAGAACGAGGTATTGAAAAGGCATAGATACACTACACTATAATATAAATGATAGTGATGGTAAGGAAAGCTGACATTTTCTGATCGCTGTTCTGAATCAAGACCTCGCATGAGCGTTTTACAAATATTATAGCTCACTTAACCTATACTGTGGCTGTAGTACTTGGCTCCACTTGTATTTTTTTTTTCTAAGGTGAGGTCCAGGACACAGTTTGAATGGTATGGAAAGTGTATTGTTTGATTACTTATCTGCTCTACTCGTCTGACTATATTGATTGCAGCCCTTGAAAGATTCCCAGTAATAGCAAAGGACAGTGCAATGAGCTTTAGCAGAGATGTTTACACAAATTAAAGAGTAGCTAACTAAGATCAACAACTGAGTCTCACATATGTATAACTGGGATGATAAAAAGCCATAAGTTCACCCCATTTTTAGATGCATGCAGGAAAGATGTTTTACAAAGATTAATTGTATAACAGCCATCACTTTTTTCTTTGCCTTCCCATAGACTTATGGGAAATTTGACCTTAGTGGAAGAAGAGATGGGAAGAAAGGTTTAGTCAAGAGAGATGGCTCAGCGGTTAAGAGCATTGCCTGCTCTTCCAAAGGTCCTGAGTTCAATTCCCAGCAACCACATGGTGGCTCACAACCATCTGTAATGAGGTCTGTTGTCCTCTTCTGGCCTGCAGGCATACATGTACACAGGATATTATATACATAATAAATAAATAAATGTTTTTTTTAAATAAAAAAGAAAGAACATTAGCAAGTCCATACTTCATAATGATACCTAAAATACGGAAAACCATTCTGGGCCTGCAGAGATGGCTCAGTAGCTACAAGCACTTGCTGGGCAAGAATGAAGACTTGACTCCAAGTCCAGAAAGATTTAAGAAGTGGGTGTTAAAGCATGCACACTAGGGGTGGGCAGAGACAGGAGGTCACTAGCTTAGGTCTAGACTGACAAGAGGCAAAAGGTGAAGAGTAACAGAGCGGGACACTGAGCATGGTCTCCTCTGGCCTTTGTGGTGGACACACAAACACACATAACTGCATATACATGTTTCTATACACCATACATATTAAAACAAACAGAGTGAAAACCTTATAAGAAAACTCTTTCTTCTAGGATGAAGTGGAATTTAGGGCCAGGAGAGTCTGGTTTCCTATACTCTCCTGGCTCCCAATTCACTCATGCTGTTTCTTTCCGCCCACCAATCCCTTCCATTGGATCTTTCCTGTCCATGATTGAAGGACTGAGTAAATACTGTCCACTCGGGTGTACAATTTACACATGGGAACATGCATGCATGTACACTCCTACACCTCCCCAGTGGGTCTGTGAACTCCTTCAGATTATATGACTATGCTAACTAGAAACTCCATTTTATGAACTAGTCTATTGTCTTTATTAGGTTCTCCCAGAGACTCCAGGTTTTTTTTTTTTTAATTGTCTAAACAGAGATCCTGACTTTCCTTCGAATTCTCCTATCATTTTATACAATGAGCCTTCCTATTTAACCTCCTTGCTAGATTGTAAACCCCTTCAGGGCAGGATCCAATTCTGATTCACCCCTGGATTCTTGCCCAAGCACTTAGCACAGAAAAAGCCCTTAATAAATATTTATTGGAGGAAGGAAGGAGTAACGGAAGGGAAGCAGGGAGGGAAATGTCAGAAACTATTAGATTTATCCCTGAGTTCCCTGACAAGGTTACACCTAAATGCCTCCAATTGATGTCTTTGTAGGTGCCAAATAGTAAATCACCTTAGAAAAAATTACTTTCTTAATGTGGTTCGTGAGTTACAGGCTAAGACCACGATTTGATCCAATCTGCATTTAATCTCTGTCTCTGATTCGAAGGGTCACCATACAGAGCTAATGCTTAATTTTCAATAAGTCTTAGAAAAACACAGCACAGCAAAAAACAATAAAAGAATTACAGCACAGATATAGAGAGCATCGTGTGATTAAGATGAAAAATGAGGGCGTTGTTTGGCTAGGATTTAAAAAATGGAAGATATTCAGCGATTCACTCAGGAACTACGAATATACCAAAGTATCAAAAGTCACTTCTAGAATTCAGTAGTCTAGGATTCAGAAATGGTCAGTAATGAAAAAAAAAATCTGGTAATGGCTGTCTTTGCTGTCCTAAGGGGCCCCTTCCCCTCTGCACAAGCTTACTGTAGGGTTACATTAAAGGAGATGCCAGTCCAAGAAAACTCCCCCTTTAAAAGGCTTGCTTTAATGCCGGGCAGTGGTGGCACACGCCTTTAATCCCAGTGTTCAGGAGGCAGAGGCCAGGTAAATCTTTGTGAGTTCGAGGCCAACCTGGTGTACAAGAGCTAGTTCCAGGACAGGCTCCAAAGCTACAGAGAAACCCTGTCTCGAAAAACCAAAAAAAAAAAAAAAAAAAAAAGGCTCACTTTACTGGGGTTATCATTCAGTGGCAAGATGCTTGTCTCACAACACACGAAGTTCTGTGTTTATAAGCTCATTTTTATCCATTTTGTTAGGTTACTAATTCATTTTTTTTTAGAGACAGGTTTCTCTGTAGTTTTGGAGCCTGTCCTGGAACTAGCTCTTGTAGACCAGGATGGCCTCGAACTCACAGAGATCTGCCTGTCTCTGCCTCCTGAATGCTGGGATTAAAGGCATGTGCCACCACCACCAGCCTAGATTAATATTTTAAAGTGTAACCATTGCCAACATTTATCATGCTCACATAGTCATGAGAACTCTCAAAATATTCCCTGAGAAGGGTAAATATCAGCAACCCATTGTAGCAATCAGAAAACACAGGGTTATAAAGGTATGGATTTATAAAGCTGTACCTTTATGAAATATTGTAAGGATTCAGTTGGAAGCTAATGATTTACAGGTAATTTGATTAAAAATGTAAAGGGGTCTTGTTTTTAGGGCAAAGAAGAATTTCAAGACCCAAAAGTCAAAATTAGGCAAAGTAGAACAGTGAAATATTTATCTTCTTTTTAAAAAGTATGCATTTATCTTTTAAAGAGAAAAGGATGACTACAAAAATGCCAGGGCATTTCCCCTCACAGATAACTGGTGCTACTATTTCCTGGGTCATTCAGATCAACTGCTCTGCCCTGCTTTAATGTAAGCAACACAGCAGCGGACAGACGGATGTTGAGCTGACAGCCTCCATTCTGTTAGATCTACAACTACAGGGAAGTCTAGATGGAGTAGGACATTCTTTAAATCACAATTCTCTATCTATATTATAAATATCTGGTGTTTTGTTTTTCAAAACTGCTGCTGGGGCTGGAGAGATGGCTCAGTGGTTAAGAGCACCGGACTACTCTTCCAGAGGACCTGGGTTCAATTCCCAGCACCCAATAGGTTGGCTCACAGTCATCAGTAACTCCTGTGGGGATCCAACACCCTCTACTGGCTTCCTCTGGCACTGCAGGCATGTGGTACACAGACATACATGCAGGTAAAACACTCATACGCATAAAATAAAAACAATTTCACATAAGAAAAGAACAGACACTACTGCTAAGTTGCATTCATTTTTGATCCTTGGAATGATTGTGTAAGACAGGCTTCTCAATAAACATGCAGTCATACACAAAGAGAACAAGCCCACACCCTGTGCACACCCAGGTGTGTTTCAATACACAGGGGGGCTGGGCCGGCCGGAAAGACTGCAGATGTGTCTGTGGGAGAACAGACATGCAAACTGGGTGATTTGCCTCTAAAAGCCAGTCTTCTCCAACCACCTATGCAAAGTCAAGTGTTTTACATGCCTGCAGGAGTATTTTTTTAAGTGACCTTTGTAAAATAAGCAAAAATTAAATCAAGTTTCAAGTACTTCCACATCCTGACTGGTTTGCAATTTAGGTATAATATAATTAATTATTCCTCTTCCTCTTGTGAGGATGGTGTACGGCATAAAACCTGCCCAAATTGAACATTAATTTCTATTTTTTTCCTCAGTCTACATATAGCATGGAACCTTTTCTACCCTGAACATTTTATGTACTGATTGGAAAGTCCAGCTAATGCAAGCTTTCTTGCTATTCAAGAAAATGCAATAAAAACTGTAGAACTGTAAGCTGTACCCACGACGCTTTAGGAAGGCCATATGTAGGCCAGTTTTTAAATTTTCTACAGGGAGGTCAAGACTTCTTGAGATGAAGGGGACAACAGAGACGGGAATATTTGTACTCCCTCCAAGGGTCATCATGTCCCATCTTTCTGTTTTCTTTTTCTTCTCTTCTCCAGGGACATTCAGTTCAGGTGGAACCCACAGCTGTCAAGAGACCAGGTTTCCACAGATACAGTGAAGCCAGCTCCATTTTGAGTCATCCCCAAGAATATTTCTAGGATATTATGAACTGCCTATGCATTTCTGTGGCTAGAATCAGTCTGAGGCCAGATGAGTGACATTTATACAAGGAGTTGCTGCTATTTTTAGGAGGTAGCAAAGCTTTCTCCCTAGCTGTGGGGTGGACAGGCAGGTTGACAGTCACATGATTCATGCTCCTGTGCCAGGCTCTCCACAAGTCTCAGAGAAACTTATATAAGGACACAAGGAGGGTGAGCCTTTGTGTGAGATGCGCCTCCTCAGAAGGAAACGTCATAGCAGGGCTTTTGGAAGGAGACATTCGTTTACGAAAAGAGTGGTCATCACCTTAGGGGGACAATGGAGAGGAACCGGGGGTCCAGTGCTGTGTGAGACCCTTCCACCTCTAAAGCCATTGATGCTTTTGTTATGTGTAGATGGTATATGGCTGTAACTCAAGATTAGACAGCTGTGAGTGGAAGAGGCAGAATTCTCCACTGGTCTTCTTTGCTCAAATTAGAGAAGGCAGCTAATAATGGTGGCCAGAAGAAGGGCTGCCAGCTGGTCAGGATATGGTAACATTATGATAATCACGGTATTCTAATTTCTCATTATCAAGCTACACAATTTTACCATTAGCAAAACGCCCAAGAAAAACCTGCAAAACTCAGGAGACGCCTGTTACCAGATCTGCTGTCTGACTCGAATGTTTTTCAAGGCAGAACACCCAAGTTTGGAAAGAAAATCTATCGGATAACAAGACATCTAGCACCAATAACTTGCACATCAGATATTAAGTACAAGCAATATGCAGTATATTTTCAAAAGTAGAGAGCAGTTTCATATAATCTATAACATGATGTGCAGGAGGTGGGTAATATTCTACACAACATTCTAGTGATTGTGAGCCCAGACATGAAGGTCTACACAGCTCTGTTCACAAAGAAAATCCTTGGATATTGGCATAAAGTCAGACAGAAGAAACTAAAGACCACAGGGCGACTAACTTTTACCAATGACGAAGCATACTCTTTAACACTCCTCTCTCTTCCTTCCAGTAAAGCATCCCCAGGATGGGGCAAACCCTGTTTCTTAAAGCTATAGGTGGTAAAAGATCTACTTCCCTTACATGCTTCTTATCCTTCATGCATATTTATGGTGTAATAAACATTAATTAATGAGAAAATGAGTTGAAAACCCTAAAGAGGTGTGAAACATAAACTCAGTCTCTCACATCAGATCTAGCAGGCATGGCCAAACTGCTACAGACGAAGGTTCAGTCACCGCCATAAACCCCTGGATACAGAAGCACCAGAATAGCGAACTAGGAATCTTAGAACGTCTCCAGTGGGAATATTGAATTTGTAGAAGCAAAATGGCAGGGATACAGATGGCAGGAACCAAGCCTGTAACTGATGGCAGGACTATGGTAATCGCCATTGAAGCGACTTTGCAAAGGATCAACTTTGCAAAGTCACAAAACTGCCAGCCTCTTGAGGAGAATGCCGGGCTTGGGGCTTGAGAAGGTGGGAATTATCAAATGATTAGTGAGCTGCTGCACCTTTTGCTTGGGTGTGTAATTAACCTACGGCACCTGCCGAGGCTGGATATTATTGTAGCAAGCAGATTAGCTCCGTAAGTGTGAATAAAAAATACCAGTTACGTTCACTAAAATAATTACAAGGCTTACGATGTTGGAGGTTGCAGGATCCAAAAACGATTAGCAACCTGAAGGAGGCTCTTATTGTTCCCTGAAATAGTATTAGTTCAACTATGGAAGACTTCTTTCTCTGTCTCTCTCTGTTTCTGTTTCTCTCCCTCTCCTTCCTTTTATCCCTCCCTCCCTCCCACCCACCCTCCCACCCCCCCCCCCTCCACCACCTCCTCCTCCTCCTCCTCCTTCCTTCCTTCCTTCCTTCCTTCCTTCCTTCCTTCCTTCCTTCCTTTCTTTCTTTCTTTCTTTCTTTCTTTCTTTCTTTCTTTCTTTCTTTCTTTCTTTCTTTCTCTCTTCCTTTTATGTAATGTGTTTGGACAACTCTCCCCCCTAGTCCCTTCCCAACAATGCCTCCCTTATTCTCCAGACCATTTTGCCTCTCAACAGCTTATGTATCCCCGGCACTGAGCTCATTTAGTCTTCCTTGACATGCTTTGGTGAAGTACTATTTACTGCAGCTCACATAGTCTCTCAGAATGCACATTCCTAAATAAAATGAATTCTCCTTTATCAGTTGCCAATAGCTCCTCAGATAGGGATGAAAGTCCATTATCCCTTTCCCCATCCATGGTGGGAGTTTCAGATGACTTGGTCTTGTGCAAGTTTTACAGATGCTCACGCAAATGTGTGTTTGTGTTTACTTGTGCATGTGTGTATATGTGTGTGTGTGACAGAAAGAGAGAGAGAGAGAGAGAGAGAGAGAGAGAGAGAGAGAGAGAGAGAGAGAGAGAGAAGGTCTTGCTCTGCTGTCTTAGCTGGCTTGGAACTCACTACATAGCCCAAGTTGACCTTGAACTCATAGAGATTCACCTGCCTCTGTCTCTTAAGTTTTGATATTTAAAGTAAGAACCACTATGCACAGCACAATGTTTCTCTTTGGAAGCAACTTTAGCACCAACTGGTAAGTGAGAATTCAAGTCAACTGGTACTTTAGTACCAAATGGACCAGAATAAAAATTCTCTTAGAATCTGAGATGTAGGGCAATGCCTGCTGCCAGGGTTCAAGTCAGGGAATGACAGGCTCTGGGGAGGACAAAGCCAATGCTTTAAAATGTCAAGTTACATAAACACTTAATTCAAAAGGAAAGCAGATTAAATGCCTCTTAGCCTGGGGGAGCTGAATCAGCCCATCCTATGAAAATGGCACCAAGTCAACAATAAGCTTGTCAATGCAGAAAGTTCAGGGTCTTCTGTGGACATTTCCGACACACAGGCACCCAGCTGCCTAAAGACTTTAGCAAACTATGTTGTCCTTGGTTTCAGAACCTGAGGCTTGAACAGCAGCGGCGATGCCTCCCTGATATTAAAATGCCATCGCACTCAGAACAGTCTTCCTTCACATACGGCACTAAAGACACCTTTAAAGGGCGGCTCTGCAAGCTTTACAGGTGTCTGAATTAGGGGAATAATGGCATCTTTCGGTGATTTTAACTTAAATCTCTGTGTAGTTACATATTTGATGGAAAAAGTAAAGAAAATGATCACGTGTGTATATGTGTGTGTGTGTGGGGGGGGGGGTAAACAATGAGAGATACCAGCAAAGTTTAAAATCGGGCACTTCCTGAAATGATGGCCTTGGAATTTTCCTCGGGAATGCTCAAGCCTCGTAGATGACAACCCATCCTTGTAGGTGCGCCAAGAGCTAGGAAGGCTGCAGGCCTAGGCGGGGACCCAAGGACAAGGCAGAATGGCTTTCTTGAGAAATAAAAACATCTTATTGTGCTTTTTCTCCCACAAGAGAACTGGTCTAAAGATACCAAGATGATAGTTGATTTATTTGATGGCAGTTGATAATGACAGCAATTTGCTTCTGAGGAGTGAGGGAAACAGTAATTATCCAATCAGCTGGCTGCCCCTACTGGGCAGCACTTGACAGGCTGTGTTCACAGGCACCGGGATGTTTCACTCAAGTCCCTTTCTGCACAGCCAAGATTCACAAGAGCAAGGGATTTGGAAGGAGAGTCCTCCAGCATTCCAGGCTCAGTAAATGACAGGTTGGCATCAGAAAATTAATCTCTTGCAACATCCAACTAAGGTTATGTGGGTCCACATTGTTAAGGAATCAGACACCACATCCAGAGCAAGCTTAATTCAGACTTACTGATAAAAGGATCCATTTCAGCTATATGACAAGTGCTTTACTATTATAATTAAACATAATTATATCACCTGGTTGCTAATGATAAAACAAAGCAATTTTTAGAGGTTGAAATTCAAACGTAAGCCAGATGTGACCAGAGAACCAGATTCCAAAGTCCAAAGACAAAAATGAGAATCAATATAAAATGTCTGTGAACTGATGAATTGTTAAACAACATGGCAAGTTCACATAAAGGAATGAGCATCAGCATGAGACTACATGGTAATCTCAAAGCTCTACGCCAAATGCAGGAACTCAGGCCCAAACGACCACACACTCCCCGAGGCTATTTATGGGAATATCCAGGACGAGCCATCTATTTCTACAGGAAATAGATGAGTGATTGATCCGGGGCTTAGGGTGGAAATGAAGAGTGGTTGTTAATGAGCACAGATTTCTTGGGGGGTGATGGGAATGAACGCACTGGAGTTAGGACATGGCAATGGCTTCACCAGCATGTAAACCTGTTTTATAGCCTGAGAATTTGATCTCAGTGAAGCTCAACTTTAAAAGTAAAAATCATGTCAAAATTCAAGAATCGGTTCGTGTTTAATTACCAGTTTGTCAAAATAAAAATATCTCTTCCCATATTGTTAGACCCAGAACAATTGCTCCATGTGCTGAATGGATGTACTTATTAACAAGTAATTAAGCAAATTAAGCCAATTTTAAGTTCCTTCTATAGCTTGATATTTGCATCAATCCAATTATCCACCTTTTCTCAAAATGGTAAGGTTATCTATAAACATTAAAACAAATTTTTAAAAGTAAAATTTCATTTCCCATCATCTCAAACTTGAGCAAAAGTGATCTAAGTTAGACCATTCGTTCACTTATTCAGCACTTTTCAAGTATTTATTAATCATCTTTCCAGATACCGAGATGCAATGCGTACTTGCTGTTTCTGTACCCAAGTTGATGGGGCAGTGGGGAGACGTACAAATAAGAGCAAGGGAAATGCAGAGGCTGCTCTGAGGAGACAGGTAGCAGGCATCACCGAGGGAGATCATTTTTCAACCAAGCCATTTTAGGAAATGTAATTAGGAATGCGCTAGAAGATGTCTCAAGGAGGAAGGGCTTGGTGGGCAAAGGAAAAAGAGGCAGCAGTGCAAGAACATGCTGTTCTTGGAGAAGCTGAATGGGTTCCAAGGGTCAATATCAATGAACGCTCCCCGGGGATCAGCAGCAAATAGTCTAGAAAGGAGAGCAGAATCTAGGCTAGAAAGCTAAGGCTCTCCAAATGGGTCTCTGATTGTGTGTGTGTGTGTGTGTGTGTGTGTGTGTGTGCGCGCGCGCGCGCGCGCGCATGCCAGATGACAACCTTTTGTGCCATTTCTTGGGCCCTAACTATCTTGTCTGTTGAAGTGAGGTCTATCAGTGGTTTGGAACCTGCTGATTGGGATAGCATGGCAGACCAGTGAGCCCAGGAATAGACCTGTCTCTTCCTGCCCTGCTGGGGTCTTCAGCATGCACAGCCACACCAGACCACATCCCATGCTTTCACTGTAGGCTTTGCTTTTGAGTAGGGGTCTTGGGCATCTAACTCGGGTTCTCTTTCTGGCATGGCAAGCTCTTTAGCAACTGAGTTATCCTCCTAGCCTGGGTCTTGGGTGTAGCTCTCCCTGTAAGGGACCCACAATGGATTCCAAGCAGGTGAGTGACAATCAGATGGATATTCTCCCAAGATCATTTTGGCATCAATGTAGAGGACAGACAGGCTAGGCCATGTGATGGGGCTGCAGATGCGGTGAGCTCTGCAGATACAGCCATCTTCAGGCACCGCCTCTCAGGTATCTGGACCTCTCCAGTACACAGGGCTGACTTCCTATTCTAGTCTTCCCACTCTTTCCCCCACCTGATCCAGTCAGTCCCACCCCTGCCACCAGTCCTCTAGCTGTCCTGTACAGGAAGCCCTGCTTCCTCTGTGGCTGAGACTCACCACCAACACCCTTGTCATCCTGGCAGACCACTCCTGTGTCCCCGTCACACTGGGGATTCACCAGCCTTGAGTTAAAGGATAGCCAAGCAAAAGGTTGTGGGCTAATGGTTCTATTTCCAAGGCCATTCTATGTCCCTATTGTAGAAGCATCACTGCTTTGAGTCAAATTGAAATGATCAAAACAAAGTTTAACCTTGAAAGAACTAAGTAACTCTTCCACTGTCTGGACCAATAGTTTGTGGCCCTAGGTTTAATGGTCAGATACACAGAAATGGTCTATTTTTGTATTTTTATTGCTGTGGTTTCATTGTTGATGAGTTTCATTGTTGCAGTTCTTCCTCCAGGGAGAAAAAAATAACATGCCGACCCAAGGCTACAGGCTTGCTGGAAATGACAAGGAATAAATCTCCCTGGACAGCTTCATCCCGGCTCAATCCAGAGGAAGATAGCAGGTCAAACTTGGAAACAGGATAAACACGATACACACACACAAAATCAAATTATATCTTAAGAAGGCCATTATTCTTTTCTGGGCTGTCATACAAGATGTCTAAAATTTCCATTAGCTGATGACACCAGAGCTGAGAGCAAAAATAGTAATTGTATTGTAAATGGCACTCCCAAAAGCCGGAACAAACCACCCAGCCGAATTCTGATGCTACATAACAGTTTTTTAAAGGCGGGTCTGTTTCAGGAATACATATCCCAATCTGCCGCTATCCGTGGCCATCCACCTGAAGGGTGGGGTGAAGCAGCTACTCATTCCAAATATTCACAGAGACACCATCAGCTTCCTGTCACAAAGGGAAGATGCCTTTTATCTTCTCAGTCAGTTGGCATTCTCAAGTGGCCGCGCACACAGCTTCCTGGGTAATGGGCTCTCTGAGGTGAGCTCTCTCGTGGAGCACGTATCTCAAGGGAGTGTTACAGGAATCGTGAAGACATCACATTCTCATTATTTGGCACCATGGGGGTGGGAAGAAGATCAATGTCCTAGGGAAAAATGATTTTACAGTGGCTGTTTAGGGCATATCCTTCACTCTGAGTATTGATCTAGGCAAACATGATGGGGGGTGAACGTCTATATGGCCTCAGGGCTCTGTTTCTAACCAAATATATTAAGGATCTGTAAGATGAGGTGAACCACCACAGTATCAGAAAGTGACTCATAAGCCAACCACAGGCAAGGGCTTCCGTGAGGTCACTCGGCACACAACTGTACCCTGTGCCTTGGGTAGGGCTTGTTTTTAGGTTGTTTTTCATGTTGGCAAGATAATGTATTAACCGACTAACTGTCGCACACTTTTGCCTCTGCCCTTTCAGGTTCCTTAGATAAGAAGCTCCCAGCAATGAGAGATGGCTTGGAGAAGCCCAAACTGACATGAAGAGGAGTTCCACTCCAACAGACTCATCCTTCAGACACCACTACACCAGGATATTCTTCTGTGAAAAAGGTTAAGGTCTTGGTACAGCAATTAAGTAGGAAACTGTATATTGCAAATGAGAAGAATGCAGTTTTATCAAATCTCAAGGGAAAGGTGCCTCAGGACTTTCCTTTTTGCCTGCTAGCCTTTGGGCATATGGAACTTGGGTTACTGAAAATGGGCTCAACAGCCAGTCTTTCTCTGGCATCTTCCATGATCTGTCTGCCAAATATCTTCAGGCCTCAGTATCAATCTTCTTCTTCTAGACCTTATTCTCTGACTCCCCACATTTAGTGAGGCACTTTTGCTGCTTGCTCAGGTGGCTCACTGGCTCTCCAATGTCAGAGCCCCACCATTCCTTATTTTTAAATTTATACAATTGTTTGTCTTACTAGCCTGCAAACCAAGAAGAAGGGAAACACACAGGTCCTATTCAATACTGTGCCCTCTACTTTCAAGAACCAAACTCAGTATACCTGCAGCAGCCCAGTACAGATTTGTGAATGAATTCATTAAATTGTTCTAGTCTTTTTGTATATATGTGTTACACTTATTGTTTTAGGAACTTGGATGAAAAAATGACAAGCTGTTGAAAATACCATGAGAATGTGAGGTGATGACCATAAGAATAATGTTTTCCCATGCCGCTGATTCTTTCTGAGACATAAACATAACAATATGCCCAACAGAGTTGGATTTAGAGCAAAGGGTTTTTATCCCCCCTGACTTGTAAGGACACAACATGCAAACTAAGCCTATTGTCTGTGATTCAGAACAACAGTGCAAGCCCTTCTAGCTTCATAGCATGTTCCTTGCTTGTAAAATTAGATTTAAACTTTCATTGCTTATAAATCTGCAACTTATTATCATATGAATTCCTTAAAGATTAAAGATTAATGCAAAGAAATGAAGATGATCATGTATATTCACAAGGTAGAAGCACCACAGAGGTGACAAATTATATTGGGTTGGACAAGAAAAAACAAATTTAAATATATTGATGTGACTGTCTCAGTGGGTAGTGTACATCTCATCCATGTACAAATAATATATATTAATTTTGCTTGTTTTTACATTTTATTGAACTAAAATCAGATATCAGACAGTATTAAATCCATTGTGCCTGCTTTACTCAATATTTTATGAGATTTTTTATATTATTTTGTTATCATTTATTTAGACCTTTAAAAACTTAATAAAACACACACTATATGTACTAATGGAGAATGGTATTTTGGTACACACACACACACTGTATGTTAATCAGGTCAAATATACTTGCATCAGACGCTGTGGTGGTTGTCACTCACTGTCAGCTATGCTGGATTAAAAATCACCTAGGAGACACTTCTATGAGTACGTCTGCGAGACATTTCCAGAGTTCTTAACTGAGGGTAGAAGACCACACAAATATGGGCAGTACCATCCCATGGTCTGGAGTCACAGAATAAAAAGGGAAGAGGGGGAAACCCAGATGAATGCAACATTCAACTGTCTTCACCTCCTGACTGTGGATTCAGTGACACAAGCCTCCTCATGCTCTCAGTGGATGCCTTCCTTGAGGAGGGACTATATCCCCTAAAACTGTGAGCCAAAATAAACTCCGCCTTAAGTTGTTTTTCATGCATTTTGTCATAAGAAGAAAAGTAACTCATGCCAACCTTTACAGCTTCCTTACAGTGGGAACACTCTCAATCTCTCCTGGTTTTCTGAACTATGCAGCACATTGGTCTTGCTCATACTCCCCTTTGGATGGCAGCTTAGCTCCTAGCTACAACGCAGCATCTGGTGGTCAAGCAGTCTCCATTCCCTCTTGTTTTCTACTGGTTTATTTCAACTATTGGACACTGATAAATGAAACTTCCTAAACTTCATGTATTCAAAAGCTCCACATGGCACTCAGCTGTATTGTACAGAGATTCCTGTATTTAAATTTTCATCACCTTACCCAATATCTCTTGCTCTTCTTTGTCTCTTCAGAGGTGATTCTCTTTCTTTTCTTTTAGTAGAAAAAATTTGGTCTCCTCAGGCTTTATTGGGGGAGCCATTCATCCATCCATTCATCTCTCCATCCATCCAAGATAACCTCACCTTCTTTGGCCAAAGGGTGGGCTCCTGATCCTTAGCTTACCTTGCCAAGGAGAAGCTCTTCCTAGACTTGGGAGAATGTCCACAGATGGATAAGAGGTTGAACTGATTCACTCCTGCAATAATGCCTTGGAGGGGAACATCATCACCTTTCTATCATCTGTACCTTTGTGGTTGGGCTTATTATCTGCCACTCCCAATATTTCATTCTCAAAGCTTTA
This sequence comes from Alexandromys fortis, assembly GCF_014885135.2. Lineage (NCBI taxonomy): Eukaryota > Metazoa > Chordata > Mammalia > Rodentia > Cricetidae > Alexandromys > Alexandromys fortis. Next base: position 6,466,287 of record NW_026067923.1, read on the forward strand.
ACATCTTAGAGCTGTTTGCAAACATCTCTGCCACCAATTAAAAGCACCAAGTGATAAGACTCTTGGAAAAAACGGATTTTATTTTTCTTTCTATACTGGTTTGGCATGGTGCCTAGAACACAATAAACATTGATTGATTGAGAGAATGAATGAATGCTTTCAGGCATGAATAATCAAACTCCTTGGGAAGGGGAACATGGAAAAAGTGTCATAAGCAATAGAAAGTGCATAGGGACGGTGCCAGCAGCGCTCTATTGTGATGGCAGGGAGTTAGAACGTTTTACAGCCCTATCACTTACTTCTCATTTTCCTATCTCATATAATAGCACAAATAAGAAGTGAGCGTCCCTGTAGCATGATTAATAAAAGCCCAGTGACAGATACTAAGGTTCAACCTGAAGGTCAGAAAAGCAAAACAGCCACCCACTGGCTCTTACCTCTATTTCAGTTTGAAGTGGCGATCCTGCCCCCAGGAATCCTCAGAATGAGTCTGTGTCTGAGACCTGTCTCCCGCCACCTTACATTCCTCTCCAGTGCTGGGATTGAAGGCATACACCACTACCACCAGGTTTCTATAGCAAGCTAGTGTGGCTAGTGGGATTAAAGGTGTGTGTCACCACTGCCTGGCCTGAAAGGCTGGCCAGGATGGCTGTATTACTCTCTCATCTTCAGGCAAACTTTATCAAAATACAAATGAAATATCCCTACATTTTCCACTGCATCAGACAAGAGCAACCACAAGACTTCATCTTAGTACTTATTCCTGCCAGGATGTATGATGCTTTGCTCTTCTGCATGCCAAACTATACACACAACACCAACACGAAATGATTCTTCCTACTCTTTAGAAGCACTTACACCCCAATGGTGATATTTGATTTTTCTAGGTGACAGTGAGGATTCCACTTACTGCCCATGACTTCCTGCCAGGATGGGAGGTGAAAGATTCTGAGGTTCTATCAGGAAGCACAGTGCAAACCCATCAAATTTACAGATGACTTCATTTCTGGGATTAATGTAAAAATTATTATTTTTGCATCTATAAAAAATGTTCTGTTTATGAAAAACTTTAAGTTAGTATACAAATAAGGTCATTGTGAGATTTCCATGTACGTATGTATATGTTTGCATATTTTCCATATTCTCTCCCCCACAATCTCTTTTGTCTCTTATAGAATTGTCTTGAGAGATTGCAAAAGATTCTTGTGTGAACACAATGACATTAAGTACTGCTATTAGCAGTTCATAAATAATACCAGTCAGCAGTATTCCTAAATTCTGGAGGATGTGGAACAATCCTTAATATCTGTAATTTAGAAAAGTATAAGACTCTTTGCCTTGGTCTATAACCACCATGAGTCATGGTGAGCTTTTTGGAGACAGTGCCAACTATGTTAGGTGGGGTGGCTACACTCCAGAGGACATTTATTATGACCTGAACTCAAGATGATTTATTTGGAAAGCTATGCCTTAGTTACTCTCTAAAAAGAATTGGTCTTCAAACTGAATATCCTGTAATCAGATGGGTTGATATTAACACATTATCTTAGAAAAAACTCAGTGTACATGTCTAGAAAGGAAAGGTGCTTAAGCCCATTTTGGTACAGCCTGGGAAGCCACTATACCATGGTTAACTAAAAAGAACTAATAAATCAAAGATATAATTTAAACCCTAGATGCCGATTATTTTCGGAGGACTCTCTGAAGGCTGTGAATGTGTTAAACCACAGTATTTCATCTCATGCTTCTCTTCCGTTTTACTGGTGTCAGAGATCCCGCCCTCTCCCCTGCTGAACGTGTAGGACAGCTCAGTCAGTGCTCTGGAAGAAGACACCACCCCAAACCCAGACCCCGAGGCAGGCAGACATCGGCAGTGGGGGAAGCCTTCATATTTTGTGAGCTTCACAGTATGGAGAGTGTCCTGTGTGGCAGGCTGAGAATGGCTGGACAGCTGCGAGTGACAGAGGGGCAGCAGAGCGAGGAAGCTGCAGGTGGACCTCACCTCTAAGGCTAGAAATGGGGCCCCAAGAGTCAGAAGGAGTGCAAGATTGCTGGGGGCCTGTGGGCATCAGCACCGAGCGATAGCCTGGCATCCGCTAAGAGATATGTTGATCTAAGGGCTGTAGCCTGACTTGAGAGGTAGGAGCTCAGACATTATTTTCAGCACAGAGGAAGGAAAAAAAAAAGCCGACCATCGCTCACCTTGATTCTCCATTAGTCCAGAGCTGGTCTAGAGCACAAGGCATTCATCTTGTAATGAGAAGTACAAAATAGCCCCAGAGAAACCCAAGCTAACCGATCTGTATTACTATCCATTCCCCAGCAGCCGGGAGAATTCACTTACCCACAGGCTGTTTCTGTAAAAGTAAATACAAGTGTATTTACTTCACTCAGGATGTGAGCATGGGGACCGCACAGCTTTGAACGGTCACCTGCGGTGGCTTTTCCTGTGACACTGCTCTTTATATGAAACTGTAAACTATCGCTGGAGGGCTGTGTTTCTGCACTGCCGACTTGGAGCTGCTGTTTTGTGGTGTGTGTGTGTGTGTGTGTTGTCCACTTGTGAGTGTGTGCACACCCGTGTGCACATCAAATGACAACCACAGGTGCCATCTATATCTGTTCCTTTTTGAGCGAAACTTTCACTCCCGCCTGGACCTAACTTAGTAAGCAAGACTGGGTAGCCATGGATCCTGAGGGATCTGCCTATGGCTGCTTCCCCAGTGCTGGAAGTCGAAGCGCACCAATATGCCCAGCTTCTTTATGTGGGCTTTGAAGGCCATTTTTAAGTCTTAGTCATACTCTCCTGATCGAGCTATCTCTATTTTTTGAGACCCTGGTGTGATTTCATGAACAAGACCATAGCTTCATCTTAGAGACGAAACCTCAGGCAGGCAGTAGTTCCCACACTCACTTCTACCCTGCATGCCTCCTTGCCTCTACCTGGCCTACACTGACAGCCTCAGCTGTGTTTACCAACTACATGGTTCCACAGTGCCCCACTTGGTTTTCAAAAGCTGCTTCTCCCATCATGTCCTTTTCTGTATCAGAAGAATCCCAGAGCCTCCCCTTGGCATCACTATTGCTCTTATTTAATGATTTAATGAAGTCCAAGTTTGCGGTTCTGGTACTCAAGGCCAAGAGAGATATGACATTCCTTTATTGTCTGACTGCCCGCTTTTCCAATGTCACCTCACTCTGCTTCCTCACACAGAGGGTTACCATAAATCCCACCCATCAATTTATTCCAACATCCTTTGGCCCGTGACTTTATTTGTAAACCCCACCTCAGGGTTCGTCTTAGTGATTGTTCCTTAGAGAACGGGCCTTGGACAACCCGTAAGTTAATTAAAGCGAAACTGTGTTACGACGCTCTAGAAATACAGGTAATTAAAATCTTATTAGGCATTGATTATTATTAAGCTGAATCCTGCGCTGAGATGGGTGGTACCACCATGAGGGCTGGGGAGAATGTGAGCCTTCGGGATGCTAGTTGCATTATTGATCTAGGCTTAATAGAACAAAATGAATAAAACAGGACCCATTACACAGTGATGCATCATTCCATTAGAGATGAGGATTGGATCAGACAGGAAGTGATCGGCTGCCAAAAGCAGACTTCTGATCAGAAAGCAGCCTCTGCAGGCAGTGAGCTGTGTTCAATGGTTGCCAGAGCTATGCCTAACAAGGACGGCTAATTTGTTCTTATCCAGAGACTATGTAATAAGCCCCAAATTGTGGATTTCAATGGTCCAACATTTTCCTTAAAGGCATATTACACACATGCCTTACCTATAGTGTTCTTTTGCAAACAACTGAAAACACCGGAAACTATTTACAACAGACATTATCATGATTAAAATATTCACTTTAATTCTTTCTGAATGAACTTAGTGAGGTTAGATGTAGAGCTGAGTGTGTCTCAGTGGGAGGGTACTTTGCTGATACATATAAAGTCATGGGTTCAATCCCTAACACAATCTATCAACAAAAAACCCCCACCATTTACAAAAGATCATGGAGTAGAAAATGCCATGGATTGTTAATGGTAGAACATGAAATGCTCTTGACTTTGCTGATAACTTTTGGTTTACATCGCTAGATCCTTGGGAATGAATGCTGCTCTCCCCTGATATCAGAAGTATTTCAGTGGAAAGGATTAAGAAAGGCTTAAGAAATGCTGATATAATGTGTCAAGGGAGTTGGACAAAGACCCAGCAGAACTTAGTTATCACATGGTGAAAGGCTCTTTCCAGATGTGAAGGGCATGGACCATGTATCAATACAGAAAGAAAAATGTAGACACTTGCCTGCTGTGATCCCATGCTCAAATAGAAAGTTTTCAAACTAGTCCTTACACGTTGGCCCTTTATTTTTTAAAATTAGATTTGCCATTTTTATTTTAAGTGTGAATATTTTGTATGCAAGTCTGTTTGTGCAGAGGTCAGGACTCATTGGATTTCTTTGGACCAGGAGTTACAGATGATAGGAACCATCATGTGGGTGCTTGGAATCAAGCCCAGGTCCTCTGCAAGCTCAAAGAGTGCGCTTAACCACTAAAACTCCAGCCTCAAGATCTGTTCTTTTAATGCTTTGCTCAGTTAACCAAGGCTTCATTATGCTCCCTGAATCTTTCCCAATACGATCTTGTTATTACATTTGGGAAAAAGTGAAACCTTAACACAAACCTGCCATAAAGTAAGGCCATATAAAAATCAAGTTGGATGAGGATTGTAATTAATTCAAAATTAAGAATCTAAGACCTAAAATCTAATTACACATTTAGTCATTAAAAAGAAGATAATACGTATTTGTTAAGACTTCAAGAAAAGAAGTTTCTCAAAGCACATCAGCAAAAGAATTTGCGTAAGGTACTCGGCAGGATCTAGGACAAAGGAAAGCAGAGGTTCACATCAAGGTGTGCAGTTCGGTGGGATGAACGCACAGCGCTGGAAGAAGTGCAGCACTATTAGGATGTACTTGGTTGTCTGTCTCGGCTCAGCTGTGGAGCAGCCAGCAATTCATTCAATTTATACTTGTATGCCAGCATCTTTCCTAGTGGTACATGTTACAGGGCCTAATCCTCCCTGGCTTTGGGAATCTTTCAGTGTTTCTTTACAAAGTAAAAGCAAAGTAAGACTGATATCATAGAATGAGCAAGGGTTTTATCACGGGGGGCTTTCTGGATAGCATCAGTAGCAAAAAGAATTGCAAACACAAGGGGCATGACAGGATCATGACAAATTCTTCGGGAGCTCAGGAAGCAGGGATGGGGACATCAGGGTTTGGCAACAGAATGAATGATGGACAAGTCATGTTGCTGAATCTTAAGGATTCACATGGTAAGGACATGGCATAGATGTGGGATTCAATGACGGACAAAGTGAAGCAGCAAAAGAATCCAAGAAAGGAGACCATGTCATGGAATGTGAATGGATGCTGTTGACAGATGGTATGATGCACATACCGAGGTGGGTGCATGGCATTTCATCCTGTGGAGGTCAAGGACAGCGAAGATAGAAACCTACTTGAATTTACTTCCAAAGAGACCAGAGGAGACAAAGAATCACCATGCACAAGTTTTCCAATAATTTTATTATACAAAGGAGCAACGAAATGGAGCATGGCTGGGGGTGGCTTCCAATATGATTGTATACTACACAATTGCATACTGGAAGAAGAAAATCTGTCACAATGTTTTCAGGGACACAGTCTTTGAAGGGAGAGTGATGGGAGCATGTGCAAACTTGCTTGCATGGCCATGGAGAAGTCTCACAATCTAAGCAACTTACACAATAAAAATGCATTGTCTGACAGTTCTGGGGGGTGGGGGGAGCACGAAAGGAAGGAGTTAACAGGGCCATCCTCTCTCAGCAGATATCATAGAAGAACCTGTTCTAGACTTTTCTGCTTTTTGTAGTTCTTTGTTTCTAGTAGCATAGTTCTAATCTCCACAGGTGTTCTCTTCGTTCAAAAACATGAGTTCTCCATGTTCCAAAACGTGAGTCTTGGTTTGAAATTCCCCCTTTAATAAGGATATCAGTCACACTAGAATCATGGCTTACCCTACTCCACTCTGATCGGCCCCCTCCATCTATTGGCAGGGACTAATACAACCCCAACTGGACTGCAACTCTCAAATCTCTCTTCCTTACACTCCTGAGTTCTGGGATCACAGGTGTGTATGGCCTGGCTGTGGTGACCTGATTTTAACATACAACAGCAAACGCCATATTTCTAGATATGAGATCATGATCTGAAGACCTTGGATTTAGGACTTGGATACATAAACTTCAGGAGAGGGAGTACATCATTCAACCCACACAAGGATCCAACATGAAGAGAAAGGGCTGCTGGGAAGGAGAGAGGAGAAGGAGGTGGGCGCAGATCACATTGCCAACGAGGGTTAGCTGTGGCGTTGGTGTGAGTCTGTAGAACCTCTCATCTGATTGCTTTCATTTTCCCAGGGAAATAAAAGCCAGCAAAAGTAAAGACCCAGGTTAAATGCCTCTTGTCTAACTAGCCTAGACCTCTGCAGAATACACATCAATCTGTATACGAGTGCCAGTAGATTCAAATTTGAATTTTTATCTCCGCAAATGTACGTAATTCAGCAAAGCTGAACTGAAGGTATGATTTTAGGAATATGTAAGGGTTCCTAGTCTCACCTAGGATGATGGCTTAATGGATATGTAAACATTAGACCATAGGAAGAAGAAAAAATGAGAGTGACATAGGAAGCAAAGAGCCCTCAGGTATGGCGACCGATCAGTCTGTAAGGAGCAGAACACTGTGGTATGATGCTTAGTAGTGCTGTGAGGCCCAATATTCAATCCCTACTTTGGAAAGAAGGATAAAAAAAAGCACCCAAGTTTTTAACAGTCTTTCATATCCTTGAACAGAGGGACGCCTCATATCCTTGAACAGAGGGACGCCTGTTGAGTTTGGGTGAAGCCCCCCCCCCCACTAGGTTCACTTCATTGACAATTGACATGACTTGCTTTTCAAGCTCTTGATTTTCCAATGGAGACCTTGAAAAAAGAAGTAGCAACTCTTCCCCTCACCAGGCACCTCTAAATCTGCAGATGTTCCCTGCATGCGGAGAGTAGGTTGAAGAGGGAGAAGAGATGGATGATGGGAACAAAATCAATGCCACCACTTGGAACCATTTATGGAAGCCTCTATTTTAAAGCGATTGCTGAAAAGTGACACTTTGGGGGGTCTTAATTCTTCTCCTCTTCAAACAGTTTCTGTTCATGCCTCTCCGTCTGGAGAGTGTGAAGAAGGGCAACGGAGCACTTATGCCAGATAGAATGATCTCATTCCATAAATAACAATAAGACTGCAGATTGCCTTGTGTTTGCAGTGGGGCCGTCCATTAATGTGGGTGGAAACGGTGGGAGAGAAAGGAGGGTAATATATGGCCTGCAACCACCTAGAACTCCAGACAAGAGGAAATGGAAAACATCGATTACATTGTCAGCTAGTCCTTACCCTGGGGACTTGCACAGACTTTTTGCTCATTGCATATTTTGCTCATTTTTCCCCAATATTGCTTGGAAGCAAATTGAGCAAAGCCTGCTAGTCATTGCTTCCATCAGGGAACACATAAACATAAAAACCTTGAATTAAAAATAATACTTCTTAGCAAAGACACTTAAATATTTTTTTATTTTTTTTTTCTCCCAAGGTATCAAGATATAATACCTGGTCCTGGTTCTGTGATTTTAAGAAACTCTTTATCTGTTCGCGTTGTTCTCCTCCGGTCCATGTTGGCAGCTATGTCCTCATTAGTCATTTCCACAGTGCATTGTATGCAAGCAAAAGGAATGACCAAAGAACAAGCAGAAGCCAAGCCCTCGAGCAAAATGAAACAGCAGTTGCTTCTGTTGATTTAGGAGTATGTTTTATTGCTCATACCCACACAATATGTTTTTTTTTTTACTTTTGCATGGGAAAAAATCCTTAATTTTTTATTTGCTATAACTTAATCCAATCCTTTGCAGCAGTAGCAAATCAGCTTTGCTGACAAGTTTTTCAACAGTGCAATCTGTCCCTTTAGAGCCTTTGTACTGTAAGCACAGGCTCACAGCCACACTGGACATTGCTAATCTGCCCTTCTCTAGAAGTCAGGGCTTGTTCTTGCTACACACAACACGTGTTAACTAATTTCACTACCCTGATGGTAGGGCTACCCAAATGTAAACTATCTAGTACTAGTCATTTAAGACATGCACATTTGCACTTTCTATATTAACAAATTGCAAAGTATTTTTGATTAATAATGAATTTTCATAAGCAGCATGTATGGATAAATAGTGGTATCATGCTTATAAAAATCTAATTATTGTACCACAAGTAATATATATGAGCTAAGGTTGCCAAGTGGAAAAAAATGGATTCAAAAATATAATTAGACTCTTTTGCAACCTACGTGGACCTTGATCTGTCCGTGATCTTTGATGAAACTTACACCTTAAAATGTTGTTAGCCTAAGTGGTATTTAGCAATCCAAATGAAGGAAAAATCAGAAGGCTTGGGGAAAAAGAAATGGCCTTTCTGAACTCAAAGATGTTTAATAGCTTCAAAATCCTTTTCTAGGTAGATATTATCATCACTGTTTACTGAAGAGAAAACTCAGGATAAGGAAAGGCTAATTAGCTTGACCTGCAGTCTTAAGAGATGTGCTTGGGATTCAGAATCCTGTGTCTGGCTTTGTAACCTATGCCCTTTTCGCCACGGCACCATGTCATGTTGGCTATTCCAGCAGAGAAGGGTTATCTACACACAGGGTGAGTCAACAGTGTCCCCCGGGGTGACCAAGGGAAGCATCTGATGCCACTTAAGCTAGTGATTAATAGCTTTTTCTTTACTTTCGAAAATTCTGGTAAAATATGACCAATCTAAAATTCAACATTTATGCGGTTTTTAGGAGTATCAAGCACATTCACGTTGCTGGGAACCCATCAGCGCTCTCTGTTTTTAGCAAAAAACTAATTTAAAACAAAACAATCTAAACTCCCTAAACTCCCCCCCCCCCCCCCCCCCCCCCCCCCCCCCCCCCCCCCCCCCCCCCCCCGTCTCCCTTCCTCTAGGTCTCATAGCCCCAGTTGTACTGATTGCTGCTAACAGTGGAACTCGTCTGTGTGCCTGAAGAATTGGTCACCTCGTACCTAGGTTCTGTCACTTTGCGGGGCTTCAATATTCAGCTGTGCTGTTGGGTGTGTGAGGATGTTCTCATCCCTTAGGAGACTTACAAATCCCACTGTACCTGAGTGCTGTTACACGTGCTCATGCTGCCCACTTAGGCTCTCGCTCCCGTAGGCTGTAGTGAACATGCTATTATGACCATTGGTGCCCACATGTCTGCTCAAACCTCTGGTCTGGAGTATAAATTCAGAGATAGGATTGTGGGATCTATGATGGTTCCGTGTTTAAATCTATGAGAATCCACCATGCTGCTGTCCGCCGAACCTGCAGGTTTATGTTGCTAATGTAGCACGTAAGGGTTCTATTTTCTTCAGTAACATTTGCTATTTGCTTTTTCCCTTCGTAATATACTACTCATTTTGAAATTGAAATGCACAAACCGAAGTATATATTGTAAGGGTTATGCGAATTCGTAGTATTGTTAACGAACGTAAGACGCCCACTGGAAAGGGGAGCCAGGTAAGTTGCACTTCAGGTCGCGATTTATTTTCCTTATGCTTCAGCGCATTTGAGACAAAGACCTTAAAACTCGACAAAGAAGACTTTAGAAACCTTAAAAACAGTTTCCACTGAATTGAACGAGGCCCCTTTGAATTTAAGAGTATTACTGGAGCCTTCACTGTAGTAACAGTGAATGATAACAGGAACAACTCAAGACAAAAAGTGTAACTATCTCAATGGATCACACCTTCCCAGAGCCCTGCGGTGATCCCAGGACTGTTTCTCACAACGTTCTGGGCCCCTGTCGAGTTTCATTACGCCACCCCGGAGCTCATAATGCCCTAGCATGTTGCCAACTGCAGCTGGGGAAAGGCAGCCCATGCTAATTTGCTGCCACTGTGCTGAAAATGGTTATGCTAATGAGTTTGGAGGAAATGAGTTGGTTGAGGGTTTCTCTCTTACGATTCTGAATCAAGAAATTCCACAGGCTCTGAAACTGCCCCAGTGTTCTTCTAATTCATCTAACTCAATTAAAAACAGCCATTCTGCAGCAAAATTACCTTTCCAGAAGACCCCTGATTGTTCAGTGAGTATCGCATTTAGCCACCCTCGAACACTCCAGTAGGAAACCACTGCGTTTGACCCTATGCCATGTCCTTGTAAGGAGTGTATGGGCTTGAGGTGATCTTTCCTGTCAGGGTATCAGTTTTTTTGTTTGTTTGTTGCTTTGTTTTCAAGACAGGATGTCACTGTGTATCCCTGGCTGTCCTGGAACTTGCTTTGTAGACCAGGCTGGCCTGGAATTCTCATAGATCTGCCTGCCTCTGCCTCTGAGTGCTGAGATTAAAGGCGCACGCCAACATCCCCAGCCCAGTTACCTGTTCCACAATAATGCAATCTAACAAACAACCATTCAGTTTCAAAAGAATGCAGCAGCTGTGGTTCTAGCTCACAAGTCTACAAATCTGAACCGTCAACAACTTTGCTGGACAGGGTTGGCATCCATAACGTGTCCAGCTGTTAGTGGATTGTCACTCACGCAGCTTTGTACTCCACCAGCCTCCTGAAGGTGTGGTCACGTGATCACAACAATGACGTGAAAAGGGCACAGCGACAGACAGGCAAATCCGCTTTCAAACCGTTGCTTGTGGCACAATTGCTAACTATACCCTAGCAAAACAAACTAAAGGGGGAAAATGGGACTCGAGCGCAGGAAGGACAAAGTCAGGTGGAAACAGACACTGGACACATGCAGGGCTGGCGTGAGCTGTCAGAGCTACCAGGACACCGCACTCTGCTGAACACCCTTAGGAAGTCATGGAACTTTTACCAGTTTCTGAGGGAGAATTCTGTATCGTTCATCTATCACATGACTCATAATAAGCCGATGACCAATATCTGTTATTATCTCAGGGACATTAAAATCATCAGAATAGAGCTTCTAAAAAATGCTGAAACAATGAACTGATGAAATAATAAGGATTTTTACAGACTCTCCTGTTCAACATGGTAGCAACTTGCAGCGGTAGAAACATAAATAAAAAGGGTAGTTTGTGACTTCCTACATCTATACTCATTTCCATATTAAAGTGACTGCACCTACTTTATCCAACAAATATGAATTATGCATGCCTTTGTGCAAAATACTATGGTATACTCTCAGAAGGGGAAGTAATGGCATGTCAAGGGGCAGGAGGGCTACAGGGAAAAATCCGACCTCCATTCCTGTTTAGAATAGTATGAGATGTACCACACAACTTTAAAATAAGAATGCTGTACAAGGCTTCATTCCCTTGGGAAATTCCACAACTGTGGTATTTTAGGTAAAACAACAGAGAGGCTAGAGTAGAAGTGTGGCTCAAACGCACTCACATAATAGGTGAATTGAAACTGAGAAGAGGTCATATCCATTTGGGACTGGAAAAATCAAGCTTCAGTCTAGGGTAGGTGTGTTCTTGTAAGCACAAGATGAAATACAAGAGGGCATAAGACATGTAAGTGCCTTCAAGCCTGAGTTGACTTATATCTCAGATCACTGAGGACGGGTGGCTTTTGAGGATGTGTGAGACCTTTAAACCAATGGGGACAGTGAAGGGGCAGTTTTAGTTAGCGAGGCTGGATGTGATAAGGGCAAGGAATGATCCACTCTAGTGGGAGCTAAGAATGTCCCAGGAGAGGCTGTGAAGGGTAAGCCTTCAAAGAAGATTAGGTCTACCTTGTCTGTGGCCTTGAATAGAAGTGGAGACGCCAGCACATATTTCTGTAGACTCTCCCATTTCAGAGAAAGTCATCTGACCCAACTGCCCTGTGAAGTAAAGAGAGATGGGAAGAGAAACCCATAGGATTTTAAGATCATTTAGGTGAGCTCTAGTACAGGTGTAAACTATGAAGAAGGTGGGGGAAGAGAGTAGCTCTGAGATCCAGGGAGCTGTGAACCAGATTGGAACTGCCCAGAGTCTTGGTCAAGAAGTATTTTCCATAGGACATAAAACAGTACATGAAGATTCTCCAATTGTTCCCGAATTTTCTACCAGAGTGAATCGAGTCCACATCTAGGAGGACTGCCCCAGCCCAGTGAGGAATTCAGATTGGTTTATTGCTGCAGACACTGCAGCTCACCAGAAGCTGCTCCCTGGGTGGTCATCTTTGACCAGCTTGAACTGCCTGCCAGGATGGCTGAACATAATCTCATCTCTTGAGAATTAATGAAGTCCTCCCGATTATCCACAGAAAGGAGACAGAACCCAAACTCAGAGGCAGAAACTGTGGTGATCATGTTGTACAGTGTTCTCATGCCAGGAATGAGGAGATTCAGGGAGCTCTGGCCCAGTGATGCAGCCTAACCAGAGATGGACTGAGACCAGAGCCTAGCTCTCCTCATGCTCTGACGATGTTTCCTAAGTGATATTGCTTGGCATGCACATTCATGCTTGGTCAAATGTTCAAGGCAATACTTTCATCCTTTGGGTAGTCAACTAGACTGTACAATATCTGAGGACCAGGAATGGAAGGTAGGAGGAGGCCAGTGTGGAGTGGTCCAGTGGCTGGTAGCTGAGGCTGTAATTGGAAACAGGTTCCTAACATCTCTAGGACCTGCAATAACAAGACAAAGGCGTGGACTGAAATAGAAGATGTGAAATCACAGAAGGCCTGCTTGTACTACTGGGGTTTATTTAAAAGTACTCTGGCTCTCAAACTTCTGTACAAAAGCTGAATGAAATTCATGTCACATGACAGCATTACTATGAAAAATAGATTTTGCTGAATATTGCCACTGGCAATTAGAATTTTTAAACTTCAAAGCGGAAAGAAGTTTCTGTTTATTATATTTCCAAAATTAAACACATCAGTGTGAATTGGAATCTTTTGGGTGCATTTATCTTTTTCTTCTCGATGTCAGTCAGATTTCTTTGAACCGAGGGAGCTATATTTTTATTCATCTATTTTAGAGCCATTATTAGTTAAGTATATCTGTTAAATATAAAACCAAATACATACTTTATTTTCAATTATAATATAGTCATATGCAGTTTGGTTTTTTCTTCAACTGTGCTATACGAATGTTACTGAATTAAATGAATAGTACTACCGCAGGTAAAATATAAATTGCAAATACACGTGATTAATAAAGCCAATGTAGACATAAAAATGACCACAAGGGTTCTTAACATGTGGTGCGGGATTTATAGAGAGTTGGGAGGAGCAAGTGGCTTTTGCCTGCCTGTCATTCCTTTGCAAAGACATGTGTGGAAAAAACTGGAAATTGCCTGACCAGATTAGTCAACCCAGGAACAGCAGAGAGAGGATCCTTGACATGGCCATCAAGTTAGAAAGATCTACAGCCCATTGAAGCTACAAAATCAATACAGTTGACAGATGTTTATCATTCAAATTTCAGCTCCAATCATTGATATCTTCTGAGTAGTGAATGCATCTCAAACAATGACCTAGTGCAGAGAAACAATAAGCATGTTCTCCCTGCTCTTTGCATAAGACTTGAGAGACAACTATAAACATAAAAAATAATTCTTACAGAGTATTTTGCCCAGGGTTTGTGGTAGAGAATAATAAAAGTAACAGGCCAACTTACACCAGGTGCTTAGGAAAGTTCTGCCTGATGAGGTGACAAGCAGAGAAAGGTGCCCCAAATGAGAAGGAGGCACCAGGGACAAAAGCCCTGGGAGGAAAAGAACTTGGCCTATGGTAAGGTCTTTCACCTTGTCAGGGGACAGAGAGAATTAGATCAGCAGGCCTTGGTGTCCAACCTCTTCACCTTTTAAAGACCAGTCTGACCATTGACTGGTTTCTGAGAAACAGCATCAGCGTATTTGGAAAGGCTGTCTTTCTTTACTGGGGTTATGGGTCACACTAGAACGTTTATGCCAACAACAATCTGGGGTGGGAATGAGCAGCTAAGGTCATGTAGCATGCCTCTGTGACTTAGTGTCCCGTGAAAATGCTGTTCCCCAGGCTGCAGACTTCCTGACTGGCAGTGTTCCGATTGTGTTTACAGACAGCGTTTCTAGGAGACCACATTCTTAAGACTCTGCTAGCACATGACTGGAAGCTTATGGCTGCTTTCTCTTGGATATTGAGAGTTATTCATTTTCTATTGCTGATTGTAGTCTGTGTCATCTCACCACAGAAGGTAATAACTGTGATTTTAATAAGTTTTCTATGCTCTGTGTGAGTCCTTACAGTGAATCGCTGGACTCCAGGGGTGGTTTGGGGGCCCAAACACAGTCACTGAATATAGAGGACAGTGAAGGGGACATTTGTAACGATGAGGAAGGGTATGGGGCTTGGGTTTTAAGTTCAGCAAGACTCCACAGAAGGATGGAGGGGCCTAGGGAAGGGATCGACATAGCTATTGCATCTCCCTAGGGCCTACATAGATGCTGTGTAAGAAAGGACTAGAGAGGTGTAAGGACGCAGGCAGGGTCTTCATGCATCCATCAAGATGGGTCAGATTAGAGACTTGGGCTGGGCTGGGGTAGCCGAGGTCAGTGAAGTGTGAGAAAGGTGTGGTTGCTTGATGCCGTCTATGAAAGAGGACCTGGTAGTGCCATGTTAGGACAGAGGGGAAGAAAATCATCAATGGTCCCCACACTACCATCCTAATAATGTCATGACTCACTAGGTAGATGGCGGTGTCCTGAAACAGAAGATCAAGTGAGGAGATTTATGGGATACAGCAGAGAAGAAAGTTAGACTTACATATTATATGTGAGGTTCTTGAAAACATCTGAATTGAACAGACTAAAACTATAAATTTTAAAGCTGAAAGCAGGTAGATAAATTTAAAGCCATGGTAGTAGACATTAGCACTAAAGAGATTCTGTGCAGATGAAAGAGAGAAAGCTCCGACTGAATCCCTGAGGGTTTTAGTAGCCAGGGATGAGTGAGAGGTAGCTTCGCGTTTATCAGGTTCAGTGTTCGGTGATTTTTCTGAGTTTATCGGGTCATCCTCACCGAGTATACACTGTGATTACTATTCCCACTCTTTAGCGACTCAAGCCAAGTGATACAGAGTGTTACAATCCATCTCAGAGTAAATCTTTATCTCTATTATTTATATATCATTTCTTTCTTCTTTCTTTTTATTTCTCTTTCTCTTTCTTCATTTCTTTCTTTCTTCCTTACTTTCTATCATCTATTATTCACCTGTCTGTCTATTATCTATCAATCAACCAATGTATCTATCATATCATCTATCTATCTATCATCTATCTATCTATCTATCTATCTATCTATCTATCTATCTACCCATCCATCTATCTATCTATCTATCTATCTATCTATCTATCTATCTATCATCTGTTTCTCTCTGTGTGTCTCTGTCCCCTCCCTTCCCTGCTCCCCGCCCCTGTCACTCTTATAATCACGTGAAAGAATCAGAATATAGACATTTGGCTCTTAAACCTATGTTCTTTTTCAATGTATTAAGGAGAAAGGAAAACAAAGCAAACAGCTTCCAACATAACAACAAAATAAACAAAAAGGTATGATTGACAAAATTTCTAGTAGTTATAATTTTCATGGCTGAGAAAAACAGTCAAGGAAATATTATTACTGAGCTGTCAAAATTACTCATACGAAGGGATGTAAAACTGTTCACAGCTCAGACAACTTACCCAATAAATCATAACTACATAGAATTTTGTTCCCTAAATCACTCATTCAGAATCTAGTCTAGGCTTCTGATTTCCCCACGTATAAGATGAAGATAATGGAGGGAAACTGTGCTTGGCCGTGCACTCAGAGGTGCTGTAAGAGGTGTTAAGGATTCACTCGTCATTATTTTCTGGGTTTTTTTTTTTTTTTTTTTAGAACAAGATTCAAAAGCATCCTTTCTTCATGAAACAAATAGAGCCTTTCCCCATTTTTGAAGCAGGAGAAGTATAACGATCAGCACTAAAATGTATTTTTCCAGTGGATACAGACAGCAATGACACTGCTTCTTGAGAGAAAACGAGACTAGGCCCAAGTACCCACAAGCTCTATCCGTTTGTGAAATTGTTGCTGTGTTTTGTTTGTAAAGAACGAAACACAGAAGGTGTTTTTAAGCAGTTTGATCAAGTAGTTGTGAAAAGAAAGGCTGTTTCACTAAATCACAAAGCAAACAAACAAAAGCAAAGAAAGAAACCTAAAGAGACTAAATATCCACGCCCTGTCCCATTCACGACCCTGTGGCCTATCAGAGGTGGGCGAGGGACCTTAGCTCCTGTCCATACTGAAGCAGGAAGTTGCTGTTGCTCTCTCCAAGGGTGCACAGCTCCTGTTTGCATTGCTCACCGCCTTCCCCACTCACTGCGGTAACCAGTTCTTTTCCACAGTCCTCGGCTGCTGGGGAGGGAGGGCCCAACTGTGTGTAATGATTAGCTTGCCGGGAGACAGCTAGTCTGTTTGGGCTGAGTCTGCAGCCGCTTTTTTAGTTAAATAAAAAATAATCATCTGGATAGAACTAAGCTTTTGGCTGGGATAAATGTAATCCCTCAATCTGGAAAAAAAAAAAAAAAAACTAACAACCCATCAATCAGAAATGGTTTAAGAAGGAACATTCCTGTTAGTCTCTGCCATGGTAAAAACAAAGATTAAATGAACATCAATTTAGGACTTAGGTTATGACAGTGAGATTGCTCCCAAATAATCTGATGATCTGCATGTATACTATTATATCCATAATTTTGATTAAAAATTTTCCCTAAGAGTCTAACAAGGTTTTTCATAAATGTATTTATTTATATTGCTATTATTCACATTTTCTTCTTTTAAGGCAAACTTTATGTATCTGTCTCTCTCTCTCCCTGTGTATGTGTATTTCCATATGTGCTTGTGTGTGGGTATTCTTAAATGCCAGAAGAGAGTGTAGCATCTCCTGGAGCTGGAGTTATGTGCATTTGTGAGCTACCTGATGTGGGAACTGGGCAGTCAGATCCTTTGGGAGACCAGCAAGTGCTCTTACCTCCAGAGCTGCCTCTCTAGCTTCATCAGTCAAGTTTCCCATGGTGTTTGGAAGGGTAAGCAGCAGGGATTTGATAAAGATTCCCTGTCTCTTGTGCTTCCATCCTGTTCCTTTGCCACTGCCCCACCTCCAGCCTCTCAGCTGCCTGAGCACAGAGCACAGGGCACAGGGCATGTCCCTGTCTTCTATCAGCAAGGCCCACAGCAGTACCCTGGCATTTCTCACCAGCTCTCCTCCAGAAACTCTGCTTCCTTATTTGGACCATTACCACCTCCACACAACAATCTCCACGTGTCTTCTACTCCCCAGTCAGTAAAGCAACTCCGGCAATCCAAAGGCAGGCCAAATCATGGCTAACACGTGCCTCTTGCCACTAACTTCTCGGTTCACATGAAGCATCCTATCCAGGGCCTATGAGACTCACGCTGTTTGTAGATTTGTGCCTTATGCTCTTTTCATGGCCTCACCTTCTGTCCCTCCCTCAGCTCTTTGTACTTTAGCCTCTCTCTTTTTTTCTTCTATGGTATCTGTTGAATACTGAAGATATTTTCTGGCCTTTCACTTCTGTGTTACAGATCTGATTTGCCTCCATTGCTTTCTTCGACTACCTTATTTAAAAATTTAAGTCCCAAAGACTCTATTTTCACACATTGTTTCTTTCACGGCAATTATCATTATCTAACAAACTATGATTTAAAACAATGTTTTTGGAGGCAGTCTCATGTAGTCCATGCTGGTCTGAAAAATCTGTGTGTAAACAAGGAGAATGATCATGAATTCCTGATCTTCTTGCTTCTACCTCCCAGTTACATGCATGTATCACCAGAGTATGGTTTTACTTATTCATTTGGCCTATTTCTCCCGCTGGAATTCAGTGCTAAATGTGTTAATCATGGTTCTTCAGAGGAACAAAGTGAGGTGGGGTATATATTATTATAAAAGAAGATTTGACAGAGTAGCATGGCTGATCAGAGGCTGTCTGCTGAGTGGAGAGGCACAGAATCCAGTAGCTGAAGATTCTGAGAGATTGGAGTCTTTGGAAGAACAGACAGCAGTGATACAACATTTGTTCAAGGCTAAACATCTGGACTCTGCCTGTGGAGTCACTGGTATGCGTCTACACTGAAAGATCAAGAAGTCAGAGTCTGCTGTCTAAGGGTGACTGCGGTAGTCATCGCACATTAGCTAAAGGAAAATGGAACCTGCACATGCTGGTTTCTCCTTCCTTCGTTTGTGTTCCATCACAGCCTCCAGCCTACTGGATAATACTATCCACACTTAGAGTGGTCTTCTCCTCAGTTTTCTATGCTATGTGTAGGTGGAAATTGCCTTACAGACACTCTTCGACATCGAGATTGCTCTTGACCTCTTACATTGTTCTTTCGGTAGAATCAAGTTGACAAGGAGATCAGGTATCACAGATGATGTACTGGTGGTTTTGTGCGTCACCTTGGCACTCCTAGAGTCATCAGAGAGGAAGGAACCTCAGATGAGAAAATGCCTCCTTGAGATCCAGCCATAAGACATTTTCTCATTTAGTAATCAATGGGGGAGGGCCCAGCCCATGGTGGGTGTTACCATTCCTGGGTTGTGAGCAAGCCATAGGAAGCAAGTTAATAAACAGCACTCCTCCATAGCCTCTACATCAGCTCCTTCCTCCATGATCCTGCCCCATTTGAGTTCCTGTGCTGACTTCCTTCAATGATGAGCATCAGTGCTGAAGTCTAAGCCAAATAAACCCTTTCCTCACAACTTGCTTGTTGGTCATGGTGTTTCATCGCAGCAATAGAAATCCTAACTAAGAGAGATGGAAAAAGAATTGAAGCTTTGCAAATTGTTGTAGCCTTGGTGTCTGGAACACTTCTAAGATATAGAAGGAATGCAATAAATATTTATCACATGAATGAAATTGATGATGAGATGCGTTCTCTATCACAAATATTAAAAAGTAGTCTTTCTATCGAAATAACACATTCTCCAGAAGAAGCCCTTCAGTAACAGAACATAGTTTGGGTGGTATAGGTACCCTTTTATGCTAACTATGGAGAGTCAAATCAGGGATGATGAAACCTGTTAGCTGCTTGTGGAGACGTGACAGTGGGGTGGCCATATCTCTGGTGAGTTTATGTCACTTTCCTCAAGCACAGGGACAAATGCCTGCCGATTCAACCTCAAATTCCCTTTTTCATAACACACGGGGGACATCTTTCTTTGGATACCAAAACTTTACTCTGGGTCAGACCTTATTAAAGAGCACAGGGAGACCTCATTGGAGGAATCTGCAGAGTAGGGAGTCAGGAGCTGGGCTGACACAAGGGAAGACAGCTGGTCGCTAGACAGAGATGGGGGATAAATCTCAATCTTATCCACTGGGGAACTTATGGCTTTGCGGATACAAGGGAGACATCATTCCTGCAGTAGAGACAGGCTTCCTCTGTAATCTAAATCAGAAAAATGGGGATTTCACAATGAATCAACTCCTGCATTCAAACGGGGCCCCATAGGACACTAAAGAGGAGACCCTTTATTTTGAGAAAGAAAATCTTACAGCAGTGCTGACATTGCTTAACAAGCCTATAAAGGTGCAGCCGCTTTCTAGAAGTAAAGTTCTGTAATTATTTAAAGTCTTTGTTTGTATATATGTATATATATATATACATATATATATGTTGTGTGTGTGTTTTACTTTCTGAGATTGTAATGCTTTCCTCTTTTCCCAATCCCTCTTATTTTCTTTCAAACTCATGGTGTCTTTTTCTTTAATTGTTGTTACACACCACACACACACACACACATTCATAAATATATAAATACACCCTGCTGATGGAGGAAGGTCATTGGTTAATTAATAAAGAAACTGCTTGGCCCTGATAGGTTAGAACATAGGTGGTTGGTGTAAACAGAAAAGAATGCTGGGAGGAAGAGGAAGTGAGCTCAGACGCCATGTTCCCCTCTCTCGGGCAGATGCGATGCAGCCAGTCACCAGGTCAGACATGCTGAATCTTTCCTGGTAAGTGCACCTCATGGTGCTATATAGATTATTAGAAATGGGCTAAATTAATATGTGAGAATTAGCCTAGAAGAGGCTAGATATAATGGGCCAAGCAGTGTTTAAATGAATACAGTTTGTGTGTTGTTATTTTGGGGCATAAGCTAGCCAGGCGGCCAGGAGCTGGGCTGTGGGAAGAGGCCCGCAGCTCTTATTACACCCTGCTCAGTCTGTATAATGTTACTTGTAGCTACATTTTCAGGACTGACCATTTGGTGTTGAATAACCAGTAGGTGTGCTCTTCTCTGAGGAAGACTATTTCTCCACAGTCCTTCATTGCCTGTAGTTCTTGGTCTTAGACAGAGGTCTATGAGGAAAGCTTATACTCTTTAATCATTGCAAGACCCATCTTTCTGTGTGTTCTGTTTGCACTGTCTCCCCATTCCTAGCCATCTTGTGTGGTTATCTTCACCTTAGCGCTTATAATGTCTTTTGAAGTCACTCTTCCCTCAAAACAGTGCTTAATTTTTATACTTAAGCAAGAAAATTATTCTTTAGACATAAATACAATACTCAAAATACAGATGGAGTTACATGTAGAATGCTCTGATTTATGTAGGATGGGGACAGAGAAGCTAGAATCCAACTGACTGGCTTTATACAACCTTTGCTATGATCAAGTTTTCACGCTGATATAAAAAAAAATGGGCACCATGGAACTGTGTGAAAAATACTGGCCTAAAAATTACTTGATTTCTATCTTCTTTGCCATTTTCATGCAAGATGTTTCTCAAAGTTGATTTCAAATCACTTTCTCACCATTCTCTGAGGCTACACTGGACCTGAGTCCTATATGCAGCCCTGCCCCATTAATCTCTGTTAGGTGGCATATTCCTTCAGTTATTCTGAGATATTTTGTTTAATAAATAGCTTAGGTTGGAATCAAATGTCCACTAGTTTTATGGACCTTAGGCAAGTTATGGAGCTCTTACAAGTCTTTGCAAATTCACATATAAGAACTTAAAACTGAAGTACTTACTCAGTCATGGTACTAAGAGTTAACCCAAGTGATACTCTACATAGAAAAGAGAAATATCTCATAAATTCTGGCTATTAGTCCATGCCCAGGGACAACCTACACCCTAAAGATGTATTACAGTTCCTGCCATTCCAAAACCTTCTTTATTATTAAATATTCTACCCTGGGAACAAAGTCTAGAAAAAATATTTTGCCCATGATTATGCTGAATATCTTTAAAATGTGCAGGCTATGAAAATTCCACTTTCCTTCATTTTCAAAGGTGAAATTAGTGATGAAAGCCTAGATTTCTTGTGAGAACCCTTATACTCCCCCTGTTTTTCAAGGTAGGATAGACACAGATCAGGAAGAGTGCAAACAAAGACAACACTTTAGTTTTCTGGCCACCCAGGCCCAAATAATCACACAGAAACTATATTAATTACAACACTGCTTGGCCAATGACTCAGGCATATTTCTTGCTAGCTTTTACATCTTAAATTAACTCATTTCTATTGATCTATGTATTACAACAAGGCTGTAGCCTACTGGGAAGGTTCCAGCGTCTTTGTCCTTTAGAAGCTATATGGTGTCTCCTTGATTCCATCTACTCTATGTATGTCTGCTCAAACTTCACACCTGGCTTTATTCTGCCCTGCCATAGGACAAAGCATTTCTTCATTAACCAATAGTAATAAAACATATTCACAGCATTCAGAGGGGAATCCCACATCATAAGAGGCTTGGGAACATTGCTTTCTGTGACTTCTGTGGGCAGGATAAGATCTCCAAGCTGCAGAATAATGTCAAGAAGATGATGATTGTTGGCCATAGTAACAAGCTTGCAAATCTTCTCCTAAAGAGATGCCCAACTGTTGCCACTGTACTGATCACATAGAATGATATTAATGCCCTCAGTTCTCAGGGCAGACAGTCTGGACCTGGAGTAACTGAAGCCCTGGCTCACCCCATAGCTTTAGGTATCTTATACTTCTAGTGTCGGTACATTCTGATGTGAGGAAGGTTGAGGAGAAATTGTTCTATTTCCCCTTCTTCCACTGAGTTATCAACTGGTTGCCTTACTTTGGCTTCCTTTTATGTAGAATGGTCATCAGTGTCCCTTGAAGTCTGCTGTGGATCTCAGGGTCTTGAAAGTCTGGGTAATCCATTGCGTCAGATGTTCTGTCTGCATTGTATCACCTTAGACATCAGTACCAGAAGGTAGAAGTATGGTTAGGCACCTTAGACTATGCCCAAAGCCTCATAGATTGCCATGGGAAAGGCAGCATTGATGGTCAAGAAAGAATATTTTAGTCACCAAATGTTTGTCATGATGAATGTGGTGGTACAGACTGTAATCCTAGTCTTGCAAGGTGAAGACAAAAGAATCAGAAGGTCAAGGTCTACAGATACACTGTGAGTTTGAGGCCAGCATGGGCCAGATAAGACTGTTTCAAACAAACAAACAAACAAACAAACAAACAAACAAACAAACAAAGGCCTGTACAAGCACACAGGATAAATTACTGAAATTCTTATCCTTCCAAGACTTAGCATCACTGAAAGAGAAATTAGAGTCCTCAGTTCAACTCCGATAAAAGCGAGACAGAAGAACAAAGCATTAGAAACACAACAAAACAATATACAAAACTGTAGGTCTTTAATGAAAAGCCTTGAGACTCCAGATCTTTCCTTGAGTTCAAAATAGAGATGCTGTTAGGAAAGGACCTGAAGAAGAGGAACCCAAATATTTAGAACAAGGAGATTTGATTCTTGACAGCACAAGAAAGATCCCATCTTTAGAAGATGCATCATTCCACAACTGATTCAAGTAACTGCAATGAAAACATCCTTCAGTACACATCAAGAACAAAATAGAACAAAAATGAAAAAGCAGCAAAAACACAAACAAACAAAAACAAATACCAAGCGCAGGCAGCTCTGAAAGGTAGTGCAGGTGAAAATCCCACTCTTCAAAGAACAGGCATCTGCTTCAGAAAGAAAATGAGGGGCAGAAAGGATGTGAACAAACAGTATGGAACTGTAGACCTTGTATGTTGAAGTGTCTACAGGGCAAGTTTAAATAAGTCCCCGGAGGACGTATCCCCAAAAACCTAAATTTAGGCTGCTTTTCTCTAAGAAAGGCTTGGTGGTTGGTGGTATGTGGTAGGTAAAGGAGAACTTTTAGGACAACAAGCTGAAGGAGCTTTGAAAACCAAGTATTGATAAAATAAAGAAGAAATCAAGTATGTAGTAAATTATCCGGGAAAATAAATGATACACTTCAAAGTCATATTAGAAATTTCTAAGCTGAGAAGGCTTTCCTATAGTTAGAAATACATTGAAAAGAAGATGAAAAAAATTTAGTAGAAGCTTCAGGTCTTATCTTTACTGAATTAAAAAAATGAATTTTCAACAAAGATTCAATTTAGAAGTAGTTTAACTCATAAATTTAGAGGCAAACTTACCCGTAGCTGATGGCAAAATCAGTCATGCATGTAAAAACTAAAGCCAAAATTCTTTCTGGAAAAAGTTGAATAAATCACTGATTATTATCAAAGTTAGTTCATTTGAGCTATGAAAGAAAAGCTCAGAGTAATCATTTGATAGCTCTGTTGGCTGAGAGAAATCTCAGGGGACTTAAGAAAGGCCCACACTAGATAAAACCTTCGGAAGTGTTTAAACGTTTAGCAGATCTCATTGCATCCCTAATGCCAGACATGGGATACTTGGGGCAGCTTGAGAAGACCTCACAGAATCTTTGGGCAATGATTTCCAGTGATGAAGGAGATCTGGCTTTAATATCATGATGATCCAGTATAAACCAAATGCAATTCCTCCAAGACCAAGGTTCAAAGACAGGCTCACTCCATTAGACTGTCTCTAGACTCCAGGGAAGCTTTTTCTGGGCTCCCTGATGTTCCTGGGAGACACCAAGGACTTTATTTCTGTTTAACTCTCCACCTCAATGGGGATCCTCCACCTCCCCAACATACTCCCATGGAATCCAGATGTCATGGAGAGCTTGTAGAAGGCATCTCTTAAAATAAGCTGGATCAGCTTCTTATGGCTGTTCTTGACAGCAAGGGCAGATCTTCCTACGGTCTTTCCTGGCCTGTCATATCCTTGACTTAGCAACAGGAACAGTCTCTCCACCTTGTTGTGGCTTGCCTCCACATAGCCTTAAAACAGACAGGAGGCCCATGAATGGGATCCCAGACTTTATAGGCCTCTTCCTGTAGGCTCAGAACTCCAGCAAGGTGCTTCAACCCTGAGACTAAAGTGATTTTGATGTATTCTTTATTAGTTATATTGCCATAATTTGATAGCACAAAAGCTTAAATGGGGGCTTGATCCAATTAAAATTCTTTGGATAAAGTTTTTCAGTTGTAGATTATTGAAATGTGGACATCATAGGCTGATACTCTCCATTTGAATCTACTCACAGGTAGTATATTTACAGTATTTTTGTTGTGATTCCCACTAAATCATACAGAAACAAAGCAGGTCTTTTGCTTTCTCTGAAAATAAGTTGAGAATTTTCTGTTTGAGTTTAATTATTGTGATTTAATCATTACACCCGAGTTCATCTGGAGCTGGAGGATGAACATCATTCTTACAAGGTCTTTATATAACATGCATGATAAATGTGAAGAGCAAAAAAATCACAATTATAGTTATTCTCATATAACTATGCAATAATCTTAAACACGAACTCATTTTGGCTTATCTCCTAAAGCTTTGAATTTATTCTTACTGTCCTTCACTGTTTGTTGTTAAACAATTACCCAAGAGCCCACTGGAAGCTAGTTAGAATTGCAATTCTTGGGATAATTCTTTAGATGTAGTTTAAAAGTGAATCTCACAAGTAAATATTTCTCCTTCTATTTACATATATTTTAAAGATCCCGTTTCTTTTTATTTGTCTGTTTATTTTGGTTTTTCAGGACATGGTTAGCTGTTCTGTAACAATCTTTGTACACCAGGCTGGCCTCTAACTCACAGAGATCTACCTGCATCTACCGCCCGACTGCTGGGATTATGCACCTGGTGAGAATCCTGTTTCAATTGTGCTATTTCCTACATCCTCCATAACATGAACTGTAGAAAGAGTTTGTGTGTATCCTCTTGCAAATGTAATCCTCTCTGTGTAATGAGGCTTATCTTGAACATGATGAATATATTTAACTAAATAAAATTTGAGTATTAAAATTACAAACTTTCCCAAGTTTTTTTTCTAGGAAGTTCGATCCTTTCCTGTGATTTCTCCCTACCAGTCCTCAGATTTCTTCTTCGGTAATTGTATATTATCTTGCTACATCTTCATTCAACCGATTATAATTTGTGTGTGTATAACTTATGTATTATCTATGATTGTTTTGGATGTAATATAGCAGAGGTTAATATTTATTAAATTGAAGTAGAAATACTTTACCTTCAGGTTTGTGAATCTGGCACATACCAAGTATTGTATGTAGCCAGTGATAAATTAGAAACTGGGAGTTCATTTCAAGAATGTAATCATCACGAGAACAAATCCTGGTCTGCAAGATGTTATGGGAGAACAGAGTCCTAGCTCTGCTCATTGCCAGCAGCGTCATAGCTGATACTGCTACACCGAGCAACCTTTCGTTGAACTTTTACCATTCAGATTCTCATCGTCCTTCTCACTGCTTAGTTGCTTGTCTCTGTTGGTTTTAAAAACCACCAATTCTAGAAGTCATGCAGTTTGGCTACAGTCTCTTCCACAAATGCTACTGCAGGTAACACTTCTGGTGAGTGGGTCCTGGTGATAATTCAAGTCTTTACTTTGCAAAGACTTGAAGGTTGTGGCTCTGGATACCTCAGGCTCACCACTCAGGCCTGGATGACTCTGATGTCAGGGGGTCAAAACCTCACTCCCAGCTAATGTCACAATTTTCTGCACACACGCCTCACAAAGAGCAATGAGAACTGATTGTTCATGCTCACACAGCCTGGGTTACTACAGATGTGGTGGCCTTTCCTCATACCGTAAGGCAAGCTGGCTGCTTCTTTATCCCATATATATGCCACAAACCGTCTCCTAAGAGCGGTAGATTAAAGAGTCCGGTCTCCACTGCCATGCTTGTCTTGAGGGTGCTGAGCTATATTGGAAAGTATTAAGGAAATATATTACCCATACTGAAAAAGATATCCATGTAGATGAGCTTCTATTTTCACAGATGAAAAACTATTATCTACCAACCCACAAGATAGCCTTTTAGAGCTTAATATGAAATTTCCTGTTTATACAATGTGATGTTTTAAGCAATAATGTGCAGAAAAGGTTCAAGCTATGAAGGCCTAAGGTGCTATTATAATGGTAACTTAACTTCATTGCCCATTTTTCACATACTAAAATAAGTCTGGGAAGTTTATCTAGATATTGAAAGACATTTTAAGGCACAAATGGATGAGTTAATATTGGAATGAAAGCCTTCACTTATGCACTTCCTGGCTTTTGTAAGCTATTACTATTATTTATGATTTGGAAGTTGACAGCCAATTCAGCATTGCATAAGGATAGAGTCATCACGGTTTCTGCCTTGGGGGTTTCAGAATGAATCATACTAAAACCCTCAACCCTGAAGATCGGTGGTTCTCAAAGGTAGGAATTTGTGTTGAAGACATTTGCCTTTCTTTAGCATTTCAACTCTTCCCTTCAGCTAGAGATCACTGAAAAAATGAGGAAGCTGTCAATTTTGCCCCAAACCAAAGAAATTGGTCTTGAGGCTTCAGTGCCACAAACTGAAAGCACAGGGGTGAAGAAGAGAGAGTGTAAGTCTAGGAAGTTAATTTGGACTTCTTGGCCTCTGAATACTTGGGTATTTTTAGCTCTTCTGCCTGTGGTGCCCCTTTCTGCCTGTTTTCAGTTCATGAGTCCCTTCTACTTACAAATCTTTCTTGACCTCATCTGTCTGTGAAACTCCCAAGAGCAAGGAGGATGCCTTCCTCAGCTGTGAACCCCAGATCAAGCATGAACATTTAGCAATTAATAGTCATGAATGGATGGAGAGAGAAGGAGAGAGAGAGAGAGAGAGAGAGAGAGAGAGAGAGAGAGAGAGAGACGGAGGGAGAGAGTCTGAGGCGAATGAGTCCATCCTGTCTCTTACCTTTCTACTTATCTTAATCATAATGATGACTTGGGCACTCAGAAATAGCCATATAAACACCAGAAGAAAGAATACATTATCATGGTTTGTTGTTCAACATGCTATAGACACACATATGTGAATACACACACACACACACACACACACACTTTTTCCCTTATTCAGTAATCTTGTCATTCCCTGAAGCTCTTCTGTAGACATTGACTCTGTCTTTTGTCTTTGTCTTTTCATGTATGGTTTTCCTATAGTCTTCTCCATGTTCAAGAATTGTTTTTCAAGTTCACTAATTAGTTTTCAGAATATCCATGCTCATGATTTCATATTTCACATTCTTTTACTTAAATCAAATTAAATGATACATAAAAGTAGTTGGTGAGATGCAAACTCCCTACCTCAGTTCAATATTTTCTTGTATGTACCTAGTCCTTGAATGGTCCTTGAAGTAGTAAGAAAATATCTTAAGTTGCTTAAAGCATTAGATTGCAGTTCATTCTACTGCTATTATGTATCTGAATCCAGTTATATTGTTTAGGTATTATATATCTGCCTCTCTGGTTATTGTGTGTTCTTACAGGGTTAGTTGGTGTACAAAAATTACAGAACATCTCCTTTGTTCTGAAATAGCTGCTTCTTTTTTAAAATTTACATTATATACTAAAACATAAGCTAATACTTATGGCTGTCAAGAATGAGAGCCATGCCATGCTGGAACACTTGACCATGGCCATGATGAATTAGAAAATGGTTGCAGTGTATCTGCATCTGCTCTCCTTGATGAAATCCACAGTGAAACAGACACAATGAAGAGATGCTGAACTTCAAATAAGAGCCCAGGTACAACTCTGGCCTTGCCACCTTCTGGTAGGGTGTCCTAATGTTATCTTCTTTTTAATGTACAGCATAGTATTGACTTAGCTGGGTCATCATGGCCATAAACATTGATGGTACACTCTTCAAAGAAGGTTGAGATCTGAAAGTTCTTTCTGTAATCTGATCTTTGTAGCATCTCTTCATCTCTTAGATACCTAAATTAGCACATCCGAATTCTTCTAGGTTAGAAAGAAACAAAAAGAAAAAAGAAAAAAATTTTCTATCAAGTGGGTCAAATCTAAGATCTATTTCAATCTCTCTCTTTAGAAATAACACTTTACAGGATAAGTTCAACAATTAAAACTTATTCCCTGAGCACACAGTTTCCTGTAAATGGGAAAACACACACTTCTTACTTCAGACTTTGTGGACTGCATGGTCTCTGTCATGTTATTCAACTCTGCTGTTATAGTATAAAAGCTTGCATATACTCTTTAATCACGTGGTGCTGGCTGTCTTTAGATGACATAAAACTTTATTTATAAAAACTGATGACAGGTTAGATTTGATCAGTGGGGCACTGATTGCTGATTTCTATTCTAGGTGAAATGTGAAATAGATAAAGTCTCTTACTTCACAGAATTCATATTTCTTGTGAAGAAAGCAATCAATGAACAAAAATAAATGATACTCAAAGGAGTAGAAGGTGGTTTTTAAAGTTCCGTGAATAAAAACAGGAGTAGAATAAAAGAATCCAGAGTGACAAGGGAGAGGAGGAAGGAATTAGAGACCTGGCACAAAGGATGGGCTCTCTGAGAAATTATTATTTGAGAAGAAACTGGGATAAAGTGAAGAAGAAAAGCCATACCTGTCAAATTAAAAAGATTCAGGGAAGAAGCTATAGACCTGAAAGTTATTATACAGAATTATATATCTGTAACTGCTACCACAGATTTGTCAAGCATTCTGAGTACCTGGCACATTGGAATATGTCCATAATTAGGATAAGGGATTTCGTGGGTGGTATTAGATTAAGGACCTTAAGACGAGATTGCCTGGAACAATGTGTGTATTAAATTCAATGAAAAGTTCTTATAAGAGGAAACAACAGGAAGTAGAGCAGGATGGCGGCAGTGTGAAAGCAGAGGCATAGACAGGCGTTGGAAGCAAGGCACTCCAAGAATTGCAGACAGTTATGATAGACTAAGAGGAAACATGGATGGAGTTGTATTGTCTTTAGATGACATTGGTTTGGGGTCTACCTTGATTTCAAACTTCTTGTCTTTACAACTGTGGGAGAATGAATTTCTTTCAAAGGAAAACAACCCCAAAATTGGTTATTTTAAGCCACTCGTCTTGAGATAATTTGTTGAGGCAATTCTAGGGAGTTAATACATGTGGGAAAAGTCTGCTCTGGTTTAGAAACAGAAAAACAAGGGCCAAGTGGGCCGGTCCCAAAGAATTAGTAGTGTTGATATTAAAGACATTTAACCAACATGGCAAGCCACCTATCAATGAGAATAGATACTAGTAATTGAGCCTTGACATTCAATCTTGATTGTATATTGGTCCCAAGAGGTCAGAGAAAACATTGTAGAGATAGTCAGGGGACATATATCCTGAGATCTGTGGTTATGGGGGACAGTTTGGATGCCAGTGGAAGACTCTGAGTGAGGAACCAGGTGGCTTAATATTATGATCTTAAGAGCTCATTCTAGATGCATCTTGAAAAAAAATGACTATAGCAGAACAGGGAGGAAGGAGGTATGGCAGCAAGCTAGCTCTTTCAATATTCAAGACATGAGGTATGGTGGGCTGATTTAGGGCCATTATCCTGGTTCTTCAGGTTGTGTACAGAACAATCCCAGGGGACTCAATTAGAGCAGTGATGCCAGGGATATATCAATGTTTTACAATAGCTTTATGGTCAATAGATGTAGTCTGAAGAAACCATCACAGCAATGCCTGTATCTAGAGAAAGGGACATATTTTAAAATGTATTGGTATCTCCTACTTGGGGAATAACGCTCGGGCCTTGAACCAGGGTAATAAGGTGTTGAGAAAAAGTCAAATTCAGTGTAGATTATGGAGGTGGCATCAATGAGCTTATTGCTGTGGGAAGTGGGGTTACAGAGGAGACTCCAATTACCTTTTCTGACTGGAACAACTGATGATATTTAACAAGATGGGCCAAATAGGTTAATTTTTATTTGTTGCTGGAGACAAGGAAGGATAGATTCAAAGGTTCTACTTCTTGCTGTGCTCTTTGAGATTACTGTTGACCACTGAAGTAAAGAAATCAAGTAGACAGCATTGCATATCAAATTAGGAGTTAATTTCCATTTTTTGCAATATTATATCCTGAAATAATGGAATAGATAACTTGTCATTGTCTACAATGAAGTAGATACATGGGATGCAGATCTGGAAATCAAAGATCAAAAGTAGAAGCATTTTTCAAAAGATTCTCAGGATTGACTATGATTATGTAGTACAACTTATGGCAGATAAACCACATCTGGGCTTCTGGCCAAATCACTACTGAGTCTTTTATCACTGGTTTGTGTGGTTCAATGCTGCCTTCAATGACTTGGGGGCCTGAAAGTCTCCCTGGATGTAGACGTTAATGTTATTTAATCTTTAACAGTGGGGCATGTAATGAGTTGTTTAGTCTTGGATGTTGAGTATTTCAAATTTGTAATTCCACTTTGGCTGCTTTTGGTATTCAACACAATTTCAATATAAATGCGCCATTTGAAAGAACTCCCAAGTGGATACTGTTTATTAATACTCTGTTAAAGTAATGAAATTAGTTACTTATAGACACAATGCCTTTAATCATCTGGAGGTCAAATTGGATATCAATAGAGTAGACAAGTTTTTACATAGTTATTTTCTATGACTTATAGGAAATAAAATAGGGCATATGTCTCATGTACAAACTCTAGGTGTTTTTATACTTGGAGGAAAGCAAGAGGCCATGCTTTGAGCTTGCCTAATTCCAGAGACTCCCATTAATGAAATTTTCTCAATGAATGCTGCCGAGTACAGAAAAAGGCATTTTCCTGAAGCTCCCCACAGCCTTATGACATGGTAATTCTAGGGTTTAGAAAAAGCATGTCAATTTTGACACTGAGTGTTATCTTGAAGTTTCCAGTTGTATCAGTCTGCCCAAAAGGTCTTAGCTGCCTTATAGTAGATAAGAAATAATTACAGGGAGATTAAACATTATTTAAAAAAAACTAGAGTAGACTTTTTAAATAAATGCTATGCCATATCCGTGTCTATCTCTTTACCAGAACATTGTTTCCCTGAAAACATGATGGATGTTGACTTCCCCTTTCGCAAAATAAAATGCCTCATAAATCCTGATATTCCCCTTTTGCGAGACTCTCATATCTATGATCATTCACCAATGGACATTGGACCGCAGGACAAGCTCTTGTGGTGTGGGCATCCAGAATGGGAAGAGTACGGGTGGCCTCTGAGGGCCCTGGCATGTCTTCCTGGCTCTGACAGATGCTGGACACACGCTCTTTAGCAAGTTACTTAACCTTTCTGAACTTGACTTTCCTCATTGGTAAAATGAAATGTTGAGAACATTAAATAAAAGAATGGACTGAAAAAAAAAAAAAAACCTCTGTGGAAGCCAGGGCTCTGTAAAGGTCATTTCTGGTTCCTTTGGTTATAATCAACAGCGGTGGGCATAAGCAGAATGTTAGAAAAACAAGCAAGACCTGACAAGGGCTAAAACATTCAGCAAATTACAAATCCCCCAATGTAGAAAAGCATCCAAGGTATCGAAAAGATCTGGAACAATTGGATAAACTTGTTAAAATAAAACATATATATGTGTATATGTATAAATGTACAGTTTACTTTACCTCAGCATGCTATGATGCAGTGGTGATTTTTTTTTTCGAGACAAGGTTTCTCTCTGGTTTTGGAGCCTGTCCTGGAACTAGTTGTAGACCAGGCTGGTCTCGAACTCAGAGAGATCCCCCTGCCTCTGCCTCCCAAGTGCTGGGATTAAAGGCGTGCGCCACCACCGCCCGGCTAAATGTACAGTTTAAATGTACATTTTTGTACATTTTAAATGTACAATTTAAATGAAGTTAAAACAATGCTCCCCTCAAAGGCCATAGCATATCTAAGTCAAGGGAGTCTGAGAAATTCACAGAATAATATAGGCTATTGTTGTTGCTCTTAGCTGCCTCTCAGAGGCTGAAGAAGAGTCTTTATTGCTGCAGACACCATTCACTTCAAACACAAGACTTGGCAGACCAAGTGGACTTGACCTGAAAGCCTCTCTGAAGACTCCCTTTCATAGTAGGTGCTATGTAACCTGCCAATGGGGGAAAACAATCAATAGTCCTACCCAGTTATGAAGCCCGTGGTCCATAACAACGAAGATATCCCTAAGAATGTAATAGTAGCATTCACATCTTGATGGTGACCAATAGCTGTCTGATTGGACTGAAGGCTTGCTCAATAAGAGGGAAAACACACCCGGTACTAGAGACATACCTAACTTCCTGGGATTAGCGCGATCACGGACTTTAGAGTATAGGATAGCAGGCTGCCAAAGCAGGAGACTTAGAGACCACATATTTAATATGGAGCAGAGATAGCAAACTGAAAGTAGGATGAGACTATAAACCCTCAAAGCCTGCCCCCAGTGATGTACTGCTTGCAAAGAGCCACATCCTAAAGGTTCCATGGCCAGCAGAACCAACCTTACCGGGAGAACCATCAGGTCAGGGAGATGCAGTTGTCACCCTTTACATTGCAATTTAGTGGCTTCGCCTTTTGAGTCATGCCAGGTAGTTCTACTGCTAATCATTTTATTTGATCACAGAATCTTTAGAACTATTTGGAATTCCACAAATAGAAGAACTTGACATTTAAAGGTTCCATGAAATCCAGAAAGGAACCAGACTGCCCTGGAGACCTGACGAACCTTCTACAGTGGACTATTAGATTCCTTTGACCCACATCTCTATCACTGAAATATTCCTTGCCAGTGATGATTAATGTGGAAGCCTGGTTCTAAGGGCCCATGACTCATCTTCCAGTCAATACGGCGAAGATTGAATGCCACTGAGTCTTTTAAGCGAACAGGAAGAGGTCTCCCAGCCTACCTCACAAAGAAGTTAGACCAAGACAGAAGATTCTCAGTGACTTATAACATCCATTAATAATAATAATTAATCCATATCTATTAATCAAAGTAGAATAATGCCAGATACCATGAGTGAGAATATGTTTTTAAAAGAGCATATCAGTCTATTCTTTAAAATACAAGGAACGATAGGAATGGAAGAATTTCATAGGCTAAAAACACATAATGAAAACCTCCCCTTCTGAAAATAGACAGGAAAAACGTGTCTAATAAGGAAGCACAGCAGCTGTATACTGGAATGCATGTAAATCTGCAGAGCCATGAAAGTACACAACACGAGAGAAAGGTTCAAAAACCTGCGGTGCTAAATTTCACAAGACAGGCAATGTTAACTTGATATGGTAGTAAATTTGTTTTTCATAAAATAGTGCCTATTTTATAGCTCTTAGGAATTATTGATCCTTACTTATTGATCTGGTAAATAGCATAATCTATCTGGTTATTATAGCCAGACAGGATATCATGTGAATCATTTTTTTCCTCTTTTCTTACATTAATTATCTTATCTCTCACCTAACTGGGAAAACTAGCATTTTATTTCTTTTTAAATTTTTAGTTCGGGGGAAAAAAAAAACTAAAAATAATTGCAACTTGCACAAGGGATTTACTGAAACTTTGTCGAACGTTCGATGTTAAAAATGTGGTTGCATAATTGAGAAGCTGTATCTGTTTCTTTTCATGCTGAAGCAAACCACTGATATGCTCTCCCAAGCTTTGCCAACTACAAACAAGTGCTGATCAAAGACAGGCCAGGTGTCCTCATGGTCTGCATCTCTAATGAGCCACAGAGCTGCCGCACAGCTAGAAGCCCGCCTTTCTCTTCTTTTCTTTCCTGCCACCTTCTAATCAAACCATGCAATCTTCTCTATAGTGCACGAGGCCCTGGGAAGTAGAACCGCTTCCATCCACCCTGCATTCCCTCGCTTGTACTGGCAATTTAGCATAGCTGTACTCAAACCAGGTTCCAGGGGCCAGAGGCTGCTTCTCTGAGATAGCCCAGCTCCCACGCCAGCCTCTTTCTGAATTCCCGATTGGAAAAGTCTAAGAATTTACTGGACCTTCTGGTTCTTGGTTGCTTCTTTCATGGCATTTGACAACAGGTCCTGACATCCCTTTCTTCGATACTTTACTGAAAAGAACATATAGGGTCTAAGGCTCTCTCAGCGGTATAGCATTTGGTTAGCATGCGTAAGACCCCTTTGAAATAGGGTTTAATTCTCAAAACTACGTGTGTGTGGGGGGAATAAAATTGCCAGTCCTTTTCTGTGCCTTGGTGATGGATAAGTGTCTCTCATAACTCAGGAGTGCTCTTCTTAGGGACATGAGAGCCACCAGGAAGAGTAGGGCCAACCTCCCATTCACCATGAGCTGGGCTTCTGTCTCCCCCATCGGTGGGAGCACAGTGTCTGCTCAGACAGTATAGCTGGCCTAATCGAAGCCTAGACTAACCAGCGGTAAATTTTCACTTCACCCACTCCCTTCTCTGCTCTCTTCAGTCTCACTTCAAAACGCCATCACCTCTGTACAAACTGGAAGGGAACCCCACTCCCTCCCTGATTGTCAGGAGTTTCGGAATCAAATCTAATACTAACTTGTGCTGATCCCTGGCAGCAGCCAGCTTGCTTTGTTTCATTAATTAGAGTGGATTAGGTCTGGGAGGTTTCCAAAGAATGCCCCTTAGTACCTATCACAGAGCTGGGGGCTTCTTGAATGCAAAATGATTAACGTGATTTTATTTATTTTTTGGCACTAGCAAAGTTCTCAAAATTTTGAAGATTGTTATTATTTTACAAAGGTAGAAGCATTGAAGTATCTAAACATCAGGACTATCGGGGAACCGCAGCGTGGCTATGAAGAGGCTCTCTGTTCCCTCCGGTTCCTTTCCCTTAGTGGTTGGTGCTAAGCTGGGAGAGGAGTCAGCATTTGTAACAGAGTTAGCTTTGCCATGGGAGATTTTTAGAACTCAAAACCTATTTTAAGGCACGGAAGATTCTCCTCAGGCTGCCAGCCCCCCGTTTCTCCTGCCAACCTCACTGCTGCTCGGAAGGGTGCAAACGCGTTTATCAAGACGCAGGGCGAGATTCGGGGAATCCTCTGCTCCGTTTTTAGCTCTTCCATCTATTTACCGAGTGATCTCGAGGTTGCTTAACTGCTGTTGCTTCTGGAGCCTCGTCAGGACAGCAGAATCATTCGAACTTTCCAAAGAGTGTCAATACAAATTGCCTTCTTATACATATGCTGTTTTACGTTGCCTCTTCAAGATCTTTCTGAGATCTGGAGAGCCTCTGTAAGGATTTATCGAGAAACAATAGAAACAAGAGAAGGTGGCTTAGAAGAAAACCCTTGGGCTGACTTTCTAAAAGCAAGTCCAGGAATAAAAGAGGATTACACATGTGCCCAGTGACCCCTGAAATCTGCTCTCTTTCATTTAGGACTTGAGGGGGCTGTACTCTCTAGCAACAAGGAAACTGCCACAGTGGCTTTTGTAAACTGTAAAGTAAGCGCGCCCCAAATGTTAGCAGTGAGCTGCGTTTGCTGTAAAGGGCAGTGATGTTCATCATAATTTCGTGCCTGGGAAGCCAGCAACCTTTGCCCTCCGTCTTACTTTCTTATGGCTCCAACTCACCTCTAACTCCTCATTCCAAGCTGTCCCAGGCCGCACACAGCGCATTCTCCACTCGCCCCCCCCCCCCACACACAGTGACTTTGCTTTCTGTCCTGTCACATGTAGATGGATTGACATTACACATTTGTCCTTCTTGTCTGGACTGTTTCATTTAGCACAGGGGCTTCGGTGGTCACCAAAGTAGAATGATCAGAATTTATTTCTTTTTATCTAAGGCTGAATACAGCATACTTTTTAATGCAGTGTTTCGGGAGTTAGAAGCCCTGATTTTGTCTTTCTCACTTTCATCACACAATCAAAAGGACTCGAGAAGATTTTTGAGTCAATCCCTGCACTGCATGAAAGACTTCAGTTCTGAGGAAATATTGTTATATTCATCCATAAGAAATAAAGACTCCAGGAAAACGTGGTTATTAATTGTCTAATGAATTATGAAACAATGACTTAAATATTAATAAATAGCAATACAAATCACACAAAATAATTCAGTCATCCTAATACATAAAATTTACTTGATAGATACTAAATTTAAAGATATTTTAATGTTTAAATATATAATATTTCTGATATGTTGATATTAATTCATATATTAATCTACTTATTAAATTAAATGTATTTAGAAACGTGATAAGCGAATATTCTCAAAACACCCTTCATCTTAACATGGTTGATCTTTCATTTACATTTAAAAAAGACAGGTAAACAATTCTCCTGCTAACATTGATGAGAAAGCTGAAAGGAAAAATGATAAAAATTGACACTCCAGTGCAGGTGGTGCCAATTTGTAACCTGGAAACCAAGGCATGTATTGAGTACCAATGACAGTAGTAGGAAAGACTCATTAATCCCCTCCACTGTTCAGTAATCAAGAATGCAGCACCGCTGATAGATCAGAATCTAAAATTGGAGGAAAAAAAAACCCTTGAAAGTTTCATTTTAAACCAGGTAGAGTTCAATCCACAATTGCTTAAGAATGGTGATTGGAGGGTTCGGAAATCACTTTGGCTCGGTTTGGAAATCACCAGGCAATTCTGATGACAGAATTTAGACCAGGCCTCTTGCCTCTGGAAGCTTCTATAGAACATGCACCCACATATTACTCCGCAATAGGAACCCAGGAGTTCTGGTGTCCCTCAAAGAAGACCCAAATGACTCGAAGAGAACCATATGCACTATTATCTTCTATGGGCGCCGTCAGCACTGAGGAGAGAAAACAGCTTTTGCTACTAGGCCAAACTGAGATGCAGTTGATGGTTTGATATGTACAGATGGAAATGATGCCCTTGCCAGCTTGAAATACCCCACTACCAGCCTGTAGCTGTTTATGCAAGGAGTCTAGGGATAGTCTAACACCAAGACATGGCAACCACAGAGCCCACGGTTTGTGACGAGAAGCCAGTAAACTACCAAGGCCCAGGGAATCGATGTCTATGCCCAAAGACTAAGATGCCAAGTCCTAGAAATGATTCCTCCCTCTAAGTACATAGGTCTTAGGCAGAAGATGAGCTCTAGCATTTGTGCCCCTGCGCTGTGTGTGTGGTCCGCAGTGCAGCGATACAGCTCCTCTGATTGCTCAGTTGCAAGTGTGCATCAGTAGCATCCTACAGGGATCACAAGTATCATTTTTCTTAGTCCTGGAGGATGGGCTGTAAGGCAACTGTGACACTTTGGCTGTATCTTCCTCTTCCTTCTCTGTCCTCCCGCGTAGTTTCCTGGCCTACTAAAAAACCAGTAAACATATCATGAGATTAAGGGTCTATGTGAGTCTTGGTTTTTGTTTCTTGTGGTCAAGCCATTTATTTAATTGCTCTGGGTATCGTCTTCTTTATTTAAAAATAAAGAGAAATAATCCCACAAGGAACTGCAAAGACTAAATGAGATAATGTGTGTGGTTCAATTCACATATCATAGGAAGAAGTATTCAACAGATCATAACTGAACTGTGTGAAAGCCAATTGAGACCCAAGCAAATCCTCCACATATATTTAAAATGGCATGGAAAATTATGCCTATATATATATTTTTTAAAAACCCAGAGTTCTGCAAGTAAGATACTAGAGTCAATATTTACATTCCACAGGAGATGGGTGGGCTGTCTGATGGGGCAGCTCCCGGTTGACAAAGATACTGCAGGGCTTCGGTGGCCAGGGTGTTATCATGTTGGAGTTCCAGGATGTGGAGGCACCACACTGCACTTCAAACTGAAAGAACTTTCTCCATTTACTCTCCCATCCCCCATTTACATTTAATCCCAACCTGCATCACCAGTACCAGCGAAGCCATGACAATTAGTGTAGGAGGGACCAAGCCACGAAGTTCAGGGTAAAACTGAACAACAGCAAAACCTCTGCTTCGTTTTCATACAGTATTCATCTGAGGAGGAGAGGCTGAGGGAATTTAAAGAAACCATGGTTTCCAACTCCTAAAGGCTTAATTCTTCTACCCATAGATAAGCACATCTCTCAACCTTATCAAAGAGGCTTCTTTTTGTAGTATATGGCAATTAACACAGACACCCACAACTGATTGGGGTGCAAAAAGTAAGAGACTGTGGAGGGGTCAGTCCTAAATGAGGCATCTATACCACACCCCCTTTAAATGCGCAAAGATCATTGTAGAAAGGGTAAGTCAAGAGTCTAAGAGCCAAAGGTAGTCTCTGAGCACAGAGAAGCTGCATTCTCCAGACACGGCAGTGTGGTTGCCCACGTGAACTCACAGTAGCTTTCACTGCATGCACAAGATTTGCAGAAGCTCAAGCCGTGGGTGGGGGGAGGGGCAGCACAGTGGGCACGGTGGCCAGGAAATCCCAACCCCATCCCTAGCCAAGGAGCTAGGGGCAACTATTTAGCTATTGGGACAAACATTTATTTCAGTGATTTGATCCTGAGAGGCTACCCATGTCCCGTAGATGCCCTACGCACACACACATACAGGAAGCACTAAGAAGACTCTGTGAGTTAAACACACACATACAATTGTAAGGTAAATGAGGTAGTGGGCAAATGGGGGGAATTATTTGAGGGAGGAAACTGAAAGTACACTTGATCAAAACACATGTGTTTATGAAAATTTTAATCAACAGAAAAAGAAAACGAAACCATAGTTTCCTGTAGCTGGCAGAGTTACAGTGTACATGAGTACTTAAATTCCTGTTACAAATGATTGTGTTCAGCTTGTGAGAACAATCAGCACATGGGCAGCCCAAAATCCACTTTCAAATATCGCGATGCTTTATGTACACATTAAGGTGACTGATCACCATGCTGTCTTTACTTTCTCATTCTAGGATGGCACGGTCGCTCTTGTCCCAATCTTACAAAACAGCTACTATCATAGTTTGTTTTAATGCAAACTTAACACAAATTGGAATCACCTTAAGTAGGGAAACTCAACTGAAGAGTTGTCCTGATGGTCTTAGTTGATGTGGGAAAACACCGCTTCACTTGAGTCTGCTGGCCCCTTCTAGTAACAGCCAAGATAAAAAGAGGTATGGCAGAAAGATGCTTACTCTCCTTTTGTCCTCTTGGCCTTCCCTCCTGCCCTCTTGGCTTCCTAATTGCCTACTTGGCCTTCCCTTTGGTTGTAGGCCTAATTTATCCCTTCCTTGAAGCTACAGTTTCTTTTTCTGATATCAGAACTAGCATCTCCAAGATTCCATGACTAACTAAGGACTGGGGGTTTTCCAGGAACTTTCCTAATTTTCTGCACTAGACTGGGACTGCTAAAACACCCAGTCCTGTGGGCTGAGCAACTGACAAGTTGTTGACCTCTCCAATGTAAGAGAGCTATGAGGGGATTCCTGCCAATACACCCAGCCTGAAGGACAAGCAACCACCTCATTCTCACCTTCTGTTAGTCTCGCCCTTTATGCTACTATTTTAATGTAGGCCAATTTAATAAAGTCTTCAAATATATACACATCTATCTATTATCTCTCTCTACCATCTATCTATCTATCTATCTATCTATCTATCTATCTATCTATCTATCTATCATCTATCTATCATCTATCTATCTATCTATCTATCTATCTATCTATCTATCTGTCTATCTTTCTGTCTATCTGTCTGCCTATCTATGTACCTATCTATCATCTATATCATCTGTCTGTTTGCTTATCTGTCTATTCACTTGGCCTATTGGTTCTGTTTCTCTAGAAAATCCTGACCACTACTGACAGGCAAAGGTATTTTTTTTAATTGGTCTAATTTAGGACGCTTTTAAATTGCTATGAACATGGGAGAAAGTTCACTTAAATTTGCTTTGTACAGTTTTCCTCAGGGTTATTGTTGCCCCCGAATATGGCTCTGTTTCATTGTTCTTCTATACAGCCCCAGAAATGACTACCAGGACTCACATGTATATTCTCTTCCTCACGGATCGCTCCACTGAGTTTAAAAACCAGACATTTATTGGCTAAGATGATTCAAGTACCCTTTTCTTCACATTGGGTGTTCATAGCACTGTGGAGAAGGTCCCAGAAGGGAAAAGCTAGCAAAGGTCAAACAGA
This sequence comes from Alexandromys fortis, assembly GCF_014885135.2. Taxonomy (NCBI): domain Eukaryota; kingdom Metazoa; phylum Chordata; class Mammalia; order Rodentia; family Cricetidae; genus Alexandromys; species Alexandromys fortis. The sequence continues at coordinate 6,506,672 of NW_026067923.1, forward strand.
GTGCAAGCTCAAAAAAAAAAAAAAAAAAGGTGAAGAGGCTTTGACAGAGCAGGGCATTTCCCCAAAGGCACACCAGCCAAGGAAATGGGCTACACACCACGTTAGAGAGGTGCATTAGATAGATTCAGAGATAGGGGTAATCTTCCTCCTTAGGCTACATGTGGGATCTTAGGACATTACAGGAAAGAGCCATGCAGAAATGTCAGGAAGGAAAGCAAAGTTACTTAGATGGGCACAGGATAAGAGGTACTCACTCCATAAAGTCACCGGTATCCTGGGATGATCTGGAAGCCAGTGCTCTCCACACTAAATCAAACAGCAGGGAGCTGTGGCCCATCACACATTTCAATTTCCCATGCTGATTTCTAGTACAATTCCCTGCACAGGAAAAATAATGCAACAATGGCTTCCTTCTTTTCTCAGCTTTATTCTGACCCTTCCCATTTTTATTTCAAAAGTGAAGGTGAAAGATAATTTTTAGGGTCTGGTTTTGTGTGAAAAGGGCACGCGGTGGTTACCCATTGTGTGGCACCTCAGTTGCTGTGACTGTAATCTCAAACCACAGGGCCAAACAGCTACTTCACGGCTAGCATCCACGAAAAGGGAAATAAAGTGCAGATAGAGCAGCTGAAATTTCTTTTCCTTGGCAATCTCGAAAGGCCTTTCACCCAAAGTCAAAACAGCTATTTCTTGACAAAGCTAAAAGCTTTAAAAACACGCCTTTAAAAAGTCAGGTTTTAAGCCCTCCCCATCTTGTATTATTACAACAACGTACTTCAAAAACCACATCTCGATTCTATTGGCCAAAAGACCGTGGAGCCGATGAAATCCTTTTCTTTGAACAAAAAGTCTGTGAAGACTTTGGAAGCAGCAGCAGCAAGTATTTTACTTTTCTTTGGTATTTTGATATCTGAATTTGCAGAAGAGTGCTAATAGTTCCAGTAAGTTCTGAGAACTGGTGAAAAAAATTGCTGTTGACTTCAGTTGGATTTTCCGTGAAAACTCATCACTGTTGAAACTTGCCGTCCTAAGCAGATACTACCGCACACAAATGGCACAGACTACAAAGCCCCCAGGCTAAGGGTCCAGTCTTACACAGGGTTGTGGATTTTTAGTGCTGTCTTCTATATCTAGATGATAAGTTCTCTCTACACACATACCATGGCCACTCCTCATCTCTGTCTTTAAAACAACAAACCAAAAAACAAAGAACAAAACCCATGGGCTATGCCATCTTTAGATGCGGTTGTCTAGTAGAAGTATGCAAATCAGTGCATGATTGAAAATTTACTAATAGTTACCATTTTTTTTCAAGGAAAAAAGAACCACAAAGAAACAGATGAAACTAATTGCAACAGTATACTTTATTTGGGACAATTCATCCAAATTTTTATTGGTTCAATACACAACATAAAGGTATCAGTAAGACATTTTATATTTTCTTTTTCTGAAGTAGGTTATAAGATCATATGAAAGCCTATCTCAGCTTAGACTGGCCACATTGCCAGTGCTCCATGGTCACAATCAGTTAGAGATGACCATACTGAGCCATGAAGTCACCTCTTTTTCCCTCTTCTTAACTCATCTTACTTTCTCCAACTTAAAGCCTCAGCTCTAATTCTAAGGTCATTACGTGTATGAGACAAGAATGTTCAGCGCCCACCGGGTTCAACAAGTGTTTTCAGTGGAGGGAGGTAAGTGGGCAGAGATGCCATAGCTTCCCAGGAAACCCCTTGCAACATGGTGACCCTTTAGCACCAACGTCACTGCTCTTTTGCCCCAGCATGTATGTATACCACATCAGTTATGCCATCATCACCCAATGAGATAGGTAAGATATATAGGCACTGCACAGAGGTGCCTGTCTTAGGTGGCCTGACTACTCAAAGTCACGCTGATAGTAAGAGACAGTGTCACAGTTTGTGTCTCTACAGTCCGGTCACATGGTTTCTTGTGCTCAGTCATTCCACACTGAATGACATCAGGACAGCCATGAGTATCTAACTTCACTGGTATTTAATTTCGCATTATATAAAAATGAAGCTTAAAAGAATGGGAACAGTAATAAGAAGAGATTAACAGAGCAAGAAAAGCAGGGCAAGCCAGGCCGTCTAGAACGACCATTTCTTTTGTCTGGTATAAAAGCAGATAATGTTTAGCCTTTCCTTGAGTGGAAGGTGAGGGACTAACTCTAGGGCTTGATTTAACTCATTTGTATAGTTACAGGAACGCAAGCTTATCCTGGAAAGTGCTTTCCAAAATAGTACTGTGAGTGTAAGAAAATGAATTTGCCAGGCGGTGGTGGCACACACCTTTAATCCCAGCACCCAGGAGGCAGAGGCAGGCGGTTTTCTGTGAATTCAAGGCCAACCTGGTCTACAAGAGCTAGTTCCAGGAGAGGCTCCAAAGCTACAGAGAAACCTTGTCTTGAAGAACCACAAAAAAAAAAAAAAAAAGAATCAGAGCCAACATAATGTGCACCTCAAATTAATACATAGGTGTGATACATCGATCCATGAAAACTTGAAGGGGAAACGTTTCTCTTCCTAGGGAAAGGGAATTGGGTAGATTTCCTCAATGATTTCATTATCAGGTTAGCTCCTGCCTAATTTCCTGCACTTTTGGTTTCTTTCCAAATCATCATTGCACCTTTGCCTGCATGACCCACCCATGCATTTGTCCCCTGGCTCGCCTGCCAGAGGGCCTTAACGAATGAAAAACAATCCCCACAATTGCACAAAGTTCCGCCTGGAGGGCACAGAAGTGGTACTGTTCTTTTATTCTTCTACAGAACACTGGCAGGCCAAAGTGATTTGTAATCTAAGACTTTATTAACTGATTAGCTGACAGCACCATTACAAATCTTATGTTTAGAAAGATGGCATTTTTCATCAAAGTCATGGAGTCAATTAGTCCACATTAATGTCAATTATAATATAATATTAGCAATGTAGATGTGGTAATTAAACTCTTTTTATCCCAGTATATTTTTACTATGGGTTGTATTATGGGTTTTCCTATCTAGAACATGCTTTCATGAGTTTAATAATCAATTTTTTAAATGAAGTGTTTTTCCCCCTTCTTTGACACAGTATTTCATGGTAGCACTGGCCTGTGTGGTAGATTGAATGTGGAATATTCCCCACAGGCTTAGATGTTTGAATACTTGGGTCCCATCGGGCATGGCCCCTTTGGAAGGTTGTGGAAGGGTGGTGAGGCCTTACTGGAGGAAGGGAGTTGCTGCAGAGGGACATCTTGAGGCCTTAGAGTCCAGCCCTATTTTCTATCCACTGCTGCTTCTTGACTGAAGATACAATGTGCCCAGATGCCCACACTCCTAATGCCACATCTTCCCTCCATGATGGACCGTATCTTTTCTTGACTCACAAGCCAAAACAAACCCTTCCTGCATCAAGTTGCCTTTCCTCAGCTATTTAAAAAAAAGTAGCCTAGGCATTCCGATAAGACATGAGTTAGTTGACACGTCCTGACATCAGCTCACTGGCTGACAATAGAGGAAACAATAAACCAGAGGGTAGGCTGGTGGGTAGGTACAATTCTTCTATTTATATTCACTTGGTCTTCCCAGGTTCATTTATTTCATGGGCACATATTTAGCTCTTGCAATGTAGGTTTCATCAGAGAGAGACATGTTTCCACTACTGCAGTTTACCACAAGGATTTTGATGAATAATAAGATAACCCAAGAAGTAAAAAACAGTCCTTAGTAGGAACATGCTATGTTTTACCCTTTATGTTGGGTCAGGGACACCCTCTTGTCACCTGAGGGCTATAAGACTAGACATGCAATGATGCATCAATGAGCTTCTTGAAGAGACAGGAAGTAAACCCAGGATGGACAGCTGGTTGTACCTTCTCTGCTAACATTTCTCCTTTGATCAGCATGTCCTGTGTTGGCTTTCCCCGTAGATTTCCACTCCTTATTTCTATATTCCAGGCGTTTATGTAATTCGGGAAAATTCTCAGTGAGTAGGTTGAACAGTTCACATCAGATTATCTTAGGGAGTTTAAAACATTGGCCGATGCCAAGACCTCTCTTGTGAAATCGTGTTGTAACCGGTCTGCAGTGCAGCCCTGGCTTTTCCAATATGCCCTGTCCGCTACTGAGAACAAGCAGAAGAAGGTCCAGTGACTGAGCTCCTCAGCCACCCAGAGCCTGAGGTGCCAAACAAGGATGAAGTCACAGATCTGGCACCCAGCACAGGTTGGGTTAGGGGAGGGGCACATTCCTCCAAGGAGAGTTAATTCAGTGGAATATCTGGGAGAGAGACAGGAAATAGGACAAATTGTGAGCCTTATCAGCCAAAGAGCAACAGCCAGAGATACGGACTAATAAAATCAAGGAAAGAAAATGTATTCAACTTAAAAACGAGTGCAGGAGAGCTGAAAATGTGTTTCTCTGCCGAATGCTCAAGGAGCAAATAATCAGGCAAAAAGCTTGTAGGTGTCTAAGCGGTGGATGCCCTGCTGGTCATATGATACTTCTGTGCCTTCCCAATGTGCTATGGAGAGCTTATGAACAGTCGCCTTAGGTCAAACCCGGAAGACTCACAGTTAGAAGCCCAAACTGGGCTAAAGATTCACTTATCTGTCAAGAGGCCAAGGGCCCATTCCCTTCTTCTCTATTATGATGCATTTGCTAATGTGATGCTTTTGAAATTGAAAAGCCATTTCATATTTTCAGTCTGAAAATCACTGGGTGAAGGAAGAAGAACACTGAACATGCCTGGTAGCCATTAACAAGAATTCAGCAAAGTACTATCCACACAAGTTTGTGATGGGTTTGCTGTTGGCTGACGTCTTTGGACTCACTTCCTTCAGGCTTTTAACCGCTAAAAGCAAGAACTTTTACTTGGCGACTTTCTATTTACAAATGGAAACCTATAGGAGAAAGTTCCAGGCTATTCTTGAATAACTATACATTCTACCATGGCTTGTCACCTCCCCTGTAATGTGACGAGGATGGCATTGAGTGACTTCTGAGATTTTCCTGCTTATAAAAGGTTATGAAATGGTTAGAATCAAAATTCCTAGGAGCTTGAGGATGCCGTTAACTTGTGTCTGTCTAGGAGGCAGAATTTAAAGACCAGTTAGGATTGTAAGACCGGCTTGAAAATATGTTTGCTGTATCCAAAGAAACTGTACAATCAGAAATGCCCAAAGATCTCAGCTGCTGTAAGGCCGGCTTTCCTGAACTGAGAAGGACATCTCCACAGCTGGTGTGCAAAGAGGTCAAATAAGCAACAGCATTGTTTAAGACGAGTGGCCGATGTCCTTGGTAGAAATGGCTTCTCAGGATGTAAGAACAAAAAGCTGAAGTTGCTGTTGGGTGACCACATTTTTATACAAAAGTTTCCGTCTATCTACAGATGAAAATGTGGGAGTGTTTGCTTCTGTCTTCGTGTACCATGAAAGCAAACAGTGGGAAAGACGTTACAGAGCAGTGTTCCAAAGGCCACAGGACCTTCCCTTACAGAGTGGGAAACACTGAGAATGGCCATGGGACTGTGGGTAAAGGATAGTTCCTCTTTGCATACTAATTATTCAAGTTAGCAAGTTTCCCCTGACATCTCCATAAACACTTGTCTCATATGTTAGTCATGTCCACTCTTAAAAGGGATAATTCTCACCGCAGTGAATACAAGTCCTAATGTGTGCTTCCCGTTCATTTTCCTCCCCAGTCTTTACAATGATATGAGCTTGGCATCGTTGTTGTTATTTTCCTATCTTTCAGGTGAGAGACAAAGATTGAGTGGACGGTCTTGGAGCTGTTCAGGAGGGGAGAAAGGAATGACCAACATTCAAAAACCTTTGCCCTTCATTTTCTCCACATTCCACAGCTTGTTCGTGTTATTTCTTCTTCATTCCCTTTCAGATCGCCTCAGCCATGGCTTTCCAGAGGCCTTCTGAGTATTTACTCTGTTTTTCTTCATTGCATGTTCGCATGGGAGGTTGTGAAATTACTTGACAGAAAGCCTTGCGTGTGTGTGTTTGTGTGTGGTGGTGGTGGTGGTGGTGTGTGTGTGTACACCATGTATGTGTGTGTGTACACCATGTATGTGTGTATACATGTATGTGTGTGTATACCATGTATGTGTGTGTACACCATGTATGTGTGTGTACACCATGTATATGTGTGTGTACACCATGTATATGTGTGTATGCACCATGTATGTGTGTGCTCATGTAGAGACCAGAGGTCAACTTTGGGTGTCATTCCTTAGATACCAGTCACCTCGCTGTTTGAGACAAGGTGTCTTAACGCCCCAAGCTATCTCACTTTGTTAGGTCAGCTAGCCAGTGAGACCGGGGGATCTTTCTGTTTCTATCTCAGCATCTGGGGATGAAAGTGCATGCTGCCTGGTGTGGCTTTCTAAGTAGCTGTTGAAAGTCCAAATCCAAAGACTTAAGCTTGTGTGGAAAGCATTTTCCCCACTGAGCCATCTCCACAGCTCTTCAGGCCTGTTTTTATGACTCCATATTCACTCTCATTGATCTCTTTACTTCTTACTTTGAAAGAAATCTAAAGTTTGATCGTCTATAATTGGTCATGGCAAAAATTGTTATGAGCCATAAAGAGATTTAGCTTATTTATGGAAGGGAAGCATCACAGGAATAAACAGCATGGCTTGATGTCAAAGAGAGCAATGCTCTGTACTGCTTTGCATCAGCTTCTTAGTTCTCTGGGATTGAAGGCCTGTTACTTAACCTCTCTGCGCTCCAGATTTCCCAGCTTTAGTATAATGGGAAATGAGGATATTATCCACCAAAATACTGCCTGAATGCGGTGAGGACTGATGAGACCCAGTGAACACAATGAACGCTCTCTCAATGCTTCTCTCCTGACGACAATCTGATCTAATCAAAAGGAAAGGATTTGAGATAACAGGAGAAAGACAGCATTCTCTCCATGCTTCATAACGAATACGCATCTGCAAAGAGATTTCTAATTTAGATCAAAAGCTCATTTGCCTGCTATCGCATTTGCTTGCCTTTAAATTAATACTTAATAACTTTTAAGGAAGCATGCTCACTGTAGTAACTTGTTCCTCAGCCATCACTTCCCAAGTGAAAGCTCACCGCCAGACTCATAAGTTAACAATTCTTTTAGCTTAACTATATCTATAAGAAGAGGTGCTACCTAGCCTGATCAGCAGACAGAGTTGCAGAGCTTTTGTGTGATGAGCCACAACCCATACATAGAGTATGAACTCAACACCCTGTGTGATGAGCCAATCGACACACGGAGTATGAACCGAACATCCAGAGTGATGGGCCACCATCCATACATCATATGAAATGAACATTCCTGCATCATTGGTTGCTCTCTGACATCCAGAGAACTTCCAGAAGTAGGTATGGAAAAAGTCTTCAGTGAATTTACCCCTTGTGCCAGGCACTGTTCTAATCCCTCCAGAAGTACAAACATATTCAAGCTGATGAGATCCCTTAGAAGCAACCAAGTAATCCTGACATATAGATAAGAAAATCTAACTGTGTCACAAGTAGGAGGTAGCAGCACTGGTGTCAAACCAGACCACTTCTCTAAAGCTTTCCATGGGCATGACCATGCCATGGAGAAGACAGGTCAGCAGATACTTCCTACCTCCAAAACAAGTGCTGGAAGATGTTACATGTTGAACTCTCTATTGACATAGACTCTGCCTTTTCTCCTTTATATCTACTACTCCAATAGAAATATCCCATTGTTCCCCATTGGTAAACATAATTATGTCTTCATGAGTGTTTCTGGAACCTCCATCTTGTAGAGCTAGCAGATGAATACCTGATGAACCTTGAGGTAGATCCAACACAGTGGAGGAAGAGGTACACGGCTCACGGCCACATGATGAAATAGACCATCAACAAGAAGGGCACTCATCACTCAGCTGGGCTCCCTATTCCAAGAAAGGATCACATGGAGTACCTTTGGGACTTTTCCAGTCTATAAGATAGAATCAGTTAGTGACAGGATTGGCAAGTTACCAGGAAGATAATACCTCTATTTTGTCCAAACATAATCTTGATGATTTAGAGTCTTCTGTGAATTGGATTACATTGTGCTGATGGCTCTCTCCTGTCCTTTATCTCTGAGGTGTGCCAAGCCTGACTCCAGCCTCTTATCTATCACCTCCATCTACCTCCCTCCATTATTTGAAGCTGACTTTCAAGGCAGGAAGAGGAACACTTCTTTGGGTCCAGATTCACCAAGATGCACAGAATCAAAGTTCCAGACAGGGAGCCAGCCCCCAAGGAATCCCTAGCCCTCACATCAAACCATTAAATATCAGAAAATACTGTGAAGGGATTGTTGTTTGCTCCTGTGTCTGGAAGTGGACCATGCTATATGTGTTCAGACCAAACCTGAGGGCAGTTACGTAAATACTGAGATTTCAGTTTTATACACTTTAGGCAACAAACTCCTAATATGACAGTGATCACACATTTTCTCAGGGCTTCTCGGAGAACTCTGGGTATCATCAAAGAGATGTAGAAGAACATTCTAAAGCCTGTCCATCAACAAAGTTCATTAGACTGCATTGTCTCATTCTCCAATTATGCTTAACACATTTTAAACAAATTATCTTCTTTATGCTAGCTCCATCATCAAAATTCTACTTGGATTAAAATCTTAGCTTGCATCCTTTATAAACATATTATTCTCTCTAATTAGATCTTGCATTATTGGAACTAATGTCATTCTTCACAGTTATTCAGCTTAGTGACTGTAACATCATTAAAGCTATACTTAAATGTGAATATCAAGACAGAAAAGAGGCACCAAGCCTAGCCAGTGACACTTGCCTTTAATCCCAGTACTCAGGAGGCAGAGGCACACAGATCTCTGTGGAGTTCAAGACCAGCCTGGTCTACAGAGCGAGTTCCAGGATAGTTAGGGCTGTTACACAGAGAAGCCCTGTCTCAAACAAACAAACAAGTAACCCCTTTGAGGAGAAACCTGTCCATTTCATTTATAGTCCAAATTCTTGTCACTCTAACCACAGCCCATGGCTATGTGGAGACTACACTGTTTGAGATGTGGTGATGCTCATGGAACCCCTGCCCCACCTCAGATCCAGATCTGCACTGGAATGCTAATGCGTGTCCTGTAAGAGCTGAGGAAGCCCTACCCCACCTGAGGGGCAGAAAATTCCAGCTCCCCATTCTGATTCGCTCTCCCTGGGAAACCTACTTTACTGATCTAAGACTTGCTGAATGTAATTATAACTGAGCCAAGCTTTTCAGTATGCCTCGAGTTTCCTCATACTTGGCTTAAGTCCAAGAACTCCTCTAAACCAGGGGATAAACCAGATTTAGAGAGGTGGTAGGAAGCAGGAGAGTATGCGACAAGATGGCAGTGGATCCGCAGTTGAATAATCATGAGTAAATGGATGTGTTCCAAACTTCAAAGAATGCCGTGCTTTCTGCTGTGACTTCTGGATTCAGGAGAGAAAGCTTGAGCAACAGAAAGCACACAGACTGCTGTCTAGGATGGTCTCTGGAGGAGCAAGTTAAACACCCTACAACCCACTGGGCACACGCACACACATGCACACACAGATGGACATGTACACACATACATGCACACACAAATAGGTGAAATTAAATATAGCAAAAATAAAAAGAAAGACCCAGAGAAGATGAAGATTAAGAGAAGACTATGGCACAGAAGCCATAGCAGAAACCCACTTTCTAATTCTCCGAACCTGAACATGCTAAATTATACAACCTATGGGACTTTGGAGATACATTAAAGATTTCTACTTTATGATGGAGGTGGGTCTTGTATCTTATCTGTTGATTTCATTGGTTAATAATAAAGAAACTGCCTCCGCCCTCATAGGACAGAAAATTAGGTAGGCGGAGTAGACAGAGGAGAATGCTGGGAAAAAGAAGCTGAGTGAGTGAGTCGCCATGATGCTCCCACTCCAGACAGACGCAGGTTAAGATCCTCCCTGGTAAGCCAGCTCATGGGCTACACAGAATATTAGAAATGGGTTAGAACAATATGTAAGAGCTAGCCAATAAGAAACTGGACCTAGCCGGGCCAGGCAGTGTTTGAAAAAATACAGTTTCCGTGTAATTATTTCTGTGTATAAACTAGCCATGCGGGCGGCCGGGTGCCGGGGACGCAGCCCTGCCGCTCCTATTTCAACAACTTTAATATAGAGAGACTTCAGTAAGTGATTTGAAAGAGTTCACCTTAATCAATGAGCTTTTAAAAGCAATGTTTTTGCCTTAGACACTGTTTTGTTGCTATAAGGAGCTACTATGACCAAGGCAGCTTATAAATGAAAAGCATTTAAATGGGAACTTGTTTACAGTTTCAGAGGCTTAGTGCATAACCATCACGGTGGGAAACATGATGACAGGCAGGCAGGCAGGCATGGTGCTAGAGCAGTAGCTGAGAGCTTATGTCTTTATCAGGAGGAAAAGTGAACAAGACTAGGACTGGTGTAGGTTTTCACACCCCCAATGACAAACCTCCTCCAACAAGGTCACACCTTCTAAATCCTTCCTAAACAGTCCACCAACTGGGAAGCAAACATTCTAATATATGAGCCTATGGGTACCATAGTCCCAAATCCACCTCTAGTGGAACATACCTGCAATTCCAGCATTCAGGATGCTGAGTCAAGAAGATTACCATAAATTCAATCCTAGTTTGGGCTATATAGCAAGACCATGCCTCAAACACACGCCCACAGCAACAATAACAACAAAAATGTACTTCCTTTCTGCCTTTCAGCTAGGGGTAGAAAGGGGCACATCATAAGCATCTAAAGAAAACACTGGCAGTACCCTAAAAGATGGAAAGGACTTTCTAAATAGAATTCTATCTGCCCAGGAATTAAGGTCAGTAATTGACACTGAAGAGGCTTTTGTACAGAAAATCAATTGAGTGAAGAGGAAACCACAAAGTGCCAGCTATACATCTGAGAGAGGACTAATATCAGAAATATATAAAGAACAACAAAACCAAGAATCAAGAAAACAAATGGCCAAATAAAAATGGCCTATAGATCCGAACAAAGAGTTCTCAAAAGAAGCAATAAGAATGGCTAAGATATATATCAAAAAGTGTTCCACATCATTAGCCATTGGGAAAATAAAAATGAAGAGTACTTTGAGATTTCATCTGACCCTATTCAGTATAGCTAAGATCAAGGAAACAACTGCCAACACATGCTGGTGAGAATGTGGAGAAAAGGGAACCCTCATTCACCATTGGTGGAACTACAAACTGCTACAGCTAATTTGTGGAGAAAACCCTCATAAAGATAATAATAAGTCTACCATATAACCCTAAAGGCCTAAAGGAATCAGCACCCTAGTTTACAGATACTTGCTCGTCTATGTTCATTACTGCTCTGTTCACAATAGCTAGGAAGTGGAAACAACCTAAATGTCTTCCAACCGAAGAATGGATAATGAAAATGTAACCTATACATACTACAGAATACTTTGATTCTAAAGCAAAATGAAATCATGAAACTTGCAAGTAAATGGATGAAACTTGAAAAGATTATGTTGAGTGAGATAACACATACTAAGAAAGACAAATATCGTATGTTCCATCTCATCTGAGCTCCTAGCTCCAAGTCCTCAAATGTGAATATATAATATAGAATAACTGCAGAAACCAGGATGAAGCAAACAAGATCATGCAGAGGAGATTGTCTCAGGTAGGGTTTTCTGCTGCTATGAAGAGACAGAATGACCATGATAACTCATGTAAAAGAAAACATTTAACTAGGTGGGTTGCTTACAGTTTCATAAGTTCAGCCCTTTATCATCACTATGGGGAGCATGCCAGAGTGCAGGTGATGCGGTGCTGGAGCAGCTCAGAGTGCTACATCTTACAGGCAATGGGAATTTTACTGACAATCACACTGAGGGAAGTTTGACCAAGAGAGACCGCACACTTCCTCCAACAATGCCACACCTACTTATAGTGCCATTTCCGGTGGAAACCACTTTCTTTTAAGCTACTACATTCCACTCTCAGGCCCTCAAAGGATTATAGCCATATCATAATGCAACTTCAAAAGTCCCCATGGTCTGTAATAGTCTCAAATTTATTTCATTCTCCTCATCTCCAACTCCATTCAGCTCTGTTGATTGTAATACACTTCTTTCTCCTACACCTTCACAGATTCTCACAATGATACCTTTTCTAGGCCTCCATTCAGGGACTCCCTAATCACAAGGCTTCAAGGAATTAATTCCATAGCTCATTTCTTCTGTTCCTAACTCTAAATCTAGAACCATATGGTCAAAGCTACCAAGTTCTGCTGCTTGCCAGGGATGAAATGGCCTCTTCCTTCATTTACACCTCCACCAGTGTTCTGTCTTTCACTGCCTAAGTTTGGCTGTCCTAAAACTTGCTCTGTAGGCAAGTCTAGTCTCAAACTCAAGAGATCCACCAGCCTCTGCCTTATGTGCTACAATTAAAGGTGTACGTCACCATATCCTGCTCTAAGCTTTCTTTAGTTCCTTTCTACAAGTTGGAAACTTAGTTGGATGGGATTTTGCCCTGGGGTCACCATTTCTTCCATTTCATTTCTTAATCCATTTATCTCTTTGAACACAGAATTTAGCTTTTAGCTCTATTCCACTTCCTTGTATTCTTTTCATCCTCAAAATTTTCATCTTGTAATTTACTCTACTCAGTTTGTTTCTTTTCATTATAAAATCTTCATTAGAATTACCACTAAAAACCACATGACAGAACCCATACTAGGCTGTTTTGAGATTTTCTATACCAATAGAATTAATCCAAAATTCTTCACTTTAGCCTCAAGCAGACTTTTTGGACAAGGACAAAAGGCAGCCACTTTTTTCATCAAACTATTAAAAGACTAGTGTCTAGACACAATCTAAAATTCTTCTCTTTTGAAACCTCTTGACCAACACAGTTAGTTCATTAAATCACACTCAGCACCACTCTCTTCTTTGCTCCTACCAGTATGACTCATTAAGTAGTGCTTAAGGCACCCACTGCTTTCCAAACCCAAAGTATCAAAGTCCAAATTCATCCAAATAAAAACACTGTCAGGCCTATCACAGCAATATCCCAGTCCTTTGTACAAACTTTTATTTTAGTCAGTGTTTTCTATTGTTGTGAAGAGACACCATGACCATGGCAACTCTTACAAAGAAAACATTTAATTATGGTGTCTTGCTTACAGTTTCAGAGGTTCAGTAGATTATCATCTTGAAGGAGAGCATGCAAATATGGTGCTGGAGTAGCTAAGAGTGCTACATCTTGTAGGCAACAGACAGTCAACTGATAGTCACATTAAGTGAAAGAGTCACACTTAAGTATAAAAAAACACAAAGCACACCCTCACAGTGACACACTTCCTCCAACAAGGCCACACCTCCGAATAGTGCCAGTTCCTTTGGGAACCATGTTTTTAAACCACCAAACAGATCTAGAGAGGGGAATAACAAGTATATGTGATATGAAATGGGGAGTTAATTGAAGAAAAGGAAGGAGATCAACACAGGAGAGGGGGCAAAGAGAGATAAATAGTACTAAAGATGTTTGAAAACATGGGGAATCATTTTATAATTACTTTAAATTACATATTATATGTTCACAATGATAGCACTCCTTCCCAAAGCTATGGACTGTCTAACAAAAGCCCTAGTACTAGGTATGAGAAATTCCTTTTAAGTTGTTGATCAAGAGACTTCCCCCCCCCCGACAATATAGGCTATTTCTGTTGCCCCTGGTTGCTTCCCAGAGGCTTAAGGTAAGTTTCTGTTGCTGAAGACACCATGTACTTTGAACACAGGATTCAGAGATGGATCTGTGTAGTGATATGAGAGGTGGGGCTGCGTCCCCAGCACCCCGGCCGCCTGCTAGCTCATGCCCGAAATAACAACACACAAATTGCATTCTTTTAAACACTACTTGCCCATTATATCTAGCTTCTTCTCGGCTAACTCTCGCACCTGGACTAGCCCATTTCTAATAATGTGTGTAAGCACCCCAAGGTGCACTTACTGGGAAGATTCTAGCTTACGTCCCTCCTGGGTCGGAGCTTCATCACGTATGCCCAGGAGAGCGAAGCAGGGCCTCTGCTCCAGAGAGCAGAGCTGTCCAGTCTGAGCTCACTTCTTCTTCCTCCCAGCATCCTATTCTGTTTACTCCTCCCACCTATGTTTTAACCTATCAGGGCCAAGGAGTTTCTTTATTGCTTAACCAATGAAATCAACATATTGATATATGACACTCCCACATCAGATCTGAGCTAAAAGCCTCCTCCCTGAGGACTAGCTTTCCTATTCCCAGAAGGTAGCATAAAAACTACCAGGAGAGGAATGTAGTAAACAGTCCTAACTATTTGTGATGCCTGCAAATCACAAACATAGCCAGCAGGGCAAAATAGATCTGAAGGCGCAGTACTAGGAATTATATCTTAGTGGTAACAGCAAGATCCATTTGACAGGAGGAAATCAATCCTGGTACTTCAAACTAAGCCAATGGCTTATGGTTTGTATGGTCATGGATCTTAGAGGAGAACCCACTGCCTCTACTTTTCTAAGCCAGTATAGTTCCCAACTGCATCCTAAACACTTAGCCTTCTATACATACACACACACACACACACACACACACAGCTCTTATTTCAAAGATGTCCTCCTTCCACTGAAAGAATGAATACCATTACAGAAAACCACAACTGAGCAAAATGGAAAGAAAAAAATGACCATGGGATACCCGACCCCAAATTGAGACATCTACATTACAAGCCCTACACCTAAGACTCAGGAAATACTGCAGAAGAAGGGGCAGAAAGGCCTAAGAGCTAGAGACCCAAGAGAGCAGTTGTGAATTATGTCTCCTAGATATGACATGGAGACTATACCCCTGAGATCTCCTCAATATTACTGCCTAAACAAGACATAAACAGTGACAACACCAGACGACATGCCAATGTGGATGTGGTAAATCTCACAAAACTCCACCCTAGATCAAGAACTATAACAATTAACAACTTATTAAAAAGGGAAAAGACTTCATTAGGTATGAGCTCCCCAGCTCATTGTCTAATCCCAAATGGTTAGCACTAAATACACATACACATACAAATATACACACACATACAAATATACACACACATACAAATATACACACACATACAAATATACACACACATATAAACATACACACACATACAAATATACACACACGTACAAATACACACACATACAATTATACACACATTCAAATACACACACATACAAATATACACACATACAAAATACATATACAATAAATATACACACATACAAATATACACACACATACAAATATACAAACAACACTAAATAGACTCATCTGATTACATATTTATCCACACACATATATTTATATATTACATTAGTAATTAAAAAGAGAGCTAGGCAGTGGTGGAACCTGCCTCTAATCCCAGCACTTGGGAGGCAGAGGAAGGTGGATCTCTGTGAGTTCGATGCCAGCCTAGTCTACAAGAGCTAGTTCCAGGACATCCAGATACTGCAGAGAAACCCTGTTTTGATAAACCAAAAATATGTTATGGCTGAGTATTTGGTGTTCTTGTGGGACGACTCACAGTGGGAGCGGGAGTGGTCACTGACTCTTTTGCCTACATATGTGGCCTTTTTTCTCGTAGTGGGTAGCCTTGTCCAGCCTTGATGTGATGCTATGCCCATCTTACAGTAGCATATTATGTGATGATTGGTTGATGTCTCTTAAAGGCCTGTTCTTTACTGAGGGGAGATGAGAGAGGGTATCAGAGGGAGATGGGAGGTGGGAAGAGAGACTGATGGAGGGGATGGAGGGGAAATTGAAGTCGGGATGTAATATATGAGAGAAGAATAAAAAGAAAACAAATTTTAAAAAAAAATAGAGAAAAAAGTGATTAAAAAGAGGCTACTAACATGAAAAGTACTTGGTGGAGACAGAAATGGGAAGGATTTGAGGGAGGAAATGGAGGACAGAATGAAATAATTGTATTTTGACTGCTAATAAAATAACTGTTTTTGAAGGTCAAAGAATAAGAATTGAAGACCTGACATGGTGATGTGAAGACAAACGAAGGCCATCAGAGCAGGAAGTCCGACTGTTTTAATAGAGGTGCCTTTGAAAGCCATCATAGAAACAGGGCCCCTCAGTTCTACTGTCACAGTGAGCGGAGTTTCTGGACTAAAAAGGTCTATGGAAATAAATCCCCTCCCCATAGTCTCCAGAAAGGGATGTAGTCCTGCCGACATCTTGATTCCAGGTCACTGAGACTCAGAGTTGAGAAGCCAGCCATGTCTACTGTCTCCTCGCTTGCAGAACACTGAGATGACAAAGGTTGGGTGGTTCAAGCGGCTGTATTTGTGGAGATTTATTTTGGCAGCAATAGAAAATGGAGAAGAGAAAGGATCAAATATACACCCAGTAAATGTAAGTAAGCTAAATTACCCCATGATGAAAGCTACATGCGGAGGCTGTGCTTATCAGTACAGACATAAACCACCGCCATGCCGGGCAGAGGCGGAAGGAGGTTAGCGCTTGCACCTTTGATCTCAGCAGCGAATTTTCTGAGCGGAATATTAAGCATGCCTATCAACAGCTCTGATGCAGCTTCCTAATTAAATGCCTACTAATTAGCTGTGTGGTTCTCCTCATAGTAACAGATTAGACCAAACCATGCGGATGTTACTATTTATGAATGAAGACATTCATTTATAACAGGAAGATTGGCAGCACCTTGCTCATTTCTCTTGGTGGCTGGGCGGTTACTCAGAAATCAGGTGGGGATAGGGCCTAGTTTACAAAATTAGTATCTAAAGCAGAGGTCAGCCAGTTAGAGGCGGAAATGGGCAGAATCAGCATAGGAGGTTTCTCTGACTAATGGGTGTCTTTCACAACTCCTTAGCCCTTTCTATGCAGTGTAAAAGCCAACATGGGAAATATGCAAAAGAGTGAGTGTGGCTGGTTGCCAATAAAACTCTGTTTATTGGTGCTGAAATTTGAATTTTATATCATTTTATGTGTCATGAAATATTATTCTTTTGATGTGTTTCCAGCCTTTTAAAAATGTAAAAACCACTCTAGGTTTGCAGGCACTACAAAAAGGAAAGAAAAGGAAGGAAAGGCAGAAGGCTGAGTTGTCTTCCCCGTCAAATAAGCAAAGCTGTGTACTTGCACAATGGAGATTCAGATGAAAGGCTGAAGAAGGAAGCCAGGGATGGGCATTCTGAATACTCTCTGGCAATGGCTAGGAAGATCTTCTTCCCAAGGAGCGGAACCTGACTTGCCAGACCTCCAGCTTGACAAAGAACATTTATAGATTGGTATTAACATGTGATAATTTAATTATTGAATCCTGTCTACTCTTAAGAAAATATATTCAAGTCCCAACCCGCTACTTTAGAATGGAACATATTTAGAAATTGGTTCTTCGTGGATAAGTCAAGTTAAAGGCAATGTGGACAGTGGCCCAGCTCAGTGACTGACGTCCTTAGCAGGAGAGGACATCTCAACAGCAGAAGTAATGGAAAGAACACGGTGTGAAAACAGAGGCAGAGGCAGAGTGATGGAGCCCAGGCATTCCGAGGATGCCAGAGAACCTGCAGCAGCCAGGGAGGACAGACTCTCCTTCACAGTCTTCAGAGGGAAGCAGCATGGACACTGTGGTCTGGGACTTCCTGCCTCCAGAATTGTAGGATATTAAATTTCCAGAGGTCAAGTGAGGAAAATACATAGTTTATTCCTTTCTGAGTTAGGTTTAAAAAGGGGTATTTTGATATATCTGTTTCCTCCCCTTTAACCAAATAATTACATGCTGGTGCAAAAGGCAAAGCTAACCAATGCAGTTGTTGTCAAATGTGGGTATAGGGGATTTTGGAAAGATAAGAAGTACATCCGTGATAGCCATCTTCTCCATTGTCATATCACAAAAAAAAAAAAAAAACCTCAGCAGTGAAGTCCAGTTCCTAGCTAGGAACCCATGTGTGCTGTCTAATAGAGAGTGCTCGGATAGCCATGTGCATTAAGCAAATGAAATAAAATTACAATGTGTGTAAAACTGAAGACAACTGAAGATTTGCAGTAAAGCGGGGGAGAAAAAAATTCAATATTTTAGTTGACTTCCTGTTCTGTCACACCTCTGCTTGTATTGAGAGTTTGGTTAAATACTCTGGACAAGGGGGAAAAAGCACCTGAAGATTAAATCCCTGTAACCGTTCTTAGAAATGTATCACAAGCAGTTCTTTGTGGTTGGGGAGCTGTGCCGTGTCAAGTGCACCGATGTCTGCGGTGGTGTGAATATCCCCACCACAGCTTGAGATCTCAAGCAATGGACACTAATATATGTCAGAAGGAAAGAGATATGATGGTGAATTTCTCTCCAGTATACAAATATTGACCACAATTTATGCAACTAACTGCTTGCCTGTCATCCTTGACTGTTCAGCTAGCTCTAAGAGGGGGAAGCAAAGTATGTAGATACTGGAGTTGACTGAGGTTGTCTAGACATCGTATATTTGGTTCTCTGAATTCATGGAGCTGTAGTTCACATGTCACAAATTTCTTCCCAGGATCCAATCTTAGTGTGATTGGATAGTTTGGACTTCTGGTGATATTTTGTTTGTGCTTTCATAAATCAAGCTTCCCTAAAGACCAGAGGCCAGGCAGTAGTGGTACACACCTTTAATTCCAGGACTCGGGAGACATTTCTCTAGAACGTCATCCAACTAGAAGTAGTTTTTCTGTATCTACAATGAATCCATTCTTCCAGCCAACATGATTTGTCCCTCTCTGAACACCTGAGTTTCCTCTAGTACGTCTTTAACTACTGGGTTAAAGTATGTTTTTCAGAAGTCATGAGTTGCTCCTGCCCATATCCACAGAAATTGACTCTATTCACTGCAGAGCTCTTGTGTGATAGGGATGCTTTGAACCATCTTCCATTCCCTGCTTGGTGTTGTTTACTATCTTGCTGTCACTCCTTGACAAATGTCTTGACTCTCACCAATAGCATTACCATCTATTTATTGCTTAAAGTATAAATTCTTTATTTAAGTTCTGGGGTTCTGTGTAATTCCCAAAACTCAAAGCTATTCTTGAGACTTTGAAGTAAAGGAAAGGGGACATGATGACCTTTGCAAAGGGGAGAAGGCAGCAAGCATCTTCTCCAAACTGAAGTCTTATTTCAAAGGCGGCATCTCATCTGGATGTTACTCAAAGGCAGTGTCTGCACAGAGAAAGACTGACTGGTATGTCCTCAACGACTGCCCCTGTGATAAACCCATGAATGCATGACACTCATTGCATCTCAGTGTAAAAGAAGGGGTGAAAAGTCTGCAAGCTGCTTTCTGGAAGTACTAGAGCGAGCTACTGCTATTACCACAAGGTTTTAGAGATGCTAACCTAGACAATCAAGTGAGCACTGGTCTCTGGGGCTGTCTCCTGAAAACCTCCCCAAGAAGTGATGCCTAGTCTGTCTTTGGAGAAATCTCCAAATCTGTGACAAGAAGAGATTTATATAAATAGTAGACTTTGCTTCAAGTGCAAGGCTGGGCGTGCATGCATTCTTAAACAGTCATAGTCTACACAATGAAGGGAAGTACTTTTGAATAATATCTTACATAACAACCACTGTAGGATGCAGGGCGCTCTCTCTCTCTCTCTCTCTCTCTCTCTCTCTCTCTCTCTCTCTCTCACACACACACACACACACACACACACATACACACACAGAGACAGACAGACAGGACTTGAGAGAAATGAATGCAACACATTTCAACGCGAAGCATTTTTAAAAGTGAGTAAAGTACCGCTTTGCATGTTAAAAAATACTATAATATTTGGAATGGAAATACAATGGAAAAGACATGGGGTTTGCTTGTAGATGTAGGTGTGTCAGCAACCTGGGAGTGAATGAGAGACGGTGCAAGGAGGGGAAACTGGAATCAGAATGGAAGGTGTGGCCCAAGATATGGAGGCGTGTGGTTTAAAACACATCGTTGTTACATATGGTGAATGAAGGTAGCTGGCAGAAGTTAGAGACTCCCGTGTGTGTGCAATCTTTGCATTATCACACACTTCATTTAGCTCAGTGCAACCTTCTGTGTTCACCTAGTATTTCTCCTGGACAAAAAGTAATGCATAAGAAAATAAGAAATTCACATTGTGCCCAAATTGTTCTCTAATGTAAGAAAATTGTGTGTTGGAACAGCTTTGAGTGTCTAAAATATGTAGAGTAGAAATGATTATGTTTTTCTTTTCTGAATATCTACTTTCTGTAGCTTCTAGGTTATAAACAAGGTTGTCTATGATAAGAAATGTAATTAGTCATAAAGGAAACCCAAATTGAGAGCCCCAAAAACTATTTTCTGAAACCATTATGCAGAGTCTCTTCTACCTCCTTTCTTAGAGACATCCTTTGATAGAGATGTTTTGGGTCTTCATATGTCTGCATTTTCTTTTTCATAAAGAAAGAAATACTTTCAAGTGTGACAGAAATATACTCTTACTAAAATATGTATATGAGCTGTGATGGTTGAATGGGAAATCTCCCCATAGGTTTGAATATTTGAAATCTTGTTTTCAAGTTGGAGGTGCTATTTGGGGAAATTATAGAAGTTTTAGTAAGTGGAGACTTCCAGAGGCAAGTTCGGCACTGGGAATGGGCTTTGAGAGTTTATAGTCTCACTTCAGTGGCCACACTCTCTTCTCTTCTCTCTCTCTGTTTCCCTTTGTATATGTGATCAGTCAGCTTCCAGGTCATGCTGCCATGCCTTCTGCCACGTCAATCCTTCCCTGCCATGAAGACTTCATTCCTCTGGAGCCCTAAGTTACAATAATGCCTTTCTTTTTAAAGTTGATTTTGGTCCCATTATTTTATTACAGCAGCAGCAAAGTAACTAATAGTTAACCATACAGGACTGGGGTATGTAGCTCATTGGGAGAATGCTTGCTTAGCATGAGCAGGCCTTGACTTTGACTCCCAGTCTGAAATAACAGCACACACACACACATGCACCATAGATATTTATGCATATATATGTATGTGTGTATCTGTATATATGTGTGTGTATATCTGTATATATGTTTGTATGTGTGTATGTGTATCTGTATATATATATATATGTTTGTGTATGTATGTCTATATAAATGCATATGTGTGTATCTGTGTCTATGTGTGTGTGTGTGTGTGTGTGAGAGAGAGAGAGAGAGAGAGAGAGAGAGAGAGAGAGAGAGAGAGAGAGAGAGAGATACACACAATGCACATAATGGTCACCTATCAGAACAATTACTTTTGATGTCTTTATTTGTCCCAATTGTATAGAATGATTTAAGTACCAGAAAATGTGTTCTTATATCTTGGCTTTTCCTAAAACTAGTTTCTTGGACATTTTGATTATAAATCCTACCTATATTAAAAATCTTTTCTTGGGTCATTATGAGGAAAAAAGAAAAGAACCTAGTGTCTTGTCACCCTACCACCAATGTGCAGGGGGGCAGAAGCCAGTCTAAGGGCCTAATTTAAGGCTCTGACCCCAATGTGCCATTGCTATTGGAGCTTTGCTATGTATCTAAGGTTTTCTAAAGTGTTTCATTCATTCCACAGACATGATGCTACTTATATTTTTAAATTTTAAGCTATATGTATTTTTGTATGTCTCTCTGTAGTGTGTGCCTATGAGTTCAAGTGTCGAAGGAGGTCAGGAGAGGGTATTAGATACCTGGAGCTGGGGTTACAGGCTATGTGAGCTGTCAGATGTAGGTGTTGGGAACTGAACTTGAGTCCTCTGCAAAAGTAGTTCATGCTTTTAACCACTAAGCCATATTGTCTTTCAATGATACTCTTAAGAAAATAAAAGTAAATATATATCAAATTACTCACTCTGATTTCTAAACACACACAGACAGAATCAACACATATTAAGAATAACAAGGTTAGAATGAGCTACATGAGACTCTTATGAGACCACAGTGTTGGTCACTTCACTGCATAGGACACAGACACATGCTCTACATGTGTTCTGAATACGATTGTTTACACATGAATTTCAAAAACACTATCAGTCTTGGTGAGGGTGGGCTATGGTCCATGTGGCCGGGCATTCTAGGCTTGAATGTAAAACTATGTAAGTTGTGCAGAGATTCAACCAAAGTTCTTGCCCAGAGCTCTCTGGAGAGACACTGGAACTAATGTGCACACCATACCTGTTGATATGACTTCTGATGACACAAACAGAACTTCAGGTTTTCTTTTTAGGAAATATCCTTCTAGAAACCAAATTGCCAATTTTGAAATTGCTTTGTCTTATTGACTTTGGGCAGCTTTGTATTTAAAGTTTTAGGTGGCTTATTTTTTAAATATTTCCATGTTCTATAGGACTGCAAGGAGCAGATAGACCTCTGCAACGTTCTGAAACTAGAATGTGGTTAAAAGAAAGACCTTTGGTAAGACTGACATGCTAAAAGTTACCCCAGGTTCAAGAAGTTTGATAAATGATCATAAGAAAACCAAAAAATTATGCAACATTGTATATCATTGAAGAAAATGGTTCCACAAGTATAAAATGATGAGGCCACGTTGCAAGCTAAACATCTTTCTCTAAAGGTATTTCTCTCAGATTTCCAGAACCTACCAGAGTGGGAAGATTCACCTTGAATCTGGGCCATGCCTTCTGATGGCAATCTATATGAAGAATACAGAAGGAAACTTGCTCTCTTTGTCTGCTTGTTCTCCGTTCCTTCAGTGGCACTGGAGCCAACTTTCTTGGAATTCTGGAGTATACTGAAGACCAGCTGAGACATCCAGCATTGTGGACTGTACAACTACTAAAATCTTGGACCTTCTGTTGTTTGATGGCCATTGATGTACTAGCCAGACCCATAGACTTTAAGCCATTCTAAAAATTTTGTATGTATGGAGTATGTGAATATACCCATTCTATCAACTCTGTTCCTCTAAGAATCCTGACTAATACAGTATTCTAGAGAATATATTTTAAGTGGTCCAGCAGATAAAGGATCCAAATATCTTTCTTCATAGACATAAGAACTGGAGGTAATTATTTTTTTTATATTTCACTAGGTGTCCTCAGAAGAAGCTATGCAAGTGGATTCATTTTACATCACCAGGAACCTCTTCCTTTTCTTTCTAAACTAACAAAAATGTATCTCCATGTTCTGAGATTTATGAACAAATAATTTTTCATTCTAACCAAGATCTCTTATGTACCATGTTAATTAATGTTAAGTAATTCAGAAAGTCATATCCACTGTCTTTCTCCTAGCAACCTTTTCATTCTTTGTGCGTTCCTGAAATGTGATTAGATAGCTTGGGCTCCAAAACTGTCTATGAGCCCGAGTCACCAGCAGGTCATAGCCATGACTTCCCTGTCTGTCTGTCTTTACCTCCAGTCTCAGCCAATGACCCTTTCATTCTTGGTTCAGTTTTTCAGGCCCAGGGGAGACTCCCCATCTCTCACCCAGACCTCCGTCTCCTTGGAGCTAAACTTCGATGTCTGCAATCCTTGTGTCAATGTTAGAAGGGCAAATGATCAGAAGTGCTCCTTATTTATGATGGGCAGCTCTGTGATTTAAGCTGGGAGAAGAAATTTCTTTCCTAGCACTTTGGGGATAACTGTTTCATCAGATCAATACAGTCAGAGAAAGTTAACCTCAATATTGATTGACTCTGACTGACTGGAATACAAGTTCTTACACCAGAAATGCTCCAATGAAATGGCTTTATTACTAACAACACAGTCAATGAAGGCACACTAAAAATAGTCTTCAAACCTTCTGGTGCCTTCCTTTAATCAGGCTTTGAATTTTTTTTGTAAAATCAGAATGCTGAGCCTGTCCCTGTCTTATGGAAGGGGAAATTCAAGCTTAGAAAGATGGTGTCTTTTTTACAACCACTTGAGGAGTTTAGATGGGATCTCAAATTCAACTTATCATCCTTGGACTCTCAGAACGTCACTATGGGGCTGTGTTGTATAGAGTTGCTTGTTGGTTCTTGGCTACTTAGCCCTAAAATAATCACACAGAAACTGTATTAATTCAATTACTGATTGGCCCATTAGTTCTAGTTTTTTATTGGCTAACTCTTACATATTAATTTAACCCATTTTTAATAATCTGTGTATTGCCATGTGACTTTGGCTTACTTGGTAAAATTCTGTCCACCTTCAGCAGGGCTACATGGCTTCTCTCTAACCCCACCTCCTTTCTCCCATTTAGTTTAATTTAGCATTCCATTTATTTTTTTCCCCACCTATCTCTGTTCCCATATAGCTCAGCTATAGGCCCAAAGCAGTTTCTTTATTAACCAATGATATTCACAGCATACAGAGGGGAATCCCATATCACTTCCCATTTTCTGTTTAAATATAAAGAAAGATTTTAACTTTAACATAGTAAAATTACATATAACAAAACAAGTATCAAGCAATAATTACAGTTACAATATTTATATCTACTTTATTTTCTTGATAACTAATAAAAACTATAACTATAAATTCTTCAAATCCAACAAAGACCTGCAGAAGGATATAATATTACCTAAGTCAACAGGAACTTGGATTATAAGCAAGTTCCAAAACTCTAGAAATGACAGAGACATCTTGCTGCCTGGACAGTCACCCAAAGTTCTTCTGTACTGTTGGGCATCCATCTTCAGCCTACAGGCCCATAGTATCCAGGAGACTTTTCCATAAAGCAGGAAATTTCAAAGACAGTCATTTTCTTTTGTGTCCTGCAGAATGTCTGGCAGACTTTTTCATGAAGCAGGAACCCTGAAGAATGGTCTCACCTTTAGGCAAGTTTAACAGTCATTTCTCTGTGGTCATGCATGTCCAGTTCACACAGCATACCATCAAGTACTCCAGCCAAGAGCAGTTTCTTGCCCAAATACAAACTCCATAAGGAGCCTCTTCAGTATCCATCTTCTGCTTGAAGTAGACTGGTGTTGCCAGGAGCAGCTGTGTCTCATTGTCATGAAAAGTTCTTAAACATTTTAAATGCCATATTCTGTAGGTCTCTGAAAGATTCGAAGAATATCTAACTGAAATATATCTCTATATATCTAGAAAACCTAACATGACTTCAAGCTTAACTATTATAGATGACTCTCTAGTTACCNTATCAGTATAACAAAATTGACCTTAAATCAATAAGCCAAGAAGATCCATACCCATGAAAATCTCTATAGCATTTCCCTCTTTAAATGTAAACAAATATTTATAAATAATATTTGGGAATATGAGCATAGTTCTCTAGACTACTTCCTGCTGGTTGGGGGTGCTGTTAATCAGGTCTTTCATAGTATATCCTGTATGCTCGGTTCTGGGATGGAACTATGTAGGTTCAGAAAAAAGGGGATAATGATAGTGGGTAATAAATTGAATACTTGTGAGCTATTATTTATGGATAATTTACATTGGTATATTTGTTATTTAGGTTTACAATATCTGTACACCTATGTGAAGTTATTCTGTCAGACTGAATACATGCATGTTCTGTTTCTGTTTAGGACATTTTGTATATTGATACAACTTTTAGGATATATTTCCATATTGTATTATACATTATTTTTATCTCTGATCAAGATACTTACACATTGTTTACATTTTGAGGTCATTGTCTCATTTGCTGCAAATTTGTTTACAGATTATTTAATATTCTGACATGAAGTCTTAGTCTTTAAGTTATACAGGTATTAAATATTTTAGGTAAATAGTTGTTCATGTTTGTTATACATACAGTCAGATTAATTAGGTTCTTTAGATACATAGAGAGTATATTCTTCCTAGATAGGTAATCTTCAATCACTTCAAGGATCTATACAACATGGCATTTAAGTAACTTAGGGTTCTGTTGATATGAGACATGATTGCTCCTGACAGCACCAATCTATTCCTGAGAGAATGTTGAACACTGAAGACAATCCACTTGGAGTTTGTTTTCTTCTTGGCCTTTGGGCAAGGAACTGCCCATGCCTCAACCACTGACAAAATACATGGTATCTGGACTGGATAAGTAGGACACAAGGAAAAGGACTGCCATACCTTGCCAAGACAGGGTAGGATGGTTCTGAAAAATTTCCTGCCTCTGAAAATGGTCTGTCAGTTATGCTAGGCTTTAGCCAAAGTTGGCTGGTTCAACATTGCAAATGAGACTTTAGGTGATTTCTCAGGTAGCCAGTTGTCTCCATAATATACTGCTTGACTCAAGTAATAGTATTTCCCTTCTCAGGCCTTTGATGGGGTTGAAGATTAGATATTCCTAGTTACCTTCCTTTTATGATTTAGCCAAGCTTATTTCTGATGCAAGATTTAGACTCTTTGGAATAGAATACTTATTAAAACATTTGTTATGTGTTCCTTGCTTAATATAACATAAACATAATACAACATAAAGAAAGGAAGAGTTCTTTTGGTTACACTTTGAAAGGTCTATCATGGTGGGAAGGCATAACGGAGTTCACGGTATCTTGCAGCATCGTGGCTGCTGATTCCATTACCTCTGCCGTCAGGAAAAAGACAGAAAACTGAGCCTGAATGAGGGTGGGCTGTAACCCACAAAGCCTGCTGCCAGCAACCCATTTCTTCCAGCAGGATCCCACCTCCCCAAGATTCTATTTCCTTTAACACCACCATCAGCTGGAGATTAAGGTTCAAAACAAAGCAGACACTTAGCTTTAAAATTAATTTTAAAATATGGTCTAAATTTTATTCAATCTATGCTGTTAATGCTAAATTGTTTATTCTAGTTTTTAAAATACTGTCAAGTAAAATGAGTGAAAGGAACTAAATAATTCAAGGAATTTTCATGGTATAGAAGAACTATAGAGGGCTGGGAGATGGTTCAGTGGGTAAAGGGACTGCTGAACAAGGATAAGGACCCATGTTTGCATCTCTGGCATGCTCCAAAAGTCCAATTCTGGGGAGAGAGAGCCAAGACAGGTGGATCCACAGAACTCGGTAAACAACAGAATCAATGAAGGATATACTGTGTCTCCAAGAATAAGATAGAGAACCAGCCAAAGAGATCCTTAGTGGATGCTGATGTCTGATTTCCATGGTCACACACCCACAATAATATGTATACTCACACCACACACAAATGCATAGATAAACATAGAAATAATTAAAGATGAAATAAAAGGCAAAGCAAGCAAACAGGCTTCCTAGGAGGCAACCAAAACAAAACAATGAGCCTGGGGACAGTATCTGGTGACTATGCCAAGTGGATAAGGCCTATTCTAAACATATTTCTGGATTTCTCTAATGGAAAAGTCTAGAAATGGGAGATGGACTGGGTGAGATGCTGTGGAGCTTGTGATTGCATTGAACTCCACACGTACCAGCAGATGGCAGGACCTCCTTGGTGTGCATACGAGGTCATTACCATCATGTTAGGAAGGAATTCAGATGACATTTTAAGTTAGAAATGAACAAGACGTCAAGTATATGCATTTCACAAAGATCTTTGGAAAGCATATTTCTATGAGCTTGTAGTCTTCTTCTATGAAAAAGAGGACTCATCTCTATATTAATATATTTTGTATTATAGAAAGTTAAGATATCAGACAGCATTCACGGAAATGTCTCCAGAAGACAGAAGTCCAGAGATCAAATTTACATTTGTGTCTGATGTTTCAATACATAATCCATTGGGTTCAGGTACCCCTGAGTTAATGCTGGAAGAGCATAACCCCTTGGGTAACAATGACTCTTGGAGTGATGTGTTGTTTGAAAAGGACAGTTGGTGTTACCATAGAAACATGTGGGAAGGCACTGCAGTTCCTGGTTCTGCTGCTATACATGTTGATCTATACTATTCTCTTCTTCTATAGCAGCTGAAGGCCAAGGAACTCCCTCACATGCTGATAATTTATATGGTTGTTATTGCAGAAGAGGGATGGAGGATGGAGTCAGACATGAGGTGGCCATTTCCTTCTCAGAGATGCCTTTCTAGGTCCTGCAGGAGCTCTGAGTATTTCTCTGGGCAGAGTATTTAAATAGCTGTACTGGATCTCAGTGGGGAATGTTGTGCTTTAATGTTTGCTCTTTCCAGCAAAATAATGAGAAATTTTAGTTTGTCTAAAACAAAAACTATTTATATGTTATATTTTATAAATATCAACAAATTAATTTTAATGGCATGCCTTATTTTGTTTTTCAAGACAGGGTTTTGCCCTGGCCATCCTGAAACCTGTTCTATAGACCAGACTGACTTCAAACTCATAGAGATCCTCCTGAGTTTTGGAATTAAAGGTATGCCACCAAAGTCCAGCTTAATGACATGTCTTATCACAATATACTCAAAATATTATTATTTCATGTGCCATTTATCTAAAAAGTTATTACATTCTTATTTTTTTCAGTAAGTTCTCTAAATGTATTGGCATGCATTTTATATTTGTAGATAATCTCAAATCAAACCAGCTACCTTTAAAGTCTCTAGTATCTATCTAGTAGATTGGTCAGCACAGCTCTATCCATCAATAAGAATTACCTTTATCACCTCTGTGGTTAAAATACTACAACATAAGGGAAGAGAGATTCATCTGGTTTAAGACCTCATGGTATTGGTGTGTTTGGTGGATGGCAGTAGTCTGTAACACAAAGGTATTTCTTTACTCATGGCTGACAGGAAGCAGGGCAAGAAAGACAGGAAGGGCCAGGGTCAAAACATCCACTAGGGAATCTCTCCCAGCGATCTGCTTCCACCAGGAAAGTCTCACCTCATAACCTCTAACAGCCACACCACCATCTAGGGACCCCGAATTCAAGACATGAGTCTGTAGGGGACAGCTCATATTCGTAGCATAGCATCATCCGGGAAACAGACAATTACATCCTTTGGTACCTCAACCCACTGATTCTGAAATATTTTATATGTCACTTTTATTATTACACTCTTGAAGATTTTGAGAGCTGTTCCCTGAAACTGATCATGTCTACGCACAAAGGAATGCTGAATAATGACTTTGGATGCTAAGATTTAGAAGAAAACAAATGTGAAGAAAAGGAAATCATATAATGAAGGTGAGCAAATTTCACTACTACTTAGAGTATGAACTGAAAATAATTATGTTTTTAGTAAAATCATATTTCAAATTGTGGCCACCAGCAAGAATGGCTGTTGACAATTCAGCAACATTTCTGTTTTTAAACTAATACCTGTGGTAAATTAATCAAGAATTAACACAATGTCTCTGATTCGAAGAGTATAAAACTTAAAATTTTAGGGGTACTGTCTGGTTTTGTTATTTGACCTAGTTCACTCTTTGTGGGTACTAC
Source organism: Alexandromys fortis (assembly GCF_014885135.2). NCBI lineage: Eukaryota > Metazoa > Chordata > Mammalia > Rodentia > Cricetidae > Alexandromys > Alexandromys fortis. Next base: position 6,536,009 of record NW_026067923.1, read on the forward strand.
AGAAATTTGAGTCTTTTGCGATTTGGGGTGTGGGGATGTTTGTATACATATTGCCAGTTCACAAGGTTTATGAGAGGAAGTTCATCTACACTGTCATCTTTACAGGTTGTTTGAGCTTTCCTGGCACCCAGACGCAATCATCCCAGAGAGTATGAGAAACAGCCGCGTGTGTAGGTACCAAGGTGAGTCGCACAGCCCCAGCAACTGCATAATGAAAGACTCCAAATGTCACGGCTGATGTTCGAGATGGGAGTCTTGAAGCTCTTCAGCTGTGTATTTATACCCCTCGCTAAACAGCCTGAGAGGCTGCTGAGATAATATTATGGTGTGTCTTTCTAAAATAGGCTTTAGATAGCACTTGCCAGAAAACGCTCTATTTTTAATTGGTTGTTTATTTATTTGGGGGAAGTGGGGAGAAATGTGTCATCTGGAAAAACCATTCCGTGGCGAGCTTTAGAGGTGAGAGGAAAGCAGGCAGCCTGGGCAGCTAAGATGCCAGCAGGAACAGGTCTGGATGTGTCAGTGAGTGAGTCTGAGGGCATCTGTTCCCTTCTGTTTGCTTTCCTATCATTCGGCATTCTCGGCTAGAGGGGGTCTTTATGCTGCCCCGTGAGACCTGGTTTTAGAACCATAAAGTAGTCAACATCACTTGTTTCCCACACTTTTCTGGGCCTCCCCCGCCCTTCCCAGTTATGCATCATCATTAGTCCCTTTCTCCCTGCGTCTGATCCATGGACACACAGGTGACCTAATGACCTAACAGTGCACTACTCCTTGCCTGTATCAGTTATTTTTTTTTCTATTGCTACCACAAAATACTCAGCAAAAGCAACTTGAGGAATGAAGGGGTTGCTTATCTAACTGCTGGATGGTACAGTTCATCATAGTGAAGAAGCCAAAGCCAGAGACAGAAGTTTGAGGTAGTCATGCTGTGTCCACAGTCGGGAAGCAAAAGATGCTCAGAGGGCACCCTCCTTTCTAGTGCCTGGGAACCTGACCCTGGGATGACACTGCTCGTGTTTAGGGTCTGCCTTTCCACTTCAGTTAACCCAGTCTAGACAATCCCTCACAGACACGTCCTGGGGCTTGTCTGGTCAGTGATTCTGAATCCTGTCAAATAGGCTCATAACACAGACCACCACTCCACCTTTTCCATGGTGGCTTCTCCTCAGCATCTAAACTGTATTTCAGCAGAAACGCTTGTTTGTGATGCCACGGAGATGTTGATTCAGTGATGGAAGCTTCAGATAGAAGAGGAGAGAAAGGGCGACACCGGCAGTGTGATTAGGCAATGACTAGGTTCACAAATTAGGTCTTTCTGCTTCACCTGTTACACTCCAGAGACTAGAAAGAGCCCCATATGTTAGCAGCAGGATCAAGTCCACTGCCTGACATTTCCATTTGGTTATTTCTTGCCCATTATGATGTAGAAAGAAGTCAGTGTATTTGGTTAATAAAGCCTAGTGTCATGGAGATGCAAAACTAGATATTGAACCAGGCTTTTTTTTTATTAGTGGACATTTTAGCTACATATTTACTGAGGTAGTATGCTACTGGCTATAACTGATGTACATAAATCATACTAAAGAAGAAAGCTGGCTCATGGTGTGAAGTCATATAACTTTATACAACATAGAACGTATAGGAGAGATTTTAGACAGCATTTAATTAAGTTGTGTGAAAGAGATGAGAGGGTCCCTGCATTCCCTCACTTCTTTTATGAGATTCCAAAGATGGGGCAGAGGGCAGGGGTCAGAATGCAGAGCCCTGAGATTGGCATCAACTCTCTCTCTCCGTGTATTCAGCAAACACTCATCATTTTCTCTCTATAGGTTATCAGAATTTATAATCTACAAGATATCTGTTTCTGCTGTAATATTCCTAATTGGCCCAAACATACCTGGCCAGAGTAGATTGGCCCCTTAGGGAACAAAGTGGCATTTGGTCACAGACTAGGCTTTGGGTTTCCACCATAAGCTTGTTAAAATACGGGCTCCATTCTTCCCCAAATGAACTAGAAATTCTTGAGGTGAGGACACAGGCTCAGCATTTAAACTAGTTTTCTAAATAATTCTTACACAATTGAGAAGCCAAACTTAAGAATATTAAGGTGAGCTCTTGTGCCCGGTATATACTCGTGGTGCAAGATTTGAAAGTCCCTAAAAGCTTTAAACAGGACCAGAGACCACCAACTACTTATAGGAGAATGGCCCCGCTACCTTCAACTTTCACAAAGTAGCTCATTCTCATAATAAGCTTTCACGGGCAGCAGAATTAATAGGTTTTGTTACACAGTAAAAAACCTGAGAGTTGGGGGCAGGAGGCGCATATCCTCCCTGTGAGTAGTAAAAGGAAGAGTTGGGCAAGATCCTGGTTTACAGTCCACTCTCAGTGTTTCATACAGGCATAACTCAGACAGCCAAGACATGCCCATGGTGGCCCTGTCTGCTATCTCCCTGGCCAGCACTTACTCCACCAGGGCATGGAGCTCTGTAGTGACACCATGGGACCCTTGATATCTCTGCTCTGTGGAACTGGGTCAACCTTTAGGTCACATGCATTGAATGATTGAAGGAAATGAAAGATGCTTCCAGGAAAGAGGGAGCCTGCAGAAGGGAGACAGATACTGAAGACCTGGTCATACTAAGGCCTATTTGAAGTATCCTGAGGCAATCATCAATGGGAAAAATCAGAGAAAAGGGGGCACCTTCATAAATACTCTCAGTCCAGCAGGCAGAAGAAAGACAAACTTCTCAAGCACTGAGATACCCAGAGACTGCCATCTGCCCCATCAGCACCAGTCTTTGTATTTTACTGTAGGATCTCAGTTGCCACAGCAGTAGAGCCAGGTGTATGTGTGTAGGGGTATTCATTTCATAACAAAATAATAAAATAGCTTCCAAGTTATTGACAGGACCACAAGCAGAGTTATGATTTAAACCCAAGTCCTATCTGGTCCTCACTTACTACTCCACACTGACCCTTCAGAACAACTAATGGCGGGACAAACAGAAAGAAATTCATATACAAATTTATTTTCTTAACTGTGCGCATGATTTAAATCTATACTTAATTGTAGATGGTAGTCCTTTCTTATTTTGCATTTAATCTGTATCTAATAAACTTCTCTTATCCAATACACAGCCTCCAGGAGAAGCAACTGCAATACTGGAAGAAAGAAGAAGCATTTCTTTCTGAGCACGACACTCTTAGCAACAGGAACGTCGCTGTGCCGCGGTGTGTGATGAGCTGTGTTTTCCCATCCGTCCCAGCAGGAAGACGGGCCACATTTCTACAAGAGAATCTACTGCCACCCGCCTAAAATTAGATCAGTCCACATTTATGCTTTGAGTTGGTGTCATTATCTCAGCTGCCGTGGGGGAGTTTACACTCCTAATCTCTGCATATTGAGAACGGATCAGACGCGATCTTAGTAACTACAAGAGCTCGAGAAATTCACCCTTCCACGTTACTTCATTCTGGTGATGAAATTTCAAGGGGACCCTTCCAAATTCCCAGGGGGAGGAAAGGAGTGTCTAACTGAATGCTCAGTGTGCCAGCTGGTGGCAACTCTGAGGAACACTGCGGAACCACCTCCAGCACTTACAATGGAACATGAGCCGGAGGGGCATATTGTTAACAGATATATCCCCGGATGGCTACGACAGGCCACAGTGAGTTGACAGTTTACTCCCAGGCACACAGCTTAGGGCACATTCCTAAGGTGGTCAGATTTTAAACACAACAAAACATTGATTCAACATAAGAGAGGTGTCATCATGTAGTTTTCCAAATCAAATGTTAGAAAAGCATGGGACTAATTAGAAACATGGATTAGTTATGTAGCACACATGTTCATAGTCTGTCAGTACCAGCATCTACGCAGTTAACTGCGTGGAAATTAGATCAAATGTTCTTTTTCAAGAACTAAAAATTTATAGTTATCCTACACTTACTAACAGACCCCATAAGAACTTCTAGAAGCCTACCCCCTGTCCCTGTATTGCTTGCTCTGATCGAATTCAGCGGAAAATAATTGCCTATTTGCCGTGTACTATTTTCATTTTATCTTCCTAAAACCGGGTTTCCTCTTTGCTACCAGAGTGTGGAAAAGCTGTTCTCCGCTCGCTGTTGCCTACTTTTCTTTCCTTCCGTGACATTTATTTGGGAGCTGATATGCACTCCTGTGTAAATGAAACAGCCTGCCTTTATAAAGGGGTTATTTTAACAAAAATTATATCTTTTAATAGTATTTTAAATCATGTTTCATCTTCACCAAGCAGTGCTAAAACACAGAGGGTGTGATTAAATTTATTGAGGAGATCATTAGAGCATGATTTTCATGCTGCACCTCCTAGTAGAAATCATTGCTCGCAAGGTAAAACTTGAACTCCTTTGGAAATTTTAAGGACTAAATCACTCTTGCCTCAGGAAGAAAATCACTTATTCCATTCAGTCGCATTCAGACACCCATAGTACCTGCACAAAGCCTAAGGCAACAGTTTCCGTGTCTTCTGTTGTCGACTTTGACCTTGATGTCTGGGATGCTGACGCCACTACAGAGTGCAGAGACTTCATGTGCACGGTTTCCCACTGCAGGTGTCTCTTCCTTCCACAGCGGCTTCCATATACTTTCACTTAAGATGGGGAAAACTTAAGGGAGGATGAAGGCAGCGCCGAAATGTCATTGGTTTAAAATGCAAAGAACCAGAAGTCATGATCTGATTAATTATGCTCTATTATGCTCGATTGCCTTATGGGGTTTTTTTTGGTTAATTTTTTTTGCATGTTCATATGTGTGGTATAAAAAAAGAGTATGGGCATACGTGTGTACCAATGTGCAGCACGTGTGTGTTTTACATGTATTCATGAAAAATTCCAGAGGTTCACATCAGGCGTCTTCCCTGATAACTGATAACTGAAGCAGGGTCTTAATCAGCCTGCCACTGGAAATCCCCTGTCTCTGCCTCCAAGAGTGCAGGAATTACAGGTGTGCTACCCTATGCAGTTTACATGTGTGTTGGGGATCTAAACTCTGAACCATCTCCCTCCCCGGTGTTTCTGACGATCATGTTTATGTTTACCACAACTTTGGTAAAATCAATTTTTAAAATTTTACCTTGATTATATTTAATTACGTGTAAGTGTTTATCTGTATGTGGATAGACGAGCGGGAGTGCAGGTGGCTAAGAGCATCAAACTCTCCTAGGGCGGGAGTTGCAGCTCATTGCGAGGGGCCAGACTTGGGTGGTGGGAACCACTTTTGAATCCTTTGGAAGAGCAGCACAAGATCTTCACTAAATTCTCTTAATTGCGGGGCAATTTCTCCTATTGGTATAATGCATTTTAAACCACTCATGGAGTGGTTAAATGATACTCTCCAAAAACCTAGCGTTGCAAATAAACTCATATGTATTAGTGAAATCTGTTTGCATCCTTCTCCTATGTTTCTAATTGTCCAAATCCGGTTTGCCATGTTGTAAATTATTTGTCTTTTGATTTTACTCAAGCTGAAGGTTGATATGTTTTCCTTTTCTCAACAGAGAAGAATGGTTCTATTTTTATTGTACTGCCCTTTGCTTGTTTAGGCATGTTTTTCCAATGAGGCTAATAACCGACCCTTTCTCTTCAGATTGCTTATAAAGACCAACTGGTTAACATATCATTAAATTATGCACAAGGGAGCTTTTCTTGCAGAAAACACTCGTCACTGATTGGTGATACTATGATTATTAATTTTACTGCCTATGTTGTAAGATGTCATTTCCTAACGTATCCTTTCCTTAGACATAGTGTACCTCAGAAGTCTAAGGAAGATACAAATTGGAAACTGAGGCTTTGAACAGAAGTATTTTGTGAGTGCAGAAATGGTTGTGAGCTAAATCATCATAAATTGAATTGCATGAAGTCAAATTTCTATGTTAAATCTTTTTCTCAGCTTAGCTTAGACTCCAGTTTGCACGCATATTAGGAGAAGAAAGAGTGCCCCCCTCAATCCCCACTGGTTTGAGTGGGGCTGGGGGGTGGTGGAGGGGGCTAAAGTGCTAAACCCTTGGTTCCTAGAGGATTATATTTCAGTACAGCATCCGCTTTTCAAGAGCTGTAATTTGAAGTGCTTTCAAGTCACTCTCTTTTCCCTGGGCTCTCCACTCTAATCCCTTTCCGTTCACTGATGTGTAGACTCTCCCCTGCTGCCTTATCCTAACACTGCAGTCAGAAAAGGCTACACATTCTCTTCAAGTGGTATTTGTTTGTGATCCTTTGCTATGGGTGAGAAAAACCAATTTTCCTTCACAAAAGAAAAAAAGCAAGTACTCTGGACTACACCACCATGGGGAACTAGAGCCATAATTCATGAGAATAACAGGCCGTGAGTCCCGGAGTTCAGTGGGAATGGTGGCCTACAGCTTCATGATGGGGTGGTACTGATGTCTAGACAATGTTTTATTCAATCAGGAGCCAAAATGAAACCCAATTTAGATCATTGCACAGTTGAGTATCATGCTCAATGGTCTAAAACATTTCATAGATATTCCAAGCACTACAAATGAAATTATACTACATTGACCCTAACTGATAGTGTGGTCTAATGCATTAGATATTTTATTTCTTGGTCCTTTTACCTGACATTTTTGTAGTACATTTAAAATCTGATTTTATCTGGGTCTCTCTAGTTTACATTCAAGTACAAAGCCCATTAGAAAATATTAATATTTATTTTGGAATAACCTCTAGCTCTTCACGACAAAACAATGCAATTATAGATCTATATGTAGAGATCTATTAGTCTACCTTAAAAGACTCTGTGTGGTGATTTGAATGAGAATGCCCCCCACAGATTCAGATGTCTGAAACTGGTCCACTACTGGGGTGCTCTTTGGTTACGTTGAAAAGTGCAAACTTTTCGGGAGAAGTATATCACTGACAGTGGGTTTTGAGGTCTCAAAAGTCATGTACCATTGCAAGTTTGCTCTCTCCCCATGCCGTAGTTCCAGGCGTGAGCTGCCAGCTTCTCGTTCCTAGAGCCATGCCATTCCTGTGCTGTCAGGACTATAACTCTGTGGAAGTGTAGGCAACAGTAACTCTTTATCCTCTAGCATGCCTTAGTCGTGTGCTTATCCTGGCAACAGAAAAATCACCACTAGAATCTGATAAAGAAAAACAACGTTTTCCTTTTGAGATGATAAATGCAACTGCCTTCATAAAGAAGTGTCTTAGGACAGAAATATCATCAGAGATTTTCGCTCTATAGAAGACTTACTCTCAGTAGTCCTCTTTCGGTCACTCATGAAAGTTAATGATGCTATGTGATCACATGTGCCGCATTTGTGAATGTGTCTGTGCGTATGCACATAATAACATACTCGACGTAGGAAATAAGGAGCCAGGCTCTAGTTTTTACTTGCTCACAAACTACTATGTGACTCTCAACAAATGCTGAAAACAGGGGGTGGGGTAGGTAGAAGGCAATGCTCCAGTTCGCTTCCATTCTATGCTCTGAGAAAACATTTTCCCAGCCTGCTACTCTGTTTTGTCACAGATCTATCACAAAAAATTCCTCATCACATAGGACTGAACCAAATTTAAGAGTGCTAAGTAAAATCCATGGTTTGTACATCTTGTCCCTCGTCACAACCATCTTTTTACAGTCACTAGATGACTGACATCTTTGTACCTGGACCTACAACATCCACACGAGCTGGACCACACTGTAAAGACCAGAGTCTGCACCCCGGTGGCCCAGAAACACATTCAGCTCTCATCGTCAATAGCACAGACTGACTGGGCTTCTTTATCAGTTTCTATTGTATGCTGTTCTCCCTTAGACCCCTTGGTATTGGTAGTACCACTAAGCCTTCTTATTGCCCTTTTGTTCAGATATGATCATTGTCAGACCGACCTCCAGTAGTCCAGCCCCCCTTCCCTGGCTTTCCCGACACTTGGCTAACTTCTGCTCACCTCTCTCATAGCTTACCATTCCATAGCAACTCCTTACTTTCTTCCTGTTAGGAATCCCACACAATCCTATCACAAATACACATGTGCTAGGCTTACAAGGTTTCCTTCAACCTCATAATCTAGAACATCTGCCCAGAGTTCTCTATTCTACTCATCTCCTCTAAAATCCCTGGATAGTGCCTCAGTTCCCAAAAATCTTCAGGTAGCCCTCTTCACCCCTGTGAAACTATCAGCTCCTTTAAAGGCAGGATCATGTCTGGCTTGTTTGAGATGATGCAGTCCCTATTGGAGAGGAAAGCACATGGCTAGGATTCTTCAAATCACCCGCACAGGACATAGGAACAGACTATAAACCTTCCAGCTGAGAGCATACTGGTAGTGATGTACTTCCTCCAGAGGGTTCTACCTTCTCCCCAGAAGCACCTCAATATGGGGAGCAGTGTGCAAATGTTCACGGAGGCCACTTCCTGTGCAATTTATCCCATTTTCCCCAGCCCCAAATGCTCATGGTCATATCATAATGCAGACTTCATTTAATTGAGCTTTACAGCTCCCAGTAGTCTTATAGTCCCTACACTGCTGAAAAACATGAAATTAAAAGTCTCTTCCATGGGTCAGACATTCTCCAGACAGCCATAAAAAACAAATCGCACACTCCAACATGGGGGTTTTGGTCCAGGGTAAAAATTCCCATTCAAAAAGGGGGGAACAGTGGTTGTGCCAAAGTGAGACCAAACCCCAGTAGGGCAAATACCAGATCATTCAGCTGCATACTTGGCATATGGAACTCATGATGGCTGCACCTGGGCCCCAGTGGCCATGGGGCAGCCTTATCCCTGGAGCTCTATTGTTTATGATCCACGTGACCTCTCTTTTAGGCTGGTTCCAAGTGACAATGGCAACTTTCTACCCTTTCAGATACCTCACATTCCTGGGATTTCTAATGTACCTGGATCATAGCTATGACATAGGCTCCAGTTTCCAAGTTGTACACACTGTTAGCTCAAAAGCTCCATGTAAAAAAAAATCTGGACACATGTTGTGTGACTTCGGTGACTTTCTGGAACCTTGGTGCAAGTCTGTGTAAGCCCCTTGCTTACTTCACTGCATGCTTAAAATGCAACCTGGTCAACATTGGCCGGAGTGGCTCAGCCTCTGTGTGCCTTCTTGGCTGAACACTTCCCTAAGCAGCCATCCAGATGTCTCCATTTAAATTAGCTTGCACTTTTACCTCCTTGAGCTCCTAATAGCTGGGTTACTGTTCTAGAGGCACCCGCCTTTTCTGTTGTCCCTGTAAAACATACAAAAATAGCACTAACTGTTTTTTAACAATTACAACGACTTTATTCAAACATCCCTACCCTTTCCTTCTCCAGGGTTCCAGTCCCTTCTCCCCCACACTGCATATCTCTATCCATATCTCCAACTAAGTTCATGTTCCGTCTTTGCCTCACTGAACATTTTGCACACATTTCTGCTCTGGTTTCTGCTTTTTCTCCCTGGAAATAAGGACAAATGCAATAGCCTACAACTATTGCACAGCCTAGATATGATGCTGCCTTGACATTTTCTCTCCAGACATCTTACTCCACTATTTTTTAATTAATCACATGCAAACTTTTAGGACCTGAGAAAAGTACAATCAGATTCTTTGCCAAAATTCAACAATGGCCCATAGGCCAGCACTCGGGGGAACCCCTGCTCCTCTCTGAAACCTGGGCAGCCCACTCTGCTGTCATCTGTGACGCCAGCATTCTTGTCTTCTGAACTCCCAGGAAGGGTCCTTTTAGATCTCTTCACAACACTCTGGACCTCGGATAGTTCGCATCTCTAAACTTTCCTACATTTCCCCACAATCGTATTCTGAATGCCTACAAACCATACAATCAGCTTCGTCACAGCAACCGTCTCTACTATTGACTTTTCTCATTGCAGTGATCAAATACTTGGCAAGAAGAAATCAGAGAGAACAGAGATTGATTTTGGCTCAGAGTTTCAGAGTACAGTCCATCATGGAAGCAAGGGGTGGAGTTTAGGTCACTAGGATCACATAGCTGGAAATCTTTACATCTTATAAGATCAGGAAACAGACTAGACAGAACACGGGACTGAGTTGTAACACATTGACAGTCACTCCCAATGACTCACATTCTCTAATAAGGTTCTACTAAAGGTTCTTTCACAACACCCCTTCTCACACACACATACACACACACGTTCACTCACACATGTGCACACACACGTGCGCACACACACACACACATGCTATTATTGTCTGCTGGAGACCAAGTGTTAAGACACATACACCTTTAAGAAACATTTCATATTCAAACCATAGCACGTTAACACATAGCTACCTTCAAGAAGGTTCCATTTTGATTTATCTCAGCAGTCCTACTGTGCGCTCATCAATACTAAAATATCTTACAGTTTTGAGGTCTTTAATACTGTACAATTGGAAATGTGGGCTGTTATTTTTATTTACATTTCTTTAGTATAACTGGTTAATTTATAAATGTTCTTCATTCATTGTCCTTTTCTCTTAATTATTAGGGTAGTAATGCGTTGCTGGGAAAATATCAAGGCTATAACATGACATTTTATGGTTTATATTGAAAAGCTAGTCAAATTGTATGATTTTTATATTGTCATAAAAATAAATATCACTTAATTATCATGTCTATGATTTTATGCTCTCCTGCCATTATAATTCATTAGCATCTTTATTTAATTGCATATCTCCACAAAGAAGAAACTGGTGAGCAAAGGAAGTTGAAATGGTTCATTTGCAACATTTTTTTTTTGCCAGTAAAATTAGTTTGCAAGATTCACAGCACCAAAGCACTAGATGCATTCCCTTTCTGCAAATGCACATCTGTTGACTCTCACCTTTTCTTAGTAATGATTTCAGGAGCTGTGCTAATAAGACTACATGACTTAATTGACATCCTGTTCTCTTACATTTTTTCTAAGAAAATCATTTAAGGCCATACAATCATTTCCCTAACATTTAAATTATTTATGTTTCAGACTGATAACAATGATACAAATGGGCCCCAAGGAAAAAAATCAAATCTTCCAACATCACAAAAACCCTAATGGTATTTACTGTGTTAGTGCAGCCTAGGCACTAACGGCTGCTGAGGAATGATGACCTCATTGGTACCACTGTTAACACTGGGTCCCATCTGTGCTGTGTCAGGCTTAGTAAGAATCACAGTGGCAGGGCAATGGGGCATTGTTTCTTCCTGACATTTCCCCCAAGTGACTTCTTACTACCTACTTCTATTAACTAACGCTGTTTCCTAGCCTTGTACTTCTGATTGCATATTGGAGTGGCACACACCATGCTGAACCACACTTAGGCTGATTGGCTGTCTTAAAAGTGACAGCATCACAGGAAAGGAATAAAATATTCTAAACAAGGCTGTTGATAAAGCTATGGGAACATGCCAACTTGGCATCCAGATGCAGGCACAGAAAGCTTGTCAGGAATGTTAAAATCTTTTAGAAAACACAAGAGAAGGCATGATTGATAGACAGTTCATGAAATTATAAAAGATATATTTTTAAAAGTTCATGTGCTTCTACTCCGCATTCTTATCCAAGATGGGGATGACCTTTGGAGTCTAAGTGAAAGGACACAAAATTCATAACCACAAAAATACTTCTGGAAAGATTCAGAATTACTAAAACATGTTAATTTAAACAAGCAAAGAAACATTGATTTCTACATTCAACCTAAACAATACTTTAGACACAGGGTCTCATTATGAAGTCAAGGTTGACTGTGAACCCCTTGCGTAGCCCAGGTTTAACCATTCCCTCTCAGTCCTGCAGCTTCTTTCTCCCAAGTGCTGGGATTATAGGTGGGTGCCATCAAGATCCAAACAGTTCATGTCTTATGAGTTTGTAGAAAAGAAGTGAGCTTCCTTACTGACCAGCGTGCCATGTTATGATCTGGTGCAGTCCTATTTGCCACAGTATCCCTGAAAAGCATGTACTATTGGATTATTGTACACAGGAGATGATTGAGGCTCAAAGTTACATAAATTTTCAAAATTACCATTAAATAACAATACAGTCCCAACTTGAATCCAGTTATTATTTTTTTAAACTAGGTCATACTGTTTTTCAAAGGAAGCATAAAAGAGGTAAACTCCACTGTAGTGGAGAAGAAACAGAAGCCTGAGTAAGAGTGTACGGAGAGGAACGCTGGTGCGCTGTGCAGAGGGATCTAAGCAGTTACCGCATTGCTACCCATTTACGTCACACAGCGCTTACCAAGTAAGACTCACAACTGCGGCCACTTTATAGATGATAAAACTGAGGTGCAGAAAGGAGGAGCAAAGTGCTCAAGGTCATTCAGTTATTGCATTAATTTCCTAGGAATACAACAATGAAGTTCTGCTAAGCTAGTGGCTTCATATAATATGTAGTCTTTCACCTTTATAGTGATTAGAAATCAAAAAGAAAGCAACCTGGGATTGATTCCCAGAATGGCCATGCCTGGAAGAAGAACCGATTCCCACAAGCTGTCCTCTGATCTGCAAACATGCCCTCCCAGTCTAAACCGTGAAAGCGTAAGTATTCAAGTTGTTTCCCACACAAGCAGCAGCGGCAGGCTGAGAGCGGACGATGCAGGTCTTAGAGCACACAGCTAAGGCATCAGTAGGCTCTTTGCGTGGCCCGTAGAGGTGCTAACGAGAATTGACAGTGTGTGTGCTGTAGTAAAACAATTTTGGTTACAGCGGAGACCAGGCAGGGATATCAGGGATGAGGGTGTCTATGCAGAAGATACTCAGGGGTGTATTTGAGAAGTTAGATAACAAGGACAGGCTGAGGGAGCACGAGATAAAGTGTTTGTGCATGGTTTCCTGGATATACAGATTTATGCTCAGTGATTAGCATGTTGCCTACTTTTAATAGAGGAAAGCTTCTAGCTTGGGAAGGGAAAGGAAGGACAATACAAAGCAAAAAGGAGAAAAAAAGGGTAAACAAAAACTAACGATGCTTAAAATCTATAAGGAAGCACATTGTTTTACACACACACACACACACACACACACACACACATATATATATATATATATATATATATATATATATAAACTTAACCCTTAAGGGAACAATAAATTCCACTTATAGGCATGGGAAAGCTTCCTTCCACTTGTTGGTCAAGGGAGTCCAAGAGACTCACAAAACAATATGAGCTATTTCTGTTGCCTTTTGTTGTATCCCAACAGATAAACTTCTGTTATTGAAGGTACCATGCATTTTAGTCATAGGATTCAGAGAAATAACATTGTAACTGACCTGGAAGTCCAATTCCTTAGGCCTAGCTCTCATAGCATCTGAGTGGGTTATGCAAGCCATGTAACAATAAAAGCAATCTATAGCTCTGTCCATGTGCAAAGCCTGTGAAGTGTAGCAATGACTAGCACAGATTCTCCCAAGGGTACAATAGTGGCATCTATAGCTTGGGGGTAACCAATAACTGTCTAGTTGGAGTTAAAACCTGCTCAATAGGGGAAAATTCCTGGCTGGAAACTGTAAACCTGGCTAATAATCACATCTATCGTTGATTGGGCCAGGGAAGCTAGAGGAGAACATACAACTGACATTTTTCTAAGCCAGTATAATTCTCAACTACATTCTATATCTATATCTATATCTATATCTATATCTATATCTATCTATCTATCTATCTATCATCTATCTATATATTTGTGTGTGTGTGTTTTGGGTGCAACAGACAGAGACCATTATAGAAATACACAACTGATCAAAATGTAGAGAACAACTGGCTATGGTGTACCCATTCCCTATTGATATATTTATTCAAGCCTACATTGAAGGTTCCAGAAATATCATGGGGTGGAGAGAGAGTGTAAGAGTCAGAGGATCGGGATATCTGGTAGGAAACAGCGGTGTCCTCTTTATATGACAGGTAGTTGCAACCATGAAATCTTAATAATATGGTTGTATAAGCAAGATATGAAGCAAGATGACAACACCAGTTGACATCTCAATGTAGATGGGAGAAATCTCATGAGGACCCTGCTAGATTAAAAACTACAGGCAATTAATTTCTACCAAGAGAAGGAGAAGCAACCTGATAATTATCCAATCTCACTTCTAAATGGGCAAACTTAAATGACTTAAGCATATATACATGGACAATTCAAAATGGACTAAGAAGGATTTGACTGTGGTCTCTGTGTGTGCATGCACATGTATGTGTGTGCTTGTGAATGGATGCATGTGTAAAACAAAGATAAAGAAAAGGTCATGAATTTTAGAGAAAGAGGGAGGGAGTTGGAGAGGAACAGGCTGAATTGGAAATAATGTAACTACAATTCATATATGAAATTCTCAAAAGAAAAGACAAATGTGTTCAAGATCAGAAAAACTTAACTGATGCATCAATGAATGATCAAAGATGTCCTGGAATTATCTACATAGACAATCATGAGGTCTCATCTCCTTGGTTCTAGGTGGGAGTCATGGTATTGAAGGACCCTTGAGATTTAGTCACTACAAGTTTTGCAGCTCCCCGTGGGGCTCTCAGAGGGCTTGATCTGGGAATTCTGAGTTGCTGTTTATGAAGTCTAACTTCAAATGGACAGATCATGTGGAAAGACTTCATTGAAAGAACAGTCTTCCAAGTTCTCCCAGGAATGTGCTAAACTTGCGAGTAAAGACCAGTCAGATGCCAAATGAAACCGCTGACTGATGTCTGATGAAGTTCAACTCAGGAACTTCCAAGCTATGGCCTTCCTGAATTCTCGGCCTGAAGAAACAAGAGTTCTACTAAAATGGTTGTTGCTGAGGCCACTAATCTTGAGGTAGTTTGCAAAAGATAAGCAAGTTCAAATCTGTCTGTTAATATGCACATCTGGGGATGGCAGTCTGTGGTTATCTGTCCTCTTGGCTGTCTGCCCATATTACTTAAATCTGTGAAAGTCTTGGGTTAGTGAGTTGGTCTTGATGCTGCTCAGGTCAAGAAACCATACTTGCTTCTTTTTCAAAAGTTAAAATCCACTTGCCCGTTAGAACAGTAGATATATTTTTAACTCACCTTGCATGAATATTTGCTCCTTAAACACTAACAGTGAAAGTTAAGCCGTCAATCATCAGTCAATCAGGCTATAATGAGTCAAACCACAACCCAACAGCCTGTGCATGCTACTGTTTAATGCCACAGAGATGACCTTCAGTCCATAGAAATTAGTTTACCACATATTATATTGCATTTTATTGTGTATAAATAATACCAAAAATAATATTAATAATTTAGTGCAGGAAGTATAATACTCAGTGTATCTTTTAATATAGCTATATCTAGAACCATTTCCTAACCCGTTATGTAAAGAACATGGGCAAAATACCAATAAAAGTTTTCTTTGAAATTAGGTAAAATGTATCACAAAGAAGATGGAATTTCCTAAATACTTTAGAGTGAATACCAAGGATTTAAAATTTTATTTAAATTTCTTAACAAGTTGTAATATTTGTAAAGTTGGATAAAACACAGTAACATGCTCCACATATACCCACATGTTTTATCAGCATAGTGAGCACCTCTGTCATGTGTGAAACCATTTATTTTGATATGTTGGAAATTTGAAATAAAACCTAGATTTTTGGAGCCAACAGGAAATGAAAACTAGTTCCTCTTTTCTTTTTCTTTTTTTTCAAATTTCTCCAGAATTTTGTGTGTTTGTTTTTATTTATGTTTAGTCATCTATATGTGTCTGTATGAGTGTATGCCATGTGAGTGTGAAAGATCATAGAAGACAGAATACTGTGGGATAATTCTTTGTACACTTTAAGATTTGTCACTTATATTGGTTTAATAAAACACTGGCCAGAAGCCAGGCAGGAAGTATAGGTGGGGACACCAGACTAAGAGAATTCTGGGAAGAGGAAGACAAAGAAGTGCAGTCACCAGTAAGATGCAGAGGAAGCAAGATGAGAATGTCTTACTGAGAAAAGGTACTAAGCCACATGGCTAAGCACAGACAAGAATTATGGGTTAATTTAAGTTGCAAGAGATAGTTAATAATAAGCCTGAGCTAATAGGCCAAACAACTTATAATTAATATATGTTTCTTTGGTACTGAACAGCTGTGGGATTGTGTTGGACAGAACTTCCATTTACAACAAAAGAGGGAGTTGGATGCCCTAGAGTTGAAGTTCTAGGTGATTGTGAGCCACCCCAAGTGGCTTCTAGAAAAGAAACCTTGGATGCCTAGAGGAACAATAACAGCTTTTAGCTGCTGAGCTACATCTCCAGCCCTTCTCCCTGACTTTTGATACCATTATGTAACTGCACAGATGAGGGAGAACATGGAGTATCTGTCTTTCTGTGCCTGGCTTATTTCATTTAATGTAATTACCTCCATTTGCAGGCGTGTAGCTCATAAGCAAGAAGTTTTCAGGGAGACACTTACCACTGAAAATCACGTATTTAAAAGCTTCCTGTGAGCCAGCCACTTGAAGAAAGCCTTTTATTCAACTCACTTCACTTCAACTTTATAGCATCCCAAAGAAACACTAAAATCTACTCATTTGTTATGTGTGGAGACAAACACCAGAGACATTATATAAATTCTCATAAATGGGAAATTAGCAGAAAAGTTCAATGTGTTCTCATATAAGGTCCTAAAGGTATCAAATGTGATGTCTAGGACTCTGGTGAGTCCTGATCCTAATGCCAGATGTTTCTCTTTACTACAAGAGAAGTCAATTTTACCTGCTTTTCATTGTTAAAAAATCATTGCTTCATCCTTCCTTGTAGTAGAGTCTTCACATGTTAGCACTGAGGATTTCATGAGTAGCACCCAGAATACTGTTTAGACATTGTAGGTATGAATAATTTTTTTAATTTTTGCTTGACTTGCTTATTTATATACTGTACTAATTTTAAATTAATTTCTTCAACAATACATATAATATATAGTCTATATAAACACTGTTCTAAATACTAAACATTTGTGGTACATGAAATATAGACATATTGCTTGTTTTAAAATCCAAGTGCAAGAAGAATTTTTATGGAAAAGTTTAAATACTACAGATGTGTGGAACATGCACTCTCTGCCTCAACTGTCCAGATATTCCAGTTATGCTGTGGAAGGAATTATGAAAATCATCATGGTCATAGTCCACTGTAACTTTCTTTAAGAAATAGGTGTGGTCTGATTTGGTTCATAGGTCGTCGTTCATTAAGTCCTGCTCAAGACTATTCAAAAAGCAACTGTAGCAGGTTAGATAGACAATGTGTGGATTCTTACAGGAATGCATAGCAAGGGCCACTTTTCTTACTCTAGGAGGACCAGAGAAGGTTTCTGGTGATGTACTAAATGGGAATTAAGTATGACTAAACATTGACAAGAGTAACTTTAGGAAGGGAAACCCAACAGGTCAAAGGGAAGAGAGATAATTACCTCCTAGTGTGTCATGAGGACTCAATGACAATAATAGGGCTAGGCAGAAACAACAGGGAAAGGGTTCTCTCTACAGGGAGTCTGGTGTTGATGCTTGTTTGGATTCTCTATGTCACTAAGGACTTGATCTCTAGCCTGTGCTACCACAGTGATGTAAGAGACTCTTGGGAGGCAGGGCCTCTTCTGTCACACTCATACTGTGACAAGTAGTTGTGATTGTTAGTGTGATTGAACCTGGTGTCACATAAAGTGTGTACCACTGGGCACTCCTGTGAGAGTTTTCTTCGGCAGATTAACTGGTGGAGGAAGTCCCAATCAAATGCGGGCAGTACCTTCTAGTGGTGGACCAAAGAAAAGGTCTTGGAAGATTGGAAACTTTTGGTTTTTTGCTTGCTTGTCCTCATTTTAAAAGTTTTCATTTAATTTGTTTCTTTGTTTTGCTCTGTGAGTCAGAGTTTAACTATGTGAAATACGTGGACCTCTAACTCTCATAGATTGAACTGCCTATGACTTGCAAGTGCTTGAGTTGAAAACTTCACCTGGTCTTGCTTCAACTCCTGCAGGCAAGTTTGCCTAATTGTTGCTGCATTCCTTTGCTGACATCAGAATCAGTTTCTTCAGGTTTCAGATGTAGGCCGGAGACCAGCAGCTCTCCAGGAAGCACCCAGGGCTCAACTCTAGACTGCGACTGTGGAGACGTCCAGTATCATAAACTGGAACTTCTCAATTCCAATGTCTCTACTATGAGACAGCCATGGATGGACCACCCAGACCATATCATATAAAGCAATCTAAGAAGTCCCAGATATACATGTATGCATATCTATATGTGTATATTCAGCCTACCAGTTCTGCTCTTTCAGAGAATCCTGTCTAATACAACCACCATGATGTCCTATAAGCACATCACAGCAGGATCAAAGTGATCATGGTCTGTTTAACCCTGCAGCAACATAAGCATTGCTCTTCTTACCATGTTTCTCGATTATTTCGTCCAGTGATTTGAAAGCTGCCTAGCACAATGCTCATGGAAAGCTATTGACTACACCCCTGTGAGTGGAGAAAAAGATGAAATCACTGTTATGTAAAAAGACAGAAACTCAACGGGATTTGGAAATGGGAAGGATGATTTGTCCTAATACAGAAAGCATTGGTATAAAAAACTTCAAGGGGGAATAATGGAACAGGATAAACTGGGACAGAGGATGGAAGGATAGGCTAGAGGGGGGAATACTGGGGAGGGATAAATAATACTAAAAGCCTTTTGAAAAACTCATATGAAACCCACCTAATACTGTCGAATCTCTCTCTCTCTCTCTCTCTCTCTCTCTCTCTCTCTATCTATCTCTCTCTCTCAAACAAACACACACACACACACACACACACACACACACACACTGGAATTGCCCTGTAAGAGAACATTAATGCCTCTACTAGATACCACGGGCTAACAATAAAATTCATAGTGCCAGGAATGGGTTACCTATTTTGATTTTCTGGCCAGTGAGGCCCTATATATCACTGAACATTATAAACTGCTACCAAGGCTGTTCATTCAGAACTTGATAGTAAGATCCTACTGCTGAAAACACACCCTACTTAAGCCATGGAACATGAAGATATTAAACTGGTACTGACCTGGAAACTTCATCCCTATTGGTTAACTTCCACTGTGCTAGAAGGTCCTATGCTCACTACTGGAAGAGAAAAGTAATCATCCGTGTTACTCAGCTGTGAACCCCGTAAGCTATAATACTGACTGGCCTGTAAAAAAATGCGTACTGATGCAATAGTGGTATGAACATCATGGGAGTAACCAACCACTTTCTGATAGGATTTATGTCTTGCATAACAAGATAAAACCCATATCTGGCACCGCTGTAGGACTCAGAATGTGTGCTTATACAGATCATGGGCCTTAGTGGAGAACATAGTGCTATTATTCTGTGAAGAAGTCATAGTATTAAACCAATTCCTAATTATGTATTATATCCATAGATTAATGCCTTCTTTGCTCTCTTTGGAGAAGTTTTTCTTGCAGTAAGTAAATGCCAATTAACTCAGAAACCCACAACTGGTCATTATGCAAAAAATAAAAGACTCATGGAATTCCCATCCTTAAATGGGTAACACAAACATACACATACTGATGTGTGTGTGTATTATGTATGTATGTATGTATGCTTGTATGTATATCACGTCTCAAGGAACACTGTGGGATATAGGGCAGAAAGACTAAGAATCAAGGAGATAATGACAATAAGGAGACAGTGACTTCTAGAAGCATAAATATAATACAGAATGAACACATGAACTCATGGTGCGTCTGATAATAAGCATCAGTCCTGTGTATGCTAAAACAAGACAAAAATCCCAGTTGAGAATAAAAGTGGGCATGATAGTCCATCACTTGCGGAGGAGCTCTTGGCAACTGATAGCTAATGCTATAGAGATCGTCAGTTTTGATTGACTTTAGCCCCTGGTAAACCAATCACGCTCCAGTGGAAGGCCACACATACAAGAATGTATGGCCAGCACAAATTGGATTTGATGGATGCTAAAACAAAACCAAACAGAGAACACAGCGTTGGGTGGGTAGAGGAGGGTGATTGGAGAGGAGTTAAGGGAGGAGATGAATATGGCCAGGTTTGCATCAATCATCGGGCAGAGAAAACATTCTTCTAATCTCCCCAAGCTAATATACTTCTCCATCCTTCCATAATAGAATTTTGCACATTGCTTAAAGAAAAGCCCATATTATAGCTACCAAAGCTGCTGAAGCCAATAACTAATCCCTTGCTCTAACTTCAAGTATCAGAATATACCTGAATTATCACCTTCTTATTTCCCCCTCCTACTCTTAGCTGTATTCCAAGCCAAATTCTCAAAAGCCAATGCAATTTAAAAATTCTTCTTGGTCACATTTGACTTAGAAAATTCACCCTTAACAGATGTGGAGAAGAGAATGGAGTGGCTGTCCATCTAAAGGCCGGCAGAAAGAGAAGATGGGGAGCAGAAGTATACAAAACATGTGTTTTTCCTTCTTGATAGACTTTTAAGTTCTTAAAAATGGAAAACTCCTTAAAAAAAGAAACTGATTTTATCTCCCTACTTCCACTCTCCTACCCTTTAAAGGCCAGCGTAAGCACCAGCGGAGTCAGGTCACAGCAATATCCAGATGGGGTAGCAGCTAGCCTGTACCTTCCCATGCTAGACTCTCGTAGTTCTGCTCAGCTTTCTATCTCTCATAGAGCTGTCAATAAATGACAAGTGAAGGCAAGTGCAGTGGCCCTCATGGAAAAATCCTTGAAGGTTTGCAGTAGCTTTCCTTCTCCATAGAGGTTCTATTCCTTCCGATACTTAAAGAAACCAAACAACTCATTCCGCCTCGCTTCCTACAAGCCCAGTAAACACATCAAAGCCATTTGGCAGACTCTGCCTCATCCAATATTTATGAAATTAACCATAACCCAGCAGATTTGAAAATTTCAGATGTACTAACAATGGTCTCAATCATCGATCACCACAATGTCAATTCAGCCATGGCAGTGGACCAGGGCTCCAGATTGGGAAAAGGGTATTGGGAAATCACCCCAATTCCCAAGTGGTCATTGCCCCCCCCACATTGTCTCACAACTGAGGCAGTGCTCAAAGGTGGGAAGATGAGAATGTCAGAGGTTCCCCACCCAGGTCACTAAACTGTTTCTCTGGAATTGCCCAGGAATTAAGAGAGAAAAGAGAGAACAGCACTTACCCTTGTTTCTTGAGTTTTCTCTCAGCGAACTGAATACTTTTAGTATCTTTCCCTTTAGTTCCTGCAAACCCATTGCCAGTTTATGTGTGTGTTTCACATCCAAAGAGGAGACAAAATAATTTTAAAGTACTCTGTCTATAGTTCTCCAGACATAAATCAGAATATTTAGTGTGCTGATTTATTTCTGTTATCTGGTCACAAACCAGAGTCACCCAGGAGGAAGAAACCTCGACTGAAGGATTACCCAAATCATACTGAACTGTGGGCATCTCTGTGGGGCATTATTCCTGAATTAGTGATTGCTATGGCAGGGTCTAGACCACTGAGGGTGGTGCCATCTCTATGCAGGTGTTCCTGGGTTGTATAAGGAAACTGGCAGAACAAACTATGAGGAGAAAACCAGTAAGCAGTATTCCTCTATGCCGTTCGCTTCAGTTCCTGTCTCTAGGTTCCTGTCTTGGCTTCACTTGATAATGGACTGTTACCTGTAAGTCAAGTAAACTCCTTCCTTCTCAAGTTGGGTTTGATCAGTGTTTAATCCCAGCAAAAGAGAAGCAAACTAAAATACTTAAAGAATATAAATAATTTAATGAAACTCATATTCATAATTCATATTTCTCGCATAGTTCTGCGCACATTGAAGTACTTCTTTCTACAAAAAATATTTAGGGCACAGTACATGATCCTAATGTAAATACTACATAAATCTTACGCATACAAATAAATTGCAACTATAGTGGTTTTTATTTTTTAATTGAAATTACAACCACCAGCTATCGAGCATGCCAAATACTCCACATAGTCAAAGAAGGTTCTCTTTCACTAACTGCCATTCTCACAAAAGGAGTCCAGTGTAAATCTATGTATTTCAAACTCAGAAAATCTTATTTAGTTTATCCATCCAGATTCATTTATATGTACCTACAGCAAATAAGAAAGTCTTCTCCTTTAGTGGACAGATGGGAACGCACTGTGGAGAGTTGAGGTTTTGCTGAGGTAGGTTAAGCTAAGCTACACTGCTATAGCAAAATAAATATCAGATGATTAGGAATGCACAAAAGTCTCTTTCTCAAGCTGACAAGATGATTCAGCAGGAGAAAGAATGTGACACCAACCTCGAAGATTTGAGCCCAGGACCCACAAGATAGAAAAAGAGAACCAGCTTTCACAAGCTGTACTCTGACTTATGCATGTAAACTGTGGCATGCACAACCTTGTCAAACACTAAATACATACATAACTAAATGTAATAAAACAAATGTTAGGCCTTTTTTATTCTCACTGTATTAACATAGACTTGTCACCGAGAGAAAATGTCTGATGATGATCTCAACACACATTCCCCTATTCATAAGGATGAGGAACAGAAAGGAAATGCATATGTTCCACACAGCCTCTTAAATATCTGTCAAGAAATGGTATTAACTACAGTGCTCACGTTTCATTAGCCAGTACACGTCACAAGAGTGCCTCACATCATAGAAATCAGTGAACAACCTAATCACTACTACAGCTTAAGACAGGATTTCTATCGGGAAATGAATCAATTACACACACACAGACACACACTTATTAAAACCCAAGTCTTAAGTATTTTTAGCTGCCCTCTATAACACACACACACATACACATATACACACACACACACACATATGAGATATATTGTTTCGAATATTAGGTTAAGGAGAGAAAGGGGCTTTAAATCAGCCCCAATGTAAGGTCATAGCTTACAACATTCACGACATTTCCCTTCTGTAGGGTGAAGAGAAGAATGACCAAGTCAACACCTGAACTCAAGTATAGATTTCCTAATTTCATTATCATGAAACAAAGAGAGACTTGGGACAAAATTTACAAATCAGAAGTTTTCTATGTATCGACCTGCAAGGCGGATGAATAACCCATTGAATCCTCCCACTTGACTCGCTAGAGCTGAAATCTCTGCAGAGCTGAAGCAGATGGACACAGTATAATTCAACAATAAAGAGAGTCCCCTTGCCAAAATGCAAATTTCTTATGCTTTAAGTTTTGGATGTACAGTTTATGTAGCTAAATATTCTTTTCAAAGTATTCTCTATCTCTTAGTTATATAAATTTACATAAGATTATTCCCCGTGATTCTATTCTGACAATCCAAAAGACTGGCATTATAATGTGAAGCGTTTTACACAAAATGATAACCAAA
This sequence comes from Alexandromys fortis, assembly GCF_014885135.2. NCBI lineage: Eukaryota > Metazoa > Chordata > Mammalia > Rodentia > Cricetidae > Alexandromys > Alexandromys fortis. Next base: position 6,559,359 of record NW_026067923.1, read on the forward strand.
ATAATGTTAATTTGGCCACCAGATGGTGAGTGCCCCGTCAGCTTCATGCCACTTACAAGGATTCAGTTGGCTAAGATATGACTGGGGTCTTCAGCCCACTGATGGCCTTGCTCAATAACCCCGCAATGGATTCCTTCCATTAGTTTTAATAATCTTATCTTCATCATCTCTTTTCCTTCATATCCTGAAATTTGAGTCTGTATGAGTGAAACATTGAGGGAGACAAGAATGGTATTAAGAATCAGAAATATATAAGCTGACTCTTCACTGATAACTGGATATATGACAAGGCTCTGGGGTTATTAGAATAAGTAGTTTCTACTTCCACAGTGGCTATCACATTTTTTCTATTATTTCTGAAAGCCTATTTTGTGTCCTGTGCTCTTGTAAATGTCTGCTCAGTCTCAGGCTATGCAGGTATATTAGGCTGACATATATTTACATATGTATGAAATTTATTTAAGATGTAAATTTATAAATATATGTAAAAAGTTGAACATACTTGTAAAGAAAACGTATGTAACTCCCAACCAACTAAAATAATAACTAATGGGGACCCACCTCTTAGATTCCCTGAATAGAACAGATCAGTGCCAGACTATAGAATTTTTGCATATTCAAATCGTCCAATCAGAATTTACAAGAAGCCCATGAGACTACCCTTAACCACTGAATGCTTAACAAACTACAGTAATTGAATATAAAATGTCCTAATATTGGGAAAATACATAAAGAAGTTCTGCCTTGACAAGAGGATGCCCAAGAAATTACCTAAAATGGACTGACTGAATATAAGGTGTTTCCAGGCAAGCGGGCAAAAGATATTTAAAAATTACACAAATTAAGTTTCACAACTCTTACCCTGTCTGATGCAGAATGCTAGAGGATCCCCCTCCCTTTCCTTTATAAACAAGTGAGCTGAATTTAGAACCAAACCTTTTGCCTACTAAGGCTAAAAGCTGAGCTACAATTACTAGAGTTTGTGTTCTTATGGCTTGTAGTATGTGACCAACAACCAACATGAGGTCTGAGAAATCAAATGAAGACCAAGTGAGTTCCAGAGGTTTTTCTCAGTTCTAACACTTACAGAAACTTGGGCTACGTCATTCTGGGACATAGTAAAATGCTTGTAAGGGTAATCAGAACACACAGTTTGCTTTCCTTAAACATTTTCATAAAAGTGAAAAGCTGCTGTTGGCTCTAGCAAACTTCAGATGGAATGCTGCAGAGGGGTGATGCCCTGATCAGACAGGTTGTCGCCTGAATCTTGCTACTTTCATGATTCTCTGAGAGAAATGCATCTCTGAAAGGATTCATACGCAAGACCCATGTGGTATATATGCCATATGATACTCTGGTTACCATGGGAAAAGTGAGCTTTTCTTTTAAAAGAAGCGACTTTGCCCTTTTGATCAATGACATTAGCTTCTTCCTGATTCTAGTGGTTTTTTTTGTTTGTTTGTTTGTTTGTTTTTTGGGAGGAAGAGACCAAATAGTATATAAGCAAATCAAAGCATCAGAGAAATGAGAAGAACCATTCCAGGAAGATGTGCCCATTCTTGTAGTGCTTCTGGGATTAGTACAATTAAGACAAATTACAAACAGGGTGATGGGGCATATATGTGCATCTTAATTGTACCACATGGTACCTATTAAGGAAGCAATTCTGAGAAGATTAAGTTAACCCTGGTTAACTGCTATAAAAATTGGCAGAGTAAAATTAATGACTCTAGGTTCTTATGGTTCCAAATGAAAGGCAACTCAGGGATTCTGAATTCTGTCAAGAGTGACACCTCTTTGGAAAAGATGATTTTTGTCATTTTCTTCTGCTTCTTCTGCATTGGGATGTTCAGGTCTTGTTGTAGAACCACTAGGTTCTGGTGGCACATATTGAACTTTATTTTGTTTAATGTGTTCTTGCATCTGCCCATCTCTTTCTCTAACTGGTGGAGGTGGTACCTGTGGCTCTGGGAACATTCTTCCTTCAGTCGGTGGAGGCAGTATCTGTGTCTGGGGAGCTCTCGTTGCCCAATTGGTTCAGCCAGTGTTTGGTCCTCTGGGTTGCTTTTTGTCCAATTGGTGCAGGTAGTGTCTGTGCCTCGGGGTGGGGGGGGGCACTGATGTTATGATGGGTGGTCATTGGGTTTGTGGGGCGGGGTGGTACTTGTAGATTGATTACAAGGTCCGACTGGGGTGCTGCTGGGGTTGTCTTTGCACAGGAGTCTTGCCTGCTGACCAGTTAGTAGGGCTGTGATGGGAAGGGAAGGCACACAGGCTGCAACCCTGGTGTTATTTTCAAAATTTATCCAATATCTTGTATGATTCAGAGCAAAGTAAAGTACTATAATTTTTGGATTTATACTTCCATTCTATTTTTGGGAAGTCAAGTAAAAAATTGGGTTAGAGACATGTCAACAGAATTTGCTCCTAGGCTTAAATAATTAAAGAAGCTTTTCATCTCTCTTAGTTCTTTCTTCTGTGGGATAAATGCCTGGACAATGGAAGGCAGAAGCTCCCAGTGCTCCTTCTGTATGCCAATCTCTCTCAGTTCTTTCTTCTGTGGGACAGATGCTTGAACAATATGAGGCAGGAGCTCCCAGTGCACCTGTCTACAGTGATGCAGTCCTTGGACTCTGGCAATAAGACTATTGGTATCATCCTGAGCTCAGTCATTTGCTAGCTATGCGAAATGAGGTATGTTTGTTCTGGTCCTTCCAAGGATCACACTAAGATGTAAATGATATTCAAGAGTCTCTGTTAAGTGAAGAAACTCACAGAGCTTATACAGGCAGCAAACCTCGAGGTTCAAAATCCTTAACTCCAAAGAGTGCCAGCCTGACCATCCATGAAGAAGACAGCATTTTCAAACTTCAAAGATATGACTGTGTTTCCACACCTCATTCTTTCTTAACACAGAAACCAAGAAAATGAGTGCATATACACATGACCCATGAAAGCACTGCACACATACTGTATCCTTAACCCTTTACCTAAAATGTGGGTGGAGTTTTAAGCCAATTCTTTAGATTTTCAATGAATAATTGTAATAAGTTAACTCTTTCCATGGTCCAGGCATGCATGTTCTGTGAAAAGGAAGATCTCACCTAATTTTTCTTCATGTAATCAAAATATTATGACTATTTGACAAATAGAAAGTGACTTTAAATTGAAGTCTTTCATCCATTATGGAGTTTACATTGTCATTACATATGGAGTTTACTGTACTAAAGGCTATATGTGATCTCAGACATAACAAATTCACTCATTCATTCATGGAGACACCATTGGTAGAAGACCTGCCAACCTTGTCCTTGCTAGGGGCTGAAAATAATAAATAAAAACACACCGTCCTGTCTCCAAGAAGCTTTCAATGCCCAGGCAGACAGGCTGCCACACAGGAACTGTGAGTGTAAAAAGGCCACAGCAAACAAGAAGTCCTGAAACAGCTGCCCTCTGGCAATGTGTTTGCAAGGCTTAAAGTCAATATTTGTTATTTTTCTATTGTTGTGTTTGTTTACAGATGAAGTTCCAGAAATGACAAAAGAAACATGTAGGACACTTGCTCTTTTGACAGCAACATATTATAGTACTTAGTGAAAGAGAAAATACACAACCTCTTTCTTCCCACAGACCTCATTTGAATGAAATCTCAGAGACGCTAACACAGGATGGAAGTTCCTAGCAACATCCCAAGAAAATACTGTATATTATTTAAGAAATGCTATTTCCTGATAATCCACAAAGGAAATGGCCACTCGAAGCGTGGCCAGTCCTAGATATTGAGGAGGACTTCAATGACATGATGAGGTTGGACTGTGGATGGCATTTTGCCTTTTTCCCTCAAGAATTATTTAGAGTGTCTTGGCAGTAGAGATGATAGACTTACTTAAGCCAGGATGCAAAGTTGGGAAATGCCCTTTATTTTGTTGCATAAGCTCTTTGAGCTTTAGTTTTTATTCACCAAGGTCAAAACAAAAGTGCCTAAGTCAGGATTGCTATGTAGTTGTGGTCCTAGAGCATGGAAGGTGTTTGACAGATAAATAATGCCCGTTCCTTCCTCAATCACGTCACTCGTGTGCATTATCCTATCATCATCCTTCTCAGTTTCCTTGTTTGTTCGCGTGGTAGTGTTATTTTTAATTTTAATGTTACTGTATTTACCTATTCTTAGAGACTTTCACACATAAAAACAATGTATTTTGATCCTGTTTGCTCCCTTCCTCCCCTCAAGTTCTTCTAGGCCTCCTTGCCACCCTCCAAAATTCATGCCTTTTATTTTCCACCTGTATTTTCATGGGTATAGGGTCATTCATGGAGCATAGGCAACCTACTAGATGTTATACCTTTGAAAAAATGATCCTCCGTCCTCAGCAGCTATCAACTGCCAATACCCACAGCTACAGGAGGGACAGCAGGAGTCTCTTTCTCATCAGTGCTCAAATGTTGACTGGCTTGATCATGTGCAGGTCTTGTGCAAGCAAACATTTCTGTTGTGAGTTTGTTAGTGACATAGCCATGTCATGTCCAGAACATTATTTTTACAGTGGTGGTCCCCAACCTTTGTCTCTTACAGTCTGTTTACCCCTTCCTCCAGGACGTTCTCTGAGCCTTGGGGAAGGAGGTGATATAGATGTTCGTAAAACTGAGCTCTCCCTAGTCATTTATTCTCTACACTTTGACTAGTTGTGAGTCAGTATGTTAACCACCTTCACTACAATAAGAAACTTCTCTGAAGAGGGCGAGAGTTACAGAGATCAACGGGTGTAAGGACAAGTAATTTAGAAGGCAGATTTATGCTATGTCTGTTCAACCAGTGTGCTTATATCTTTTCTATTAAGAGTTTTCCCCCTTTTCAGCTGAATGCAGAAATTATAGAAATTCAACATATTTGTTTCAAAAACAATCCTGAAAGTGAAGTAGTTCAAAGATCTCAGAACTTGCAGATACAAGAGAGAAGTCTTAATTTATCTAGTACTTAGAACGCCATCTCAAATATCCACAATGAGGGTTGCAGAGATAGCCCAGCAGTCGAGAGTACTTGCTGCATAGACAGCAGCCCCAGAGTTTGAACCCCAGCACGCATGTTACAAGCCCAGCATGGTCCCATGCAAGCCTGCAACTCCAGTAATGATGGGAGCAGGCAAGAGGGCTGGAGCTTGCTGCCTGTAGCTTCCAGCTAAGCCTAAAACTGTGAGTTCCAGGTTCAGTGAGAGACTCTGCTTCAAAGGAGTAAGGTGGAAAGCACCACATAAGGTTTACTTCTTCTTCTGTTCACACACATATACATCCCGTATACCTACATCTCACACATAAGCATACTCACAGACAATTAAAAAAAACCTCAGCAGTAAAACATGGCTGCTGATAGAATATTTTCATTTTTCAGAGATAATTCCTCAAAGTAGAATTGACACATATTGAGGATTCTGTATTGGTAAACAATTCAACATGTCTCTTTTCTCTTTTTCTTGGATTTCATTTGTTTGCTTGCTTTTGTTTTGCTTTGGGTTGGATTTTACCTTGTTTGTTTAGGATAGTATGTCAGACATATATTCCAGGCTAATCTTGAACTCACTTTATTGCTGAGGCTTTAAACTCCCAATTCTCCTGCCTCCATCTTGCAATGTCAACCCCACATCTAAAATTCAGTATTTCCAAGAGTGAACACTCTTTGATGACTTTTTTTTTTTCTCAAAGGGTAGGGACTAGGGGACCGCAGTGTGGGAGGACTTCCTTCTGGTGAACCCAAGACTTCTGGTAATGTGGACAGTCCTCTCTGCCACCCAGAAAAACATCAGGATGTCACTTTTCAGGAATGTTAGAGGGTTGACATGGATCAATTTACAGTGAGTGAGAACATAACAAAGATGATTAATTTTTGGAAAAGATCTGACTAGATAGAAACTCCACATCTTTTCAAATGTTTCAAACGCATGCATTTTCAGGTTGTCAATTTCCTGTCTTTGGAGAGTTTAGGTTTGAATGAATCAAGTGACAAAATCACCAGCTGCCGTTATCTGGCTAAAATATGGTATTTTCCAAGCCTGCTTTCACAAACTCAGTTTATCTCTGGAAAAAAATCACATCTTGTCATATTAATTTTTATATAAAATGTGTTTCTTTTAACCATTGGTGCAAAATTTCTAAACTAAAGCAAACAGCAAAATGAAGGCATTTATCAACTGTGTGTTTCCTACTTTGTAGCACAGAGGGACCCTGGTCCTGGCATTAGAGGGAAGGAAAATAAAACAAATCCACAGAATCCTCATCCGGTTTAAGATCTAATTGAGGGAGAAATTTCACAGAAAAGAGTTAGGAGGAAACAGATACAGTCATCATTTCAAAAACAACAAACAAACAATTTTCTACCAGTGACTCCACACATGTACCCTAGGTATGTAGAGTAGTGCCCACAGAGGTCCAGAGGAGGGCGCCAGACTTCCTGAAGCCGCAGATAAAAGGTGTTGTGCACTACTCCACAGGGAACCAGGAACCATTCAAGTCCCCTGCAAGGCAGCAAGTGTTTCCTACCACTGGCCAACTCTCCAGCCCTGCATGATATTTCTTAGAGTGAGACCCTATTTACTGATAATATGACAAATAATTCTTAGGGAATTATTTGCAATTTTTCTGCATATTATTAAGGAGTTGTTTTCATTGCTCATACTACACCAAGCTGCTAAAACAGACATCAGTAATAAGAGCACACCCTCTTACCTAGCACGCACTGTGTGTCAGGCATTCCTCTAACCCAGGTGACACAGACTAACCCATTCCATCCTTAGCAGGACCATATGAGACAGGATTGTGGCCACCCTACATTAGAGTAATAGAGCTTGAAGCATGTGAGGTCGAGGTGTCATTTCGGATGCCGCATGACTTGTAAGATAAGACATACCCTTTAATCCCAGCACTCAGGAGGCAGAGGCAAGCAGATCTCCGTGAGTTCGAGGCCAGCCTGGTCTACAAGAGCTAGTTCCAGGACAGGCTCCAAAGCCACAGAGAAACCCTGTCTTGAAAAACCAGAAAGAAAAAAAAAAGACATACAAAGGTAAGACTCAGTGGCCTTTTCTAAACCATGTAATCCTTTTCTGGAATTCCAGAGGAGGAAGCTAAGAGAGATGGGGATAAAGAAAGAAGAAAGGATTTTTTTTTTTAAATCAGATCTCAGACATCCCAAATTGGGGCTCTAACTACTAGTTTCTGCCAAAATCACATCATCGCAAAGCAAATACTAAAGTGCCTCGCATGATTTTAAACATATGAGTGCATAAACATGTCTTCATGTGCATAAAATAGCATAAATTTACTTGCTCAGTAGATCACAGTTTCAACGACATTTTACACAGGGATAATAACTGTGAGAAGTCTCTTATACTGTCACTACACAAACCTTTGTCTAATTAAAAAATGTGCTATTTCTTTAAATCATTATTGTCAAAGAAATAGAAAATGGTAGGAAGAAAAAGACTCTTTCTCTTTTATTTCTTCCTTCATTTTTTAGTCTATTTTTGTTTCCTTTTTCCTTCTTCTCTCTCTTTCTGTCTCTGTCTCTGTCTCTCCCTCTTAAATTTTAGATGCCCTCTGCAACATATCTGGGTTTTCTGACCTGCACAGTTTCACTTCTTTTAAGTACTTCTTTGAACTTTGAACTGGGCAGCTGAGAAAAGCTGGAGAGGAAGAGGCAGTCAACCCAAGGGAAGAACACACCGGTTGGCTGCCCAATGTCAATGGCCAACTCTAAAAACACATATATAAGAAACATGTACTCAACAGGCTGTATTTAGGAATACATATGTATGCACGTATACATATTTCCATGCAATACCATTATTGAAAATGGAGCCACAAATTTGAAGAAGAGCAGGGAAGGGCGTATGGGAGGGTTTGGAAAGAGAAAAGGGAAGGGAGAAATGTAATTAGAATACAATATCAAAAACAAAAAGTAGAAAGGTAAATTTTATATTTAATGTTTAAGATGATTCCACAAAAGTTTCACATGGAGCTACTGTGGTTTAGTTAATAAATCTAGTTCATTTTTACAAAAAAATGCTTCTTTTTTGGTGAAAGTTGAAGACTGGCCATCACTGGCATTCCTAAGCTGGCCTATGTATTTAAAGATCTTTGGTCTTTGTTTTGAGACACCCATAGCTATAATCATTAAAATCTAATTTTTTACAGAGGACATTCCCTTCTATAATTTACAAAAAAGAATAGCTAGGATGTCGAGGCCATAGCTGCCAGCTTTAAGATGACTATAAATTGCCTGAATGCTTCTATATGAGGTAAATACTTTCCCAGTTCATCATGCTTCGTTTCATCAGTTAGTGTGATATACTCTCCCGAATTATTACAGAATCATCCCTCCTCACCTGTCCCCTTTCCTGGCATCTATTTCCAGCATGGGAACTGGAATGAGACCGTTTGAACAGGCATTCCCTCCCTCTGCTTAGAACCCACCTGTGGGTCCACCATCTCAGAGCTTTTGGAGATGGAAAATGCTCAGATTCAGGCTTCCCAGGCCCCACAGGACCCGGACTCTTATGAAGTGTCTGACTTGAACTCCTGTGTACCCAGCCTCACTCCCCAGCAGCCTCCTTGGAACAGGACCAGAGTCGGATCCTCTAGAAAGCACTGTGCTGTGAAGGGCTCCTCTGTCCACGCCGAGATGTCTGACAGCATCCTGCCATGACAGTAGCAGCCAGGTTCACTTCAGAATTTTACTTCAGTGTAAACATCCCAGGGACTCCTTCCCTGGAAAACCTATTTCAGTTGGACCTACCAGCCAGGAGACAGCTTCTTACCTTGCTTCTTGCTTTATTTTCCCCAATTCATTCACCCCTTCCTAAATGGGATTATACAGTAGCTGTCCCTTTGTACACCTGAGCAATTATATCCAGGATGCCCTGCAAACAAGCTCAACTCCTCGAAGCAGATCCCAAATAACAGGCTGTAGTATTTGTGTAGAATCTGCGCACATCCCTCTGTGGGTCATCTCTACTTTACTTATAATCTGAACAATATTGTTTACAGAAAATTAAAAGAGAAAAATAAAGCTTGTAGATGTTCAGTACATTCCCCCCTTTTCCCCAGAGTATACCTTATCTGTGGTTGGTCGAATCATGGGAGTGAAATCACAGAGATGAAGACTGTGCTGACTGCACACGAGCTGTCCTTTCCTTCTGCACGGGTGGTCCCTTAGCTCTGCCTGCTGTCCCAAGACTGGTCCTCAGCACACACAGCGGCGTCAGGTAGTCATGACACCACTCAATAGGTTAATGGCATGTGAAGAGCTGACCCTACACATCACGTCTCTCCTGTAAAAGGTCTTTACTTAGAGAGGAGCCATAAGGTTTACCTGAGAAGTCGAGATTCTGCGGAATTTTGGTTTTGTAAACCTGTGTGTTTGCTTATTTGCTTTAGCATTCACAATGTCCATAACTTATTTTCTGACAACTAGAGGAGAGTGTCATGAAATTCTGTATGCCGTTCTCCCCAATTTTCTCTTTATTTTCCTATCAGCATTTCCTTATCCATCTATTTCCTTATATCTATCATATATCTTCAACGCAGTGTAGTGTTCATCTATATACCAGCTATCATATCCATCATCTATCTATTAACCTATCATCCATCTATCTACCTATCTATCTATCTATCTATCTATCTATCTATCTATCTATCATCTATATATCTATCATCTATCTACCTATTTATCATCTATCTATTTATCTAAGTTAGTTATCATTTGCTATTATCTACGTATCTAATCCATCTATAATTAATCATCTATCATTCTCTCCACCTATCAAATCTTGAATATTTTAGCAGGAAAACAGCTTGATTTACTATACTACAGAAAGAACAGTAGGCATTAGAGTAAAAAAAGAGCCATTTGTTATCTAGTTTGTTTTTCTGATTTTCCCTTTTGATTTGGTTTATTTCGTCTCTGTGTCTCTATACACAACCCAGTCATCGATTATCCTCTCATGCTGCCAATCTACGTAAGATATCTTAGATAGTTTGAGGAAATGAGACTTACTAATGCATACTCTTAATCAAGATGATGACTCATTAGATGTTAATACAAATAAATGTGATATTTTAAGGGGAATGACTTTATTTAAATAAATGCACACATTGGAAAACAAATACTTTATGTCATATCCCTATCTCAGTCTTAAAGGTAGCAAGTGTGATTCAAGATGAAAAAAACTGAATGAAATTAGAAACTAGTATGTGCTAATGTTCTAATGACTCCCTAGTTGCTGTATTGTTTTTGAACAAGCTTGAGAGTTTTTGCAGGACAGCATGAGAAGTTTTAAGGCTAAAACTAAACAATCATTTGCAATAATGGATGGATCTAGAAAGCATCATATTGAGTGAGGTAACCCAGATCCAGAAAGACAAATATTATATGGACTCACTCACTTTTAGACATAAAGCAAAGAAAAACCAGCCTACAAATCACAATCACAGAGAGCCTAGAACAATGAGGACTCTAAGAGAAACATGCATGGATCTAAACTACATGGGAAGTAGAAAAAGACAAGATCTCCTGAGTAAATTGGAAGCATGGGGACCTCGGGAGAGGGTAGAAGGGGAGGGGAGAGGAGAAAAATATACAGCTCAATAAAATAAAACAAAAGGAAAAAAGGGGAAAAAGGAGAAAAAGGATGAGTTGTTTTGAAGTGTAAAAAAATAAAAAAATAAAAACAAAGCAAAACAAAAAACAAACAGAGAAACTAAGAGTTTCATGAATATGAAAAGGTCTTTTGATTTAGGCTTGCAATGTGTAAAGACATTATTTTACCTGAGACAATAAATATATTGACAATATTTGGTATCTTTTTATTAGTGTTTTAAATATTGTAGCAGCAAATATATCAAAAATGTATTTAGTTAAGTCTCAAAAATAATTTGCAATAAAATATATTATTGCTAACAATTCCGAATCACAGGGCTTTAGAAAGTCAGAGGTCTGTATTTAATCTCATGCCATGTCCGTAGATACTGAGATAAGAAAGATGAGCCAGTGAGCACAACTCGAAAGTACCACATGGTAGACTGATCACGTCCCTGTCCCAGAGCAAAGTCACTATTGTGAGCAGGAACTCAACTATTTCCAGCTACTCAACTACTGGCAATTACACTAATGTCAGTGATTAGCGTGATAGTGACCACCTGGAAAAGGGGACAGCTAGGTACAGGCACTAAAGAGCAAAATCAATCTCTCTCCTCTCCCCTCTCCCTACTCCACCCCTCTCCCCTACCTCTCCCACCCTCCCTCTCTCTCTCTCTCTCTCTCTCTCTCTCTCTCTCTCTCTCTCTCCATTAGTAGGTCCCATTTGTCACCCCAGAACAGAGGGTCTTTAAGATTTTAATTTATTTCCCAATTTCCACTTATCTAACGTATCATTTTCAAGAGTGCATGGATAAATCAATAAACATTAACTCAATTAGCTGCTCTTAAAGGATTTATTCTAAAATAAGGGGAAAATAATTTGCTGCCTGTGTCTTTCACACTTATAAAATTACCAAATTGCAACAGCAACCCTAAATATTTAAAGGGAAATATTTTCTTTGTCATGACTGTTTGGGGTAATAGTGATGATAACGTGTATTCCAGATGTATCTGTATACCAGCACCTCTGCTAAGTAGCTACTTTAGTCTTTGTAACAACTGCATTTGTTACTTACTACTTCCTTCCCCCATCCAGGGAAGATTCTGAGGCCAAACAAACTCCCTAGGTGGGTGAAGGGTCTCAGTCAGCCCTCCATCCCAGGTGTCTTAACCCTGAGCCTGTAGATCTGCTACTGAGTGATGCCTCAGAACTTTTCAGCTATGTGTACAGAGAGAAGCCCAACCACAGACGAGCCCTGTGAGTGCAGACTCAGGTGGGTCTTGGGAGAGAGTCAAAGCGGGGCTCTTCTGAGGCTGGCATCAGCTTGCTGCTCTCGACAGTCCCCTAAGGTCATGCATGCATCCAACACTGCTGTTCTTTCCTGTGGCCTTTGTACACGCTTTCTCCTTCTTCTCCAAACAGTTTTCTATCCCTTCCATTCTACCCCCTCTTTCAGAAAGCCTGCTGTGCCTAGTAAAGTCTGCATAACTAAACTTCTCTAAACTCTCAGTGCCACACTAAACAGACCTCTGCTCTAATTTGTGCTTGTGTAGTATGGCTTTTCTTTTATACAGTTCACAGCGACAGAACTGGGAGAACACAGTGGAACTTGACAGTTTCCTGTCATCCCTTCCATAGCAGAGTCTCCAGAGAACTACATTACAGTCTGATGGTACTAAAAACTCAAAACCAGATATGATAGTGTCGACAGATCTGAGATATGAAAAACTAGCTATGAGCAACTGTGCATTTATGTTCCTAGAAGACTCATGTAAGGGTAATACACAAAATAGTTCTAAAAATAATTTTATGAGTTGTTAAGTGGAAACAAGACAAAATCACTTCATATGTAACAGAATTTCAAAACATGCTGAACAAATGTGGCTATGTAAAAGTAAATCAGAAGAATCCCAAGAGTATGATCTGAAATATCAGAATATTGTCTCTGCATATTTGCTAACAAAGTAGTATGCAGATTACAAACATTTTTGAAGCAAACAAAAAATGCCCCATAATTCTTTCTATTATAAAATCTGAACCAAAGCATTTTGAGAAAATTATTTTTGTTTATGCAAAATCAGTTCATTTATGTAGGTAACATTATGATTCTACATTTTATAGTGAAAATCAATAGTCAATTTTCAAAAAATACTAACTGTAATATTTCTCCACAAAACCCCAGAATTAGTCTTCTTTCGAGTCTTGGATTTGTTCATACTTGCGGCTTATAAATGATGAGGTTCCCTTGCAGGGCAGGTCTCTGGGCAGCCCTGGACTGACCTTGCTCTCTTTCTCCTCACTTTCTCATTTAACTAACTGCAGAATGTGTTGGGGAGACAACATCGTGATGAAGAAATGTCAGCACCCTCCAGAAACAGGAAATCCTTCAAAGCAGGCTGCTTTCCAGAATCCCTGTACCCTGAGAAGCTTTTCTGGGCATCGAGGGGACCAGCTGCCTTGGCTTCCACTGTCCCTTGCTGTGCGCAGATAACACCGCACCCCATGCATGGCGTACACGAGTGTCTGCATCCCTGCACTCAGAGTAAGTAGTACATGACGAGTCTACTTGACAAACATCCCTTGGGCCCAGAGTCCTCTAAAGCTAGGCTGGATGTAACCAAATGATACATTCATCCTCGGAGGGTGTGGAAGAAGCCATGCCTGGAGTCAGAGCAAGCTGTCCTGACACACACACAGAGACTGGAGTCCACCTTTCGCCTATGACAGGAATCTGTGCTGCGGATAACAATATGAGCAGACCTGGTAAGGCAAACTATCCGAAAGTCTGTCTCTCAGCAGCCCCGATTCCTTCCTTCACAGAAACCCTGCAGCACACAGAGAAGCTGCCACTGCTGTCTGAAGGGAGAATTCGTGTATTACAAAATCATGAAGCTCACATCTGTAACTCTTGGCTTACTTCTAAAAACATAAACCTATTTAAAACTTACAAAATCTGCAACTTTCTTCAACTGCCAAACCCAAACCCAGCGTACTCAGGTCTGATTACTTAGAATGAGCCGTTCAACTCCTGACCGTGTTGTTTAATCATCACAGAGACATCAAACTGTTTCTATGCGTGGTTTTATTACCACCATTACCCTTCAGTGCCATTTGGGGGCAGGAAATGAGACTTTGTTACTCTGAGTCAGAACTCTGCACGTTGTCAGGAACAAAAGGTAAGAGGTAGTCTCATCCCTTGGAGGTCATGATCCAAGGAGCAGAACACGGCACAGACAAAATCTCCTGGCTACAAGACCAGGGAAAAACAGGAGAGTCTGATAGAAATCACAGAAGTATGGCACAAGAACTGAGATTTTTTTTTTTAAAAAAAAGCATAGGGCGTAGATAGTGTCCTAGGCCAAGGGAGCAACGGTGGTCATAGGGGTATCAATGTGCCATGTGTGTGCAGGTGTGGCTGCAGTTAAGCTACAGGCATCCCTGAACAAGTTAGAGAAGTGTTGCTCCTGCTCCGTCTGCATGCATAGATGCGGCCTAGGGCATTACTGTCTGCAGAGGGCAGAGAACACGGTCTAGCCAACGGCTCCACCTCAATTAGACACCAGCACTTTAGAGCCCTGCATCTCAGGAGCAGTAAGGCGTGAAGTCAGACAGAAGGGCCAGAGCTCCTCAGTGAAATGCCAAGGAGTCTGAACTAGACTTTGGACCATGAGAAGTCAGGGAGCATGTGGGTCAGGAACAACCCATTCCAGGTGTGGCTTAAAAGGTAATTCTTTTGGCCAAATGGAAAGTAGGCTGGAATTGGGGGAGGCAACACGAGGAAGTCCAGTTAGTGGCCCCTCTAACAGCAGTCCGAGATGAACAGAACCTGGACTGCAGAAGTGTATCTAGTGGCCCCAGTGATGTGGAAAATGATTTAGACATGCAATCATCAGGACTGTGCATAGGAACAAAGTGTGTGTTCAGTGGGGGCCCAGGAAGCAGGCTCAGAGATTGTAACCAGAGTTCAAGACGCTGGAAGCAAGTTCCATCCCCATGCTAATGGATTTCAAGTTTGGTTGGTTTCCTAAAGGATGGCTAGCAAGATGCTGTTAAGTCGTCATGAAGCAGTGTCTTCTGGGACTCTGAAGGACTGACAGGGACGCTGGACAATAGTGAGAAAACAGGGCAGTCATACCTGAGCAGAAACAGATCAGCTCTCTAATCTGCAAGAGAGGATTAATGATGTTTTCTCATAGTATTAGCACAAAGTAACAGTGGCCAAATAGGCCCCGGCTGGAGAGGCAAGTTTTACTAGAAGCCACGAAGCTTGGTTGTTTCCAATTCCTTCTAGGTGTTTTCTCGCCACACTTGTAGAGGGGAGACTTCAAGCCCCACAGAACTGAAAACACTGACTCTCTGACCCCTCTCAGAAGACGGCTTCCCACTGCTGATGTGGAGAGTGGAGGTGAACCGTGTCCAGGCTTTGTGTATGGTCTTGGACTGTGGTGACTTCGGTTCATTTTCCCCCACTTGGGAGGGAAATGGGATTGTGAGAAAGAAACAGGGCTCAGCTAGACCACTATGCTGATGGGAGTGAGGAAACTGTATCCCTGACAGAGGGCGTTTCAACCAGAAGTGAATACAGCTTTGGGTTCTGTATCAGGTGTAAACCAACTGTGACCTCCCCCAAGTTGTATTTCTGCTCACACAGAATGCTCTGTGGAGAGAGTGAAGTCACAGAGATGGGAAGACAAACCCTCCTACCCTTGCATAAGCTGAGTTTGCGATGAACCCGCTCCTCTCAAAGAAACAGGAAAGACCCGTCTAGATTCTGGTTTCAAAGAAACCATGAAAAAAAAAAAAATAAGCCTATCTCCTCTTGGACTCGGTTGGCCTTCCCAAGTTCAAAACAAAAGGAGGCTGGACTTGGGAGGTCATCAATGTTCCTTTAATTTACAATCTATACGATGTTTCATGTCATGAAGTTTAACAAAATATCAGCACAAAGAAATGATACAAGGAAAAGCTAGCATAAATGCAAAATTTAAAAAGAGCCAAAGAAATCAAATGGAGAAGCAGTGATTTGTTTAATAATGCACATATTAACTGATATAGTCTCTTCTGAGGAAGACTCTTGAGAATTTCAAAGGTAAAGGACGGTACACTAGCCTGGGGAAGGATAGGTTTCTCCTTAATTTATTTGGAAGATCTGCTGCAGGTGAAGAAATAGAGAAGTGGGTTGTTAAATAATAATATAGGATGAGGTGAGCCTACTCAGACAGAGGGAAAATAAAAAGATAAGGAAGAAATCAAAGCATGTTCTTATTTATGTTCAACTGCAATGAGAAAGACAACACTATATCTTCCAAATCTTCCTCAGCAGCAATATGGTGCCCTGACCAATCTCTTCTATACTGGAAGCACTGCATGAAGCCCCTCTGACAGGCAGGCTGGGACAGCCCATAAACAGTCCAGACCTGTTATCCCATCTTCAAGCTGATTCATTTCAAAGTACAAAAGAAAAATCCATCATTCTTCCTTTGGGAACAAAGTGTACATGTTATACTGCTAATCAAAAGAGTTTGCTGATTATTAAGTTACCTTGTGCTAACCTGTAAAAATTTAGGGAGAGGGAGGGCATGTGTGATTATTATATTATATTCTGTGGAGATTAAAACATTTATAATGGTTCCTGTGTAGAGATTGAAAAATAAAAACCAGTGCTAAAAAACAGATTTTCCCCCTCAATTGTATTATTACCCATACTGCAGTTACTTGACTTACATAATACAATAATTTTTCACACCTGCAGAATTCATTTGATAAATTCAATAAAACGTGCTAGGCTTTTACAGAGTCAATGGGAAATGGCAAATGCACAGTTTCCTGTCTCCTAACCTGCTCATTCTTATCTTTCTCCGTTGTGTACGCAGTTCGTTCCTTCTGCGGCACAGGAGATTATCGGCCATTGGAAAGCAACACTGCTTACCGGTGTTTGTCTGCTTGTGAACCAAAGGAAGCGTGCACTGAAACATGCCAGATTCCTCACTCTGAGGGAACCATGCAGGGCCTCTGCTAGCTCCTCAGAACAAAATTTCTCACTGTCGAATGAAGCAAGTCAGTCCCAGCACAAACCTGGGCATAGAAATGCGTCATAGAACGTGGCCCTGATGGATTTCTTAATCCAACCAAGTTCTGGTTGAAGCTCCTCACTCTGACACCAAAGTACAAGTCAGATCATCCCACACAAATCACTGTGAGAGAGGACCATCACTTGGAAGTGTAAACTAAAGTTTCAACGTTAGAAATAAGTTCCCCGCTGAACTTTTGGTTGAGGACATTTGCCGGATGTCACCAACTAGGACAACTGCAGTTCAAGAACCAAAGCTGTACTCGAGGTTTTATATCGATTCAGTTACAGCAGTGGTCAGAAGTCCTTCCTCTCCTATGCAAATACCCTGAGGTAGGTCGCAGGGAAGGATGCTGTGCCGAGATCACTGGGCTGCCCTTGGTGCTGCTGCGCCATAGGCTTGAGTGTCATCTATTTAGAGTGATATCTGACACTTGTGGTCGCATCAGGAGTGACTCAATGAGACTCAAGTTAAATCATGACACTCAGGGTAGCAATGACCTCCAGCATCCTGAAACACAATCCTGGGAGACTAATAAAAACATTTCATCTTTCTATTCTTGGGTAATGGAGCACTTCTCATGGATTTCCATGCTCGATCGGGTTATTGCAGGAGGTTATGTTCTGAATGGACTGAACGCCTGACTTGGGTGACAAAGTCAAATCCACACTAAATTAGCAAATATGTGTCCCAGTTCACTGTATTTTCCTGCAGGGGAAGTCTTTATATTATAATGTGCTTAGATGGAGAGGTGGCAGTGTATGCATCTGGACAGATGTGTGTACTTCAGTGACTTGTCCCTGGGGATACCCAGAGGACCTCCTTTACGTTAGGGTTAATGAAAAACAGTAAACAATGACTTAGGGAGAGATGTGATAAGTAACTCCCACTTCATTTATGCATTTTATAAGAAGTCAATTTAAGGATAGAAATATACACAGTCAAATATAAACAGTACACAAGTGCCCAGTATAGAATGATAGTGATGTTAGTGAGAACATCTTCATCAAGATGAAAGCAAACTTCTTCCTCTTTTCCACAGTCCACCTCTGTATCAGTTACTAGAGTTCTCTGTTGGCCACGTCCTGCTGCTTTCTTTACTCTAGAAGTCTGAAGTCAGGCAGACATAGCATTCACTGATTTATTTATCTTGAAGCAGGATCTTTTTATGGAGACCAGGTAACCTTTGAACATGTAATCTTCCTGCCTCAACCTCTCACTTTCTGGGATTACAAGGATGTTACCACGCCTGTCTAGGTTATTCCTAATGTCGTGAGATGTTTATAAATCTCTACTGCATATAATTGTCCCTTTCATATATAACATTAAACATTATTTTATTAACTTATATAGCAAGGAGGAGGAAACCCCAAACAGGTGAGGCTGTGTGGCCAGCTAAATTCTTTCAGCCACTGGCAAGCTTAATCTTAGTTTACACTACATATAGTTCACATTACTGGCTCAGCACACTAAAACTGTTGATTGTCAAGGAACCCCAGTCAAATAAAATAAAATCAGCAATGCTAAGGCATTGCCTGAAACAAACCTCTTCCTCGTGAGTTATACTTCGTCAGCTATTTTGCTGCTATGATTTCAGTAGAATAGACTTTTAACTCAAGCAATAATTCTAGAATTGAGTGCTAATTATTTTGAAAGCATGTTTTATTAGAAAAAATCAGTTCAAATTGGTATACAGATGGTGGCTCCATTAAGGATGGCTCTTCTTTTGAGTTATTTAGTAATCTTCACTAAGGTCAGAGAGGTAAGTTCTTCCAAACCTAAGTACAAAATTTGTTTATAAATATTAATGGTAACTTAAAATTATAGGATTGTAATATTTCACTAAAATCAGGTACAGCATTTTATAGAAAATATTCTCTAGCGTTACTAGAGTAATTTAAAAAATATTTTTCTAATTCTGTTTATTTTTGCTTTAGATTTCTTATTACTACTTTATTTGAGTCATTAGTGCATGTATTTCTACTATGCTGTCTTTTTGTGGAACAATTTGGAAGTACAGTTGAATAAAACATGAATAAGACATCTAAAGCCTTTTCTTTTTGGTGATTAAATCTGTACTACTTATTGCAATATTCAATAAGACATTCAATACTTTATATATAACTCTTGAAATTCCATAGTAGTCATATTAATGAAGCATCTGAGAAGAGATAGATTTTATGTCATATGCTTGACCTTTCTGCCAAACTTAAAAGTGGATCATTAAAAGGAACAAACTAATGATATTCAGAATAGCCTTTCCCATGTTCAGTTCTGGGTCAACTAACTGCTATATCTATACCATATTATATGTCAGAGTGACTGGCACTGTTCTAAGCCACGCCATGCATTCTAGTCTATCGGTTTTGAGGGGGAAAATGATCTGTGCACTCTGTAACATGCTGTAGACAAAGCTAAACTATGAAAATATGAACACAATGGAAAGGGCAGTTTCTAGAGATCTTCTCAATGAATCAAAGTGGTTCATTCAACTGTCGGACAGGGTCTCAAGGCATTATTCCACTAGAAACCAAATTCTTCAGCACCGTCAAGATGAGTGAGCTCTCTGTGCATGCGACTGGAATTTCCTCTAAGCTCTTAGCATTTGAAGGGATTGGTTTCTTCTTCCCGTTTTAATGGGGGATCAGTCTCCAGTGTGAGCAGTTAATCAAAACATATTGTTCAAACCCGTCTAGAATCTTCCAAAGTGGAGAGTGTTAAATATTGTGACCGTTCTTCATAATACTTAGGCTGATTTAAAATAGCAGCTCATTCATTCATAAAGGCTCTTGCTTGAAATAAAACCGATCTGCTATTACTTGGGACTTCAAAGCCATAGCATTTAAATATTGCAAATGCATTCTGGCTTTTGATAATATTAATCAGTGTAGAAAGAGCTTCTTGGGATTTTAGATTAACGTTGAGAATTATAATACTTATTGAGGTTTAAAAATCAAGTTTGAAGGAAGCACGAATGGCTTCATTTTGTCTTTTAAGAGATGAGAAGCTGCTTGCCAGTTAGGATTGGCTCTCTTCAGAACAACCAGTGACATCTAACCAGTCAAAGAAACAAATGAAAAATGAGTAATTCTTAGATTTTTTCTTTTTTTTTCAAGAACATTCTTGGGTGCAGGGCAGCTTCTTAGTAAACATGAAAACCTGAGTCAAATTCCCAACTTTGTGGCACAAAGTGGGGGAGTGGAGGAGTGGGGGAGTGGGGGAGTGGGGGAGTGGGGGAGTGGGGGAGGGGGGGAGGGGGGAGTGGGGGAGTGGGGGAGGGTGATCACACAAGCTATAGAGTCAACAGAGATGCCTTTCCATGCAAAAAGAAGTTACTAATAATTAGATTAGAACAACCACCAAAACAGTTGCACAAGCAGGCTTTGCTCTCACACCTCCATCAAGGTAGGATCATACTCAGCGTGTAGGTTCTTCCTATTCCCCTGCCTTTCTCATCCTGATCAAATGTGGCCAAGTGAGGAGACAGGCCTTTTGCAGGCAGCCTTTGTGGAAAAACAGAGAACGGGAATTTAGAAACAGATCATAAGAACCAAGGAATGAGATATTTGGGACATTTGGACAAAAATCCTACTATTTTCCATCTAATCTGCTTTCTTTTTTATGAATATTTTTAACTGGGATTTGACTACTCTGTTTGCATGGGTGATGCTTTTATTTAAAAAAAAATCAAAACATGAACCTCCAAATTCACCCTCCACAGCCTGGCCACATTGTGTTCAATCTCCCAGCTCCTACTGGCGACTCTGAGCTCTTAAGCTATAGTACCAGAGAACACATACTGGTTTAATTTGAACAGGGTGAATGAAGAAAGAAGAGAGGAAGATGCCAAAAGAAAAAGAAAAAGAAGACCAAGGAACACCAAAGCAGCCACTAGCTTGGTAATTAGCCCACTGTCTATCCTGGGTAAGAATTACAGACCTCCTGTATACCTCACAAAATGCATGGATGCAGGCGGATGTCTATGTGTGTGATTACATGGCATCCGCCATCTTTTGAGCCCGTCATTATGTAAAAGTTTATTGTCACTTGGTTTTGATCACAAAGGGAGGCATCGCAGAGTTACATGAAGAGTATTAGACGGCAGACCTTGGCCCTGTATGGACCCACAGGTCAACATAAGACAGTTCTGATCTTGAACTGAACAGACATCACCTGTGGTTCTATTCTAGTGCCTTTATTTTTTTTTTCATTCAAAACATAAGAATAATTGATCCCGGTGCTATAATAAGAATGAGAATGTTATGGATCCTTTCTCCTTGATGAGCCCAAAGGTTTTTCGTTTCTTTTGATGTATTTTCTCTTTACTATTTTTGTGACTTTAAAGACCTAGACAGTAATACAGTGGGATAAGGAAGGGTATGGCTCTAAAGGAGTTACTGACCACAGAGAAGAGATCCTGACATTGACCCTGGGTCTCCAGTGGGAGGAGGTCCAGCCTGGCTTTAGGTGCTGTGTTGAGTCATGCTGCCCATGATGACCATGCAAACTATAGGGAGAAGGAGTCAAATACAGGGGCGCAGGGTGACCTCCTTTTCCCAGCTCCCTGCAACTTCAGTGGAAACAATGACACCAGCAAGGGGAGAGAAAGCAGTCCTAACGAGGAAGGCTGAAGAGACTTAGACAGGCTGATCATTTACAGCTTCCCTCTATCTGAAAAAAAAAAAAAATGTCATTCCAAATTATTCCTTGTTATTTGGGTTCTTCCTTTTCCTTAGGGAAAATTTAACTTTTCTCTTCAGGTGGCTGTTAACAAAACTTGTGGAAAAAAAAATACCTTTTCCAGTTCATTGCTCCCACTTCCCTTAAGCTGTTTCCTAGAATGAAATATGGGAGAAATGAGTGGATGGGGGGGGGGCAGGAGGAAGAACAAGGAAAGCAGAGGAGATAGACGAGGGAGGAGAATGAGGATAAAGAGCCACTCGGGAAAATGAGGCTGCTTTCAAGGGACAGAGGCAGAGGAAGAAGAAGATGAAGAAAGAAAGAATAAGAGGAGAAGGAGGAGGGCCAAGAGGAGAAGAAGGGTCCAGTACTGGAAGAGAAAGGAGAGGTGAAGGGGGAAGGAAGAGAAACTCAAGAAGAGTGGGGAAAGTGTAAGAGGGAGGACAGCCATGGCAAGCGAGGGAACTGAAGCAGAAGCGGACAAGATCTGTTGCCCACTCCTGACTCCAAGCCGTGTCTGACAAAGTTATTATGTGGCTCCCACTGCCTGGTTCCACTGAACAGAAATGTATTTCTGTGTTCTGCTCTAATCAGGTCAGGGCTGCTTGGCACCCTGGTTCCCTACATCTCCTCAGCCTGGGATCAGTCTGCTGTCAGGCATTATTTCCTCCTATGCTCAGGCTGAGCCTATGCTGTGGTCTCTAGATATGCTAGACACTGGACTGATAGCCTTAGTCCGCAGCTATCTTTAGAGATCCAGACTGCGGCCTAGGGTGGTACTCAGTGAGTTAGTCTCCTTCAGAATGCAAGCGGCTGTGGACCTCTGTTCTCTACCTAAAGCCCGAGGGTACTACAGGGGATAGGACATATTTTCCTCATATCTCCTAAGCATCCCTTATATTGAAGTCCCTGTCAGTGATATTTATAGGAAATGACCATTGCAGTTCACTTGGAAAAGGCCAAATAAAGAGAGAAAAATGGTTTGAATCTGGAAACAGACTAACTTGTTCCAGTCTGGAAGAAGTATAAGCTCAAATCTAATTCCAATCTACTGGCCAGGAAACTGACATTGAGTTAGTCCTGGCCCTTGGCCTTCGACAGTCCTATGAAAGCAGAGCAGAGCCAGTAATCCCCTGTCACATGTGTTCAGAGAGGTGTCCTAGCTGTTTTCCAGGCCCATGTGTCTGAACCCAACATTCACAAACAGCCTGTAATTTTAACTCAGGGCAGTATTCTACATAAAGGTGAATACAGGTACCAAGATACACTGGCAGGATTTAAAGAAGACAAAACCCATCTTGCAAACATAAACGCATGCTGTAATACCAGGAGGGTGAATGGGATGGCAAATAACCTTAAAGCATTCTTTTTTGGGTTTGTTTGTTTTTATTTTCTGAGACAAGGTCTCAGTACATAGCATGGGATGACCTAGAACTAGACATATGGCCTAGGATGATTTTAACGGCCAGCACTCTTCCTGCCTTTCCAGACTAAGTGCAAAGATTAAAGCCATGCAACGCTGTGACCGATGGTACTTTACTTCAGAAACATTACAAATAAATCAGAAAATAAAGAAAAATTAAAAGAGGAAAACCCCAGTATTTCCAGCGGTATGAAATTCCTGAGTTAAAAGGATTTAATTCTGGGGAGAAGGAAGCATTTTCACAAGTTACTGCTTTAGAAGTTAGTGCACGTGGAGCCTGAGCTCAGCTGATGAAAGCAGCAATGATTGGACAAGGAGGTCAACAGACATGCACCCACAGATCTCTGCCTCCTATGCCTCCTAAGGACACAGAGCAAACCTAGCCACTTCCCATATGAGTTTCACGCACATGAAGAAGCCGGATGTACCCATACCTAAATACATGGGGACTGGAGGGCCATCCCACTGCAGATGTAATGCAACTACCTATTCCTAAGTTACGAAAACGCCATCCCACACAAATGCCCTCTCATCCCCCAACCCGCTCTAGAAAAAGAACAAGCATTATTGCTTTTCAAGCATGTGGAAGAAGACATAAGTTTGCACTGAGCATCAGGTGGAGCTTGTTTTAAAAGCTTCAAAGCTCAGACAACAGAGGATCAGTTTCATTAAACTACCATAGAATCAGATATGAATATTTCCATAATATTTCACCACTGAAACAGAGAGAAATGAGGACATTGAAATAAACACAAATACTTTATGACTGTCCTTAAGGTAGCAAAATCGCTCTTTCTTATTAATAATGTGGAGACAAGTGTACTGTTTATAACAGCGTAAAAATTTGAAGGCCAGCATGCATAGCTTTTATGTCTTGTTATAAGCATATACCTATACAAAGCAAGCTTAAATAATCATTAACATATAGGGTGATAATGGTGTCTTACAATAATCCATTATCTTCCTAGAGATCAACAAATGGCTACTGCTTCTAAACATTGGAAGTCAAATATCCGCCCTTGTATGGAAAACATGTTACTGACCTTGTTCTAGCATTACCTTCTTCCAGAAGGCAAGAATACATATTTGAAATATTTCCATCACTATCGCTCTATTTTAGCTACATATAAATAATGTTATGATCAAATCTATCATATTAACTTCAAATCTTCTTGATTTACCTGCTTAATTTTACACAATTGGTTAAATTCCTTCTCAAACTTTTAGTAAACATAATTTGTCCCTCTGTTGCCGAAAGTCTTCTTAAAATGTTAACTTTTACATTTGACAATACTAACTTAAATCTAGAGTCTGTTTCATTCACTTTCAAAGTCGGTCTCATATTTTCGGTGGGAACTCGAATAAGTAACTGAACACTCAGCGTGGAAGAAAGCAAGAATCTTCCTACAAAACCCCACATGGCAGACACATTGATCTCCTACATACAGGACAAGTAAGAGCAGCCCAAGATTTCGTCACTGAAGAAAAAGGAAGAAGCTAGTAAGATCATCTATCTGCCACAAAGATACATTTCCTCATTGTGTATAAAGAAAAGACTTTTTTAAAAAATTTAAAGCGCACATCCTGCCCAGAAAGAAAAATGCTTTTGAAAGTCTATCAGAAACCAACCCAGACAAACCAAACACTGTGAGAAACGATGTTCTCCTCATTTGCATCAGCTGCTTTCATCATTTGTGCTGCAGATGATGCTGTGGAATGTGCATTTCTGGTCAAAGGGCTCATATGTCTATTTTATTTGTATAACCATTTGTGTTTATATAGAGAAGAAATCTGAAAATAAAAGAGTAACATGATAAACTCATATGATGGCATTTTTTTCTCTCTACCCCTCTCCATGTGGTCTATCAGAACAGAACCATGGATGTTATTTATGCTCCTGCAGCTAAAGACAGCTCCTTGTTTCCTGTCTCATTCACACTGCAATATAGAATTGAATACATGGCATGGAAATTGACTTTGATTCGCTTTCGAAGCTCTAGATAAAATTAGACAAACAGAATCATGTATGATAACCAAACACAAAAACTGGTGACAGAAACTAATTCAGATTTGGCTATATATGCAGGCACAATGAAAAACATGAATCCGTCTTCATTGTAATCAAACACTTTATAAACTCTGAGACATGACAATATCCCAGTTTTATAACCGGGAAGCGTGTATCAATCCTTAAAATCATGCCCATTAGAGAAGACCGCAAAGGACAGGGCAAAGGGCACGTTGTGGACACTGGGCTGGGCGTTACACAGTTCTCAAAATGGTTCCCTTCCCCTGTATCGACCCCCTCAGTTCTCTGGGCCATGCTGTCTTCTCTTTGCCTGAACTTCCACTGAACCAGGCCAGGAGTCACCTTTGCTACTTCTAATAAAAGCACCTTCTTGACCCAAGACAAAGCGCATGCCCAGGTCTACAGGACTCTGTGACTGCGGCTCTCAGTACTTCTTCCTGCACCTCCAAGCCACCACACCACGTGGTACAACAGGGAACTCAGAACGCTACCATCTGGTCCAGGTCTGTCCCTACAGACAACAATATCATTTTCTGACACCCCACAGGAGAAATGATTATATCTGCCTACATATAATGCTGGAAAGACTTTTCCTTTATCTGGTAGCCAGTTTGTTCTGTCTTACTAAAGCAATGAAGAAAACGATATTCAGTGGAATGTGAGAGCTACACCTTTCATGATCCAAGAAAAATGTGACCCAAGGCCGTGTTTTTCATACCTTTGCAGCCACCGATGAATTCGGTTTCTCCAGCAAGTCCCAAAGTTTCTTCCTTTTCTCGGGGCAGCAGGTGTTATCAAACTCCTCTCCCTCCCGCTCGCGCATGGTCTCTGCCTCCCGCCTCAGTTCTTCGTTCATCTGCTCTTTCTTCTGATGGTATCTGGCTTGGCAGCAGGATTCCAGGTAAATCTCATCGATGCCCCAGTAATCAAGCTCTTGGCCAAAAGAGAGCGCACACATTTCTTCCATCATGTGGAGCTTCCCTGTCCGGTAGAAGTTTAGAATTGATGTGAAAGCTCCCGGATGTCGGTCGAAGAAATACTCATTCTCGTTCAGATTGTAGTCATCGCAAACCTCCAGGAGGCTCTCGTGCGTGTTACAGTCCCGGAGCTTCCCCAAGCGCGTCCTGGGGAGCCTATCCAGAGTTCTCCACAGGACTTCGTGGTTAAGGCCCCCCACATTGATCTTCACTCTCCGAGAGCATGTTTTGCTTCGGATAATGTCTACAGGTTCTGGAGGAAGAGAAAGTGTCGACCTGGATGTCTTCCTGTTCAAGCCAGGTGGAGCCTTTTCTGCCATTTTGAACTGGACAGAACCACAGATCCAGGGTCCTTAGAGAGGAGGTCAGCTGAGGCAGGATTCCTCTGGAGCAGGCATGTCCATGACAGCTGGGGGGGAAAAAGAGCATTTAGTCATGCACAGTTCCCCCACAGTGCTGCCTGTCCTGCTGGGGTCACTCAGCTGTTACAGTCACGGATACCATTAATGGTCACTGTTTTTCTCCTGCAGGTATAAACCTGGGTTGTAGGAAATAAGAGGGGAAACCACATAATGAGGTTCCCAGAGGAAGCTGTGTGCTCACTTGTGCACATCTGTAGCTTGACAAGACCCAAATGCATCACCGGTGTTGCGGAGCAGTGTAGGTGCTGATGAAGGCCCCAAAGATAAAGTCCTGGCACAGTGACACCAGCTATGCCGCTAACCTACCCTGCCAGGTCCTGTTCACAACATCCGTTTCAGGTTGATGACCTTCCTCATGCCCGCACCTACTCCAGTCACTGAAACCAAGTCTGCGAGCACCTGGTCCTCTCATCTTCATGCAACTGCAGACCTCTGGACATTATAGCTCCTAGAAACTGCTTACACTCTCTGCTGTTACCCAGTCCCCAGCACCCAGGGCCCGAGCTAAACTCCTTGCCATCCTTGGATGTGGCACTCCAAGAGTCATTAAACTGGCCCAGCCTCTGGTGTTGGTCATCAGAGCCACTCTCACCACACAGCAACAAACACCATCTACTAAGACACAGACTTGTCCTTATCACCCTGTCTTAAACCTTCAAAGGCTCTTTGTTATTGGAAGTAAAACCAAGTCAGCCATGCAAGATCCTCTCCACATTCCCCACTAGTCCAAATCACTGTCTGGAAACCGTCTTCTATCTATAGGGAATATAACACAAAATACTTAGGGATTTTAGGAACCTTGAAATGTGTGTAGATAGGTTGATAGCTGGATGTTAGATAGATAATACAGACAACTAGATATAGAAAGCTATATCATGAAATAATTTTCACATATATATGCATACCATTTTCTGTTTTAATTTTAATACACTAATAGAGAAACAATAATAGCTAATAGTAAAATAGAAGAAATATAATAATATAGTATATTAAACATTATCTAAAACTAAGGAGTTATTAATTTCTATAAATTTCCATGTAATATTTTAGGGCCTTGTTTGACCATGGTTAACTAAAAACACAGAAAGTGAGTGGATAAAGGGAACTTTTCTTTTGTGTTGCACCAACCCTGTCATGCACACAGCACTGATTTTAGGACTTGGCTCATATATAGCAAATCCTGGTGGGATCTCCAACTTTTGTATTTGCTTTTGATCAATAACTGCTTGCTTTTCAAGACTTGGGCCAGATGTTACCTCCTCCAGAGTATCTTCCATGACACACTTCCTCTGGGACCAAGAAACTGTGTCTCTTGTCTTCCACCATGTTACTGAAACAGTATCTTTCCGTAATGTACAGCAAGCTCCAAAGAACAAGCCCACCCTTCTTTATTTTTATGCCCTTGTCATTGAGTACTGTTCTTAAACATTGGAGCGGTTTGCTTTATTAAAATAATGAGTCAATTCTTTGTTTTCCATAAGCAGCTAACGGTCAGGAAATGTGTAAATGAAGTTATTGGGATTGCGTGCCTGAGATGCACCTATGCGTACAAGCTGTGCATGGTCAGAATCTGTTATTGCATGCCGAATTTGTGTCCTTTCGTTTCTCATCTCTTTCCACTGGGCACTAATGTTTAGAACACGATATCTATAGTTTTTCCCCTTGATAGTCTTGTTGTATTATCATCTGAAGCAAGAAGAATCCTCATGGCTATTATCTTCTGAGTGATTTGGTAGAAAATCGCAGAGCTTTGAGAAACTGGCCCACAGAGCCCTCTTTGAGGTAAAGCGCCATCTTTCACAAGTCAGTGGCTGAGACTAAAGTGAAGTGATGAACTTTGAGATCCGAGAGGTTCTTAGGGCTAAGACTTTATTGTAAGATGCACAGCAGTTTCTGCAAGGCCCAGGATTCTCCATCTGCATGTTAAGTTTATTTCTCCATCTGGAGGCCAAGTATCCTCTAAAATGAATATGTGTGCCTTCTGAAGAAAAAGTAGATGGGCCATATGAGAAGGGTTTTAGACGTGGGCAACAAAAAAATTGGGAGTTTTTTCAGACATACAGGAGTATTTTAAAGATACACGCACACATACACTTCCCTCATGTCTGGCCAAAAATAATGTCCATTTTACAAAAATAAAAAGGGACGATAATGATTGCTAAAGTTGTTTGAGCTTGAATCCTTCCTTTAGGAAGACAAGAATAATATGTCATCCATAAGGCATGGTATCATGATGAGTAAATGAGACCGTTTGTATAAAGGCTTCACTCTAAGAAAACACATCTAAATAAAATAAGGATATTCACAGATCTTCCTCGGGTTTGGTTTTTCAACTGCTGAAAGAAAATGAATAAGAAAAAACACATTCACGTTTATTAAATGAATGCTAATCCAGCTTTTACCTTTTAAGGCCTGGACTTGTGGGTCTCATCCTTTCTTTCTGTTGAAAATTAGACCTACAAATAAGAGACACTCTGTAATATGCACTGTGTTGGTATTGATGCTCACGTCCACATTTTGTATCTTACTGACATTGAACTATAAATATTTTTAAAGGAGCAGTAGCATCAATGTCAGACAAAATTAAATGAAAATATTAGGAAAAGGGCAGTTGCAGTGGTGAGCACAGATGTCTTTTCCACTGAATGACGTCACCCTGCTACTACCGTAATGACTCAAAGTCTGTTACTAGTTCACGTGAACAATCAGCACTAAGGCCAGACTGCTTTGAACTTGGAGACTGTTCTATTTGCTTTTCCTTCACTGTGATAACGCACTCACCCGTAGCAACCTGGAGAAGGAAGGGTTTACTTGGCTTGTACCTCCACATCACACTGTGTCACTGAAGAAAACCATGGAAGAACTTGAACAGAAAGCAGGAGGTAGGAGCTGAAGCAAAGACCACGGAAGAATTCTGCTTCCTGACTCACTGACTGCTTCTGCTTAGCTAGCTTCCTTCTACAACCCAGTACCACATGCCCAGTGTGGCATGACCCACTGTGAGGTTGACCCTTCTCCATCAATCAGCAGTAAAGAGAACCTTGCAGGCATAGCCATAGGCCAAGTTGATGGAGACATACTGTTCAGCTGAGATTCTTTTTCTTCCTGGGTATGTCAAGTTCACAACCATGAACAGCCATCACAAGGACAAATGAACAGAAAATGCACCTCCTCTTTTTGGAATGCCATGCCTCCTGATTAAAATAGTGTTTTAATTAATCACCTCACATATGAGGTTTATGACAAAGACAGAAAACATTAGCATGACTCTGGTAGAAACATTTCCTATCTATGGTCAAAGGTCTATGTCCAAAGACCTGCCATCCTGTGATGGTATTTATAAGAGTAAATGCTGTGTCCAAGTCACCAGCATGACACCATTTACTTGAAGCTTTTGCATGCCCATGACCTACACTGAATTTTCTTTCAAAGGGTGTCTAAGTGAAAAGTGGAGAGAGGTCAGAAGACTTAGATTTCAAAATATCTTCTTCACTGATCAAGAACTTTCTATTATAAGAAATCCCATGTTGATTACAGATCCCATAATAAAAATCAGGCTGAAACCCAATCCTCTCTTTTCAAAGAGAAGAGGGCAACCAGAACAGAAGACGCCCTGTTGATTCGACTTCCATCCAACTTAACATTGTCCACTGCGGCTCTTGTGGCTGTGATAAATGTCATCATTCACCCTTGGCAGAATGTTCTGTGTGTTTCCTGATTAAAGACGTTAGCTCTTGAGTAACTAGGGAATGAGAATAGTGTTCAGAGAGTCAAAAAAGTTTTCAGAATAAGCCAATAATTCAGGTACACTTCACCGCACCAGCCCTGACAACAGAACGTTGGAGAATTCACCAGCCCATTTGGTCTACCAGCTGGTGCCTCTCCCTACTTGCCTGTCTCCACTGCCTTACAAATTATATGCCTTGCTTCTATTCTACCCCCTGTCTTCCTAACATGCATGTTCACTATGCCATTCAATTCAATTGGGAAACAATCACAAACACATACAAAAATCCCAGAGAAAATTATTTTTAGATTTACACTGCTTCCCCCTATTTTTTTTTTTTTTGTATCTCTTTTAATATAAAGACCTCCCGAGATGAAGCTATCAGATCTTATTTTGGAAGAAAACAAAATTATGTAAACCAAGCTGTTGCTATTTTTCAGGTGCTGGAAGCAGAACCCAGTGTTTGGGAGTTGGACTCACTAAGGTACACACCTTATTGTTGAGGTACCACAGCCCTAGCAGTACTCTATATCCTTTCTCACTGCCTCTGATGAGATGTCACTATGTTTCCCAGTCATTGCTCAGATTCCTTAAGTTAATGTGGAGCAGCCTTCCTCCATCAGCTGCCCAAGCAGCTGGGCCCACAGGCATCTGCTGCGGTGCCTGCCCCAAGGTGCTCTCCAAGGTAAGGTGTATAGAGCCACAGCATCTCTTTCCATTCAGGCTGACCTTTCACATGATGTGGGAGTCTTCTGTTTTGTGTTGATTTCATTGGTTAAATAAAGAAACTGCCTTGGCCCTTTGGTAGGACAGAAAATTAGGTAGGCAGAGAAAACAGAACAGAATGGTGGGAGAAAGAAGCCGAGTCAGGCAGTCGCCATGATTCTCCCACTTCAGACAGAACGCAGGTTAAGATCTTTCCTGGTAAACCGGCTCGTGGTGCTACACAGATTATTAGAAATGGGTTGGATCAATATGTAAGAGCTAGCCAATAAGAGGTTAAAACTAATGGGCCAAGCAGTGTTTAAAAGAATACAGTTTCCATGTAATATTTCGGGTAAAGCTAGCCAGGTGGCGAAAAGCAGCCCCGCCGCTTCCACTACTGCATTCACATTTGACCTTTCTGAGTGGGCTTTGGTTTTGTCGTCCACGAGTCTATGATTCTTTGACTTCTCATGACACAGCCGGTGCTATTTCCCTGTCACTGTCATTTGGTGGCCTTTCCCATCTTCCCCCCAGTTCCCGTGTTTACCTTAAACAGGAACAAACATAGACTACCTCCAAATCAATGAAAACTCTTCTTTCCATTTCTGGCTTCCTAGCAGAAGGTGGTTTGCATATTTCACTTTAAGAGCCCTTTCATTTTTATCACGGCTTAGACAAGACTGCATTCTGAATATCATAAAAGTTTCACTCATTTTATTTAGTGTTTGGTTAATTTTCTATTCTGTGGCATTTCATTTTTAATCTATGGTCTTTTCTTCCATATTAATTTTACTTCTAACAATGAATCTGCCAGTTTCCTCCAGGTTAGGTATTGTGTCTTACCATTCCAGAGTGTTGGCAAAATTTATGTTTTTAATTTTAGTAATGCAAATGGATACAGTACTGTGTTCTCTCACATATAATTTTAGATGTGAAATTATGTCTATCATAATAATTTTACTCCAGAAAAATTAATCACATGATTCAACTCGTATTTAAGTAAAATATCAAATGTAATGATTCAATACTTAAACTATAGGTTTTAAGTAACTGTAGAATTTGTACCTATGTAAATGATCAGTCATAACAGATTATATCCTTATGTCATGGATGAAATGACAGTGAATATTCTTTCTTGGCAGGTGACATTTCGTCGTCGCTGGGTTGACTGTGAAGCCTGCAGCTGATCAATCGGCCAGTGCAAACGCACTCAACATCCCCCTCATTAGTCTGAGAAAAAGGCGGCTCCCCCCACAGTCAACAAGAGCAGACACTGGAGGTTACACAGCTGCAGGCTTCTCCCAGCAGTGTGGAATTAGGCTGCCACCCGTGCAGGGCCAAAGCTGACAAAACACAACTTTCTGATCATGGCATCATAATTACAGCTTCAGGCTCCAGGTTTGAGGAGGAGACTTTTTTTTTTTTTTTTTGCTTTGCTTTTTTTTTTTCTTTTCTGCAGACTCAAAAATACTAGCATTATGTCATACTCTTGACACATCCTTAGTGTAACCAAGCAGGATAAGACACACGTGTGATTCTGGGAGCACAAAAAGCAAATGTTTCTGAAGGTCTCAGTGATGTCTCATTTGGGTTTTGTGCTGCTGGTCCATGCTGACCAGGTATTTGCCAGCAAATGGCTTGAAGACCTCTAAGTCTCTACAGCCCACATCTAGCTATGTGGTTGCTTCTTAAAATGTCACGTATGTTTCAAGAAGTAGATTTTTGGAGAAGCTGTTTCTGTTTCAGAAAGTCACAACTATTTTCTGAGGTTGATATATGGATGAAAAGACAAAATAACTGTTAGATGACAATGATACCAGTTTTAAAAATACACTCCCTGCTAAAATGCTTTCAAACACCTTTTAAAAAAGGTGGGGGGGAAAGTATACAATGGAAAAAAGAGAGCATCTTCAACAAATTGTGCTGGCAAAACTGGATGTCAATCTGTAGAAGAATGAAAATAGATCCATATCTATCACCATGCACAAAACTCAAGTCCAAGTGGATTAAAGACCACAATATCAGTCCGAACACACTAAACCTGATAGAAGAGAAAGTGGGAAGTACTCTACAACACGTGGGCACAGGAGACCACTACCTACATATAACCCCAGCAACACAGACAGTAAGGGCCTCATTGAATAAATGGGACCTCCTGAAACTGAGAAGCTTCTGTAAAGCAAAGGACACTGTTGCTAAGACAGAAAGGCAACC
>NW_026067923.1:6593464-6678294 GCF_014885135.2 Alexandromys fortis
GAGGGAGGGGGACTTGACTGGGGGAGAGGGAGGGAAAGGGGAGGCGGCGGTAGGGAAGAGACAGAAATCTTTAATTAATTAATTAATTAATTAAAAAAATAAAAAGGTGGGAAAAACATTAAAAATGACAAACAACTTTTAAAAAATCCATCAAACTTCTTAGCTCACAATATTCTAAACAGACTTCCCTGGAACCTCTCCAGGATTCTGAAAACAAACAAACAAACAAACAAACAAACAAACAAACAAAAACCCTGAGCAAACCAGGATTACTCTGGAGCTTAGAAAGACTGCTACATTTCAAACTGTCCCTGGCTTCAACATGCCAGACTCCAGTAAGGACTGGGGTGATTCTGTTTGCTGAGTACAGGGTGCCACCTCCCTTCTGTCATCAATGGCCACTCATTTTTCTGTGACCCTCAGTTTTAGCACAACTATTTACTCTTTTGTTAAAAACAAAAAAGGAAAAAAAAACCCTAGACCTTTTCCCCCTTGCTATAAGTGATATGATGCTTTTTTTAGATGCACTCAAATGGATCCCCAAAGCTCGGCCTTTTGTGGTCACGGGATGCGTTGTGCTGCAGTCAGAAGGAGGAAAAAGGTATTAAAGAAGTTGTAATATGAGTATTTTTCAATAACACAAACGTCCCCATATCTATAAATAAATTATTTTATTTAGACACCCTTTTCTTCACTAGAATACAAAATCATTTAAAGAATTAGACCATGTATGCATGTGTTTGCTATAATTAGAGCATAAAGGTTCTAGACTTATATTTAGAACAATGGTCTTTTTAATGTTTCTTTAAATATATTCCTTTTATTTCTTGAGATTATAGAATAATTATGTGATTTCTCTTTTTCCTTCCCTCCCTCCAAACCCTACCACATACATCTTCTTGTTCTCTTTCATATTCATGCTTTTCCCATTAATTGTTGATAAAGCACAAAGTTCAACTTTTATGGTAGCATCTGGGCATTCAAGTGGGACGTTTAATACTACGATGAAGAGTGTGACCTTGTGGAGAGTTTGACTTTATAATGGGGAGGTGCCTTTATGTTGGGAGTTGAGGTGTATTATTTCAAGTATCTCTTTTTACAAAAGTCTTCCCAGAATCACAAAGGGGAAAAACAAAGAAATCCAGAAAGCAACCAACATAAAAGTTCTTAGTGCTGAAGGAATAGCAAGCAAAGGGCCACATTAATCTCTTGAAGACTACAGTTACTAGCTGGGGTTCTGTCTGGATGGTAAAGTCAATTCCTTGGATGACTGGCTTGCATTTCCTACTCCATTTGGATGTTTGGCATAAAGTAAATTTGGGCTCTTTGAAACCAAATTTATGAAATTTGGGTAGAATGTGAAAATATTGTTAGGCCCCTTCTAATAATATTAGTTTTAATTCACATAATGAGTCTCAAACATTCAGGAATATAATTTTTGCACAAGTGATATATCTCAGTTAGGCCTAATAGTAGACACAAATTTTCAAATTATGTTCCTGTCCTTATTTTCCAGAGCTCACACCTGATAGATAATATACCTTTCTTAAGGCTCAACTACTAAAGATTGGACTCTACAGCATAATCTATTTCTGATTGTGTGTGTGTCTGTGTGTGCATGTGAGTGTGTATGCTCTTGGAGGCCAGATCCCTGAGGCTTAAACTGCAGTGTTGTGAGTCACCTTACATGGATGCTGGGAACTGAATTTAAGTCCTTATAAGGATAGTAAGTGTTCTTCATCTATACCTCTAAACCTAAATATTACAACATGCTTTAATACACATGTCTATGTGTGGGGACTAGAACAAAGCACATGGCAGATGAGAGCTTCTATACGGCCCATTTTTCATATTTATATCTTTTAACCCTTGGCTCCAATGAGGTCACGTGATTAAGTTGACATCACCTAGTCTCTGTTGAGCTTGATCTAGAACCCAGACCTGTTAATGCTGAGACAAGCCTCTTTCCATCACTGCTGCCCCATTACTCTTGGATTCTCACTTATTAGTGAGCGTTTTGAAGAACAACTCTCATGCCAAAATAGCGAGTCAAGCAAGCTCAAGTTGCCTTTTATATATTGTTCATTTACAGAAAGAGCACTCATTGCAGTCAATAGAGAAAGGTGAACCTCCCAGGCTCTTTTATTCCCTCTGTCTTTCCAGTCCAGTCTCTATGGTGAAAACCTTTGTCTTCTCCAGATCCCTCCAAGTGGTTCTGTTTACTGTAGACCTAGCTAGCAGCAGCTCAGAGTCCTTTCTTGTCAAAGGTGCTTCTAAGGTTTCCAAGCTCTCAGAATAAAGTCACTGAGATACGAAGTCCATGACACCTGAATGCTTTTATCTCTGCTTCTCCCACAGCGTTCCACTTGCCAATCTCTCTCAAGTCCCAGAATCTTCTTTCATTCATGTTTACATGCTTTTCTCTCTCTGCCAAAAGAAATTTGTGTAGCTTTTCCCCCATCTTTATCTCTAGACATCAACTTACAGCTGATATTTCAGGTCCCTCTGATTTCCTTAATTATGCAATAATTCTCATATTTTAAGACTTAGAACTAGGTACTTTGAGCCTGTAACAACAGTGTTTATGATATCAAAATTTTAATTATTTATAAATCATTTTCTTTCATTCCAGAGACCTCATATTATCTGCTATTTTTCCAATCTAGTAAGGCTTCCTGTATGAAATGCTTTTTTTCCACATTCTTTCTGGAAAACCCCTATTTGTTATTCATGATTAAATCAAGTATCTCTTCCAGAGAGAAGCAACAGCCCTTGCCACTGAGAGTCATCATTTTGTTTTATGTATTATGATGCTTTTCTTATATAATTCTATAGATAATACAGAGTTCTTTCTTCTTCATTTGTTCAGTAAACATTTATGAGAAATTCCTCTGCTCAAAGCCATTGGTGACATCTGGAACTCTTAGACTCTAGTGAAAATAGAGAAGCATGATACAACAAAACAAAACAATAACAAAAACAGGCAAAACAGGAACTGGTATTTTGCATCCAAACTTACTCAGGGGAACAGCAAAGTCAGAGTTAGGAAGAATTCTGTCTGCCTTTCTTTCTTTCTTTCTTTCTTTCTTTCTTTCTTCCTTCCTTCCTTCCTTCCTTCCTTCCTTCCTTCCTTCCTTCCTTCCTTCCTTCCTTCCTCCCCTTCATTCCTTTCTCCTTTATTTTCATTTTTCTTCTTTCTTCCCCTTTCTCCCTCTCCATCTTACCTCCTTTTCCCCTCTCACCTTTCTCTCTTCTCTTCCCTTCATCTGACCACTCTCTAGTCTGCCTTCCAGCCATCCTTCCTTTCTGTCTTTCTGACTGAAAGATGATGTGTTCTAGACTCTGCTACAGAAAGAAAGTCATATTAATGAACAATATTTAAACATCAGAACTCATCATAAGTACATGTCTGCTTGGTTTTATTTTTTTTTTTATTTTTTAAATCATTACTATTTAGTAAGGGAAACGGGTCCCTGAATTATAAACACTACTGACTCTATATCCCTTGTGAATAATGTTTTTCATCTATTTTTTTCATCAGTGCAGATCATTAAGCATCATTTTTAAGCATCCATCTGTATATGCAGTGTTTAAATATTTCCTTGTCCTGTCCCCTCACTTAATTTACTACATGTGTCAGTTGTACAAAAAGCTGGGGTCCTACAAAACTGGCAAATAGTGGAAAGAATAGAAGCAGATGGACAAAATGACCTACTAGCATCTATGAACCCTGGGTTGTTTAGTACTGGCAATAATAACATTTAGCACAATCTGATAAGAAAATATGAAAGCATTTGAAAATTAGAAAATGAACTCATCAATTTCCATCAACAGTTTCTAAAATAAAAATGTGAAAATTAGGGACCACAGATGGACTGATTGAAGCCCTGAGTTCATGTGATTGGTACCAGATGATACAGTCTTGAAATAAATAATTTCAAAAACAGTGTGGGAAAAAATCCTAAAAATTATGGCAAGAACAGTAAAACAGGGAGTTGTTGCTTTTCACCCAGGGGAAAATCTTCAGAAATAAAGGAAGATGCAATGAGAGTGGTGGTGGGTCAGGGGTGCTCTTCCTGCTCGCGATCCTTATTTAATATGATGCTGCGGTCCCCTCTTTCTGGTATTCTAGATTCAAAGTATGCTTTGTCCCCTCAGTGCGTCTCATGCAGTGAGGCTCACCACACACGAGCATGTGAGTGTAAAATAACTATGGCAATGAGATTCAGACTCTTAATTTGGATTTGATTTCAGCTTATGATCTTAATGTCCATAAGGAAGATTTACATTTCCTAGAAGGCGGGATATTCTTGGAGCTGCATCTGAAACTGAGCCCAAGTTATGATCTCATTTGATTTGTGAACTTCGCTAATAACTGTCATCGTCATCATCCACCAGAGATTAAGTGGTCATTCTGTGCAGCCACAGTGCTTACTCCATTCGGTTCTGATAGTAAGCTTCCTTTTTTTATTTTTAACCCACGTTGGGACGATTAGTATGGCTTATTCACAGACTGACTGAAGTTCAGAAAGGCAAACTTCTTATCCAAAATGACACAAGTGTTTAAGTGTTGGCTCCAAGATTTTTCCACCCCCAGCACTCTCCCAATCCAGAGTACACACTTCTCACTTTAAAGGACACTGAGGATTTCCCTGAATGGTAGGACTCTGGGTGCCTCAGAACCATAGATAAAGGTGGCGATGAGATCCATATGAAGCAATTCTCCTTGCATAATACAGAAAAGGACAGATTCATACCTACTTACAGTATACCTATCAGACCTCCCCTTTGACCTAGTTGACATCAAATGATATCTATTTCATCACGTTTTCTTTTAGATAGAGGTGGTAATATTGGCAACAGTTTACGCAGCTTGAAAACTTTTACACTAAATGTAAATTAGCACACATCTTTTAGGAGCAATGCTATCATTAGTGTGTGTGTGTATCTGTGTGTATGTGTGTGTGTAGAGGGCATTTCTCAATGTGTGTCTGTCTGTGTGTGTGTGGTGGGCATGTCTCTGTGTTTCTCTGTGTGTGTTTGTCTGTGTGTGCCCATGCATGTTTATGCATTTGTGAGCATGCCTGTGCATGCGTGTCTGCTTATGAGTCTGTGCATAGTCCAGAGATTGACATCAGCTATATTTTGTCTTATGCTCCACCTCATATCTTTTAATTTTAATAAAATTATTCCAGTGTGCTGACCCAACTTAAACTATTTCTAGAATCGTTTTTGGAAACTTGTCAACACCATAGCTTCCTCAGAGTAAGCATATCTTTGTCCTTTAAGTGTAAGGTTATATTTGAGGAATAATGTTTTAATATCCAGAGCATTATAAAATACATCTGATGAATAAAATGAGTGATGGAACTTGGCATAGTGTTTTTTTTTTTTTTTTTTTTTTGAGACAAGGTCTCTTATTGATCCCAGAGCTTGCTATTTCAGCTAGACTGATTGGCCAGAGAGCCCCATGTATTTCTGCCTGTCTCAACTCCGCAGTTTTATGCCTGGTTAATAAGGTGTTTACCCACTCTAGCCTCAGTCTTAATATTGAATTCTTACAGTCAAGACATAGCCCCCAAAATTGTTTTTTTTAATGTTATAGCTTTCAAAAAGTCAAAGAATTTGGAAGAGAAATAGCATCAGTGGTCTGACGTCATCTGCCTAAGAGTCTTCCCGAACAAGGACCAGAACCTACCTCCTTCACTTAGACCTTGCAAGGTCTGAGTTCACAAACAAATATAAGATGAAAAAGAGAGGGAGAAAAAGTACAAAACAAGAATAATGTGACTACTTCATACGCAGCCAAACCTACCAACGCCGGTGAGCCGAACCTAATTATTGATGATTCTGGCTTCAACATGCTTCTAGCATTTCTAACACTTCAGTAATAATCAGACTGGGAAAAAAAACATGAAACATAAATGAAATGCTGATTTAGATCCATCACGCCCTTCTCTTTTGCATTCTTTCATCTGAAGCAATGTGTCACTCAGCTGCCCCTGCTCATCAAGTTCAAAGGAAGCAAACTAAGCAAAGCAGCCCTTGCTTTCAGGAAGCCAACAGCACCACGGCTCAGAGCACTGCGGTCCTGGTTTGTGCTTCTAGCACGTGTTTCAAGGTGCAGATGATACTGGGGACTGATTATTACGCTGGCGTTGTCTTGACGCCTTCCCCTTGATTCAAACACGCTGCTACAAAGGAAGAAAGTGACAAAATCCCAGGTACCCTCTAGAATAGTATCTCTTTTTACGGCAGCTACGACTTTAGGTGCTATTTGGTTTTTAAATTCTCTGACGTTTTATGAATTTGTTAATTTGTTTAACAAATACTTATTGAGTATCTACTACCTATATCATATTATATTCTTAACATTATAAACTTCTAGCAATGAAATAACTCCTTAGATTAAAAAAAAAAACAACCAAACAAATAAACAAAAAAAAAAAACAATAAAAGCTCTCAATATAGAACTGTACAGAAGCTGCATCCTAGGATTGCAAACCGCATTTATTATGCAGAAAGCCTAGTGTTTTGTTGGGCCTGACTCGAGCCAGCAGTGAGCTTAAGAAATAGATTTTTACCAGCTTCTTAGCTTCCTCTGAAAGCTAAGCCTCCATAAAGCCTACTGAAAATGCTCTCCTTAGACTTAGAAAAAGCTAGGATTCCAAATTTAAAGAGACATTTATCTTAAAAGTCAATTAATATTTAATAACTTCCCGATTAATAATCATGATTCTATGAACTGGAGACATTCAGCATGAAAGCCCATGGACCCACATTTTTTCCTGAGCCTTTCAGACTGAGGATGAAGGGATCAGGATAGACTTTTCCTTCTTAACGTTACTTTGCCATCCCAGCTCATGATGTCCACTTCTGAACACCACATTCCTCTTCAAGGACCATGTCACTAGAGTGTTGTTTACACCGGAGGAGTAGGGCAAAGAACTCAAGAGCCTGACCCGCAGGTGATTTTAAAGGATCGAAATGTGTGTGTGTGTGTGTGTGAGAGAGAGAGAGAGAGAGAGAGAGAGAGAGAGAGAGAGAGAAACAGAGACAGTCAGAGAGGTGGGAAAAATTTAGCTCAGTGTGATGCAATACCTTACATGCTTCATAGAATTCATTTTGAGACTACTAAATTTTACAAAACTCCAAACTGCTGCATTAATTGGCAGCTAAAAGCTGTCATTGTTTCAGAACTTGTGTGTGTGTAAATGAGCCAAATAGTTTTGCGTTTGTTGTTAATGTTCTGCTCTTTGCCACTGGTTTATACCGACAAACATGTTTTATAAATAAGCACAGGAGAAAAGAAATCAATAAGAAAAAGAAAGGAAACGTGCTAACGGACCCAGTGATGTATTTCTGAGACTTTAGAACTTAGGAAGTGTGAACAGAGGAGAGGAGGAGAGGGTACCTGCTGCCCCAGACCCCCTCGCCACCACCACCAACACACACAGTCCTGGTCAGGACTGTGGGAGAAAACATTTAGAGTCACATGAGTCAGATACTTACAAAGATAACACTCTGCATTTGTGTCTATATTTTGTGCGTATCACAGAAAGCAGGAAATGGCACCCAAACAGGGATTCTTGTGGTTAGAAACAAGGAAGTACCTGGGAGATCATCTGAGCTAAAGCAGGCACTGGGTGCCAGAAATGACTGATATGTTTACATACAGTAAATATGATGGCCAATATTGTCAGTAAATACTACTGCTTTTGAAACTCGGGTTTCCTAAATTAATTCATGCTAATAAGAGTCTAGACCTGCTCTTTCCAGAATGGCCACTAGCCACCACTGCTACTTAACTGTAGATGAGATTTAAGTGCCATTTTTCGGTGTCAGAAGTCACATTTTATGTATCCCACAGCTCATGTGGCTTGGGGTCACTGTCCTGGAAAGCACAGACAGAGAGTAGTCACTTCCTCTCATGGAGTTCTGCAAACCCGCCCCTGCAGCACTGATGCTGAGTTCTGTTCTTACTGCAGAAATAAGCTCTCCCCTCTAAAAGGTCCTGGAAACGCTAGGCTTGGCCTCATCTGGATTTGTATTCCTATCTACTGCCCATCTCCATTCTCAAGAGTGACAGACCCTGAGCCCCCAGTCACACTGTAGTGTCTCCTAAATTCCGGGAACACCTTCGTCCTTGGCAAGAAGAGTATAAAGAGGACCTGAGTATAAGCAGTGCTGAGTTGTGGCGGGGTTGTTTAGCATTAGGAAAAGGGAAAAGAGATGAGAAAGACTCTAAGGATGACACGAACAAATGCACAGTACCAAATGAACCAAAATGGTAGGGAGAGCAAGAGTCCTTGTGCGTACATTGTAGAGGAAGTCTGAGAAAGACGGGTTACTCACATGGTGACGGCACAGGGAACGGAATTGTCTACTGAATCCCTTCAATAGTACAAGACACTGACTTTTTTTTCAGATAAAGGTAACTGGGTGGAGCCCTAAAAACCACTGAAGACAGAGGTTTCTCCTAAACCTCATGTTCCTACAAATCACAGCACTCTGCATCCATGCGGCTTGGCCATTTTTATCCCAACTGTCTAAAACCCAAACTGGCAGCTCTGGAACCTGCTCCCACAGGACATCCTATCCTATTCTGAAAGCTCTGACTCTGTGGACTGTCATGTGTCATCTGCCCCCACGTTCTCCAGATGTTCCATGCTCCCTGTCTGTCTTCGCTCCTTGTGGGGCAGGTTCATCTTGGCTGTTAAATTAGGAGATGGTATATTGGGACACATATGGCTAAATCCTGGGCTCCACAGAGGATAAAATCGCCTCTGGAAAATATGTCGGCATCTCAACTCTCCTGATTTAGCACAGCACAGCCCACAGGCAGTTTCTTGCCTTTCTTTCCAAAACAGTTTGTAATCCAAAGGAGACTCATTGGTCTGGACCTACAGAAGAGTCACTACAATCAGCATGGAAAGAGGACTGGGGAGGTGATGCTTGATTTCAGATGGACAGGAACACCATGAAGGTAAAAACTCAGTTTGTTTAACCTAGGGACCTAGCAGAGTACTTCCTATCTGAAAAGGGCCTAATATTTGCTGAACTTGACTCTTAAAAGCTGCCTATGATTTCAAACTAGAGGCTCTGAGAAATAATAATAACTGCTTCTTTGTGAAAGAAAGAAAAATAATAAAGGAAGGAAAAAAGAAAGGAAGTAAAAAAGAAAGGAAGGAAGGGAGGAAGGAAGGAAGGAAGGAAGGAAGGAAGGAAGGAAGGAAGGAAGGAAGGGAGGGAGGGAGGAAGGAAGGGAGGGAGGCAGGAAGGAAGGAAAGAAAAGAAAAGAAAAAGAAAACAAACCAACCCACTGTGGATTGTTATACTATTAGAACCAAGTGTCCTTGTCAAAGTGAGACAAACATGAGCTAAAATGTTCCACATAATGAGCTACCTGTGACCTTTGGAGCCATCCACTAGCTTCTTGACAAAGAACCATGGTACAGTGCTGGATGGAGAGGAGGAAGGATCTAGAGGAAGGAAAAGTGAGCAAAGAGGAATATGAGCCAGTAGAAAAACCCTTGTGTAAGAAACGCTACATACATCCCAGGAGCGATGACACCTAATATTTAATTAGAATTAGTTTCTTGTCTATGCTATAATTACCATCCTTTATCCCAAAGCACCCAGTCAGTGTCTGTTGCATACTAGAGTCTTATAATAGTGAGACTTCAGAGACTAGAGGAAGATGTTTCCCATAGGAGCATGCGCCAGAGGTCTGGGAAGAGAGCCAAGAAGATAGGAGTATGTGTTGTGCCATCCAAAGTGCTGGCTAACTGGTGATTGAGCTGAAGTCACACCCATTTCCCCCCATTTATTTTGAAGGAAGATGACTACAACCAGGATGGCTACGTGTCCATCTAAATTTATGCATTACCTTCATTTGAGAGACTTGTCACTGAGAAGCTCCCATTAAGATGAGGATTTAATTTCCAGCCCCCATCCATCTGGGCTGCGGTTGTTTGAAAAATATTCATGAGTGGAATAGCCCCCAAAATGTCTCATATCAGAGTCAAGGTATTTAAGAAGTAGTTGAGATTTATTATCTATCTATCTATCTATCTATCTATCTATCTATCTATCTATCTATCTATCCATCTATCATCTATCTACCTACCTACATACTTATCTATCAATCTATCATCCGTCTACCTATTGCTATCCCCTCTTCCATCTCTGGTGATACTCTCATTCTTTACCTTTCATTTTCCTTCCCTCGCTCTCTTTTCTCTTTATGTAAATGTTGGAGAAACATACATCACGTCAAATAGCTGCATTCAGTGTTATTTGCAATCATTATCATTATTCTACCTTACGCTGAAATTGAAATTGGTACCCTGAAAGGAGGTGTTGCCTTTACAAAAATCTAAATATTGTGACAATGGTCATCAGCAAGGAAACCAACACAGAACTCAGTAGCCGGAGGCTGTGCTATGTTCTAGCAAAACTACAGAAACTCAGGGCCTGCCTATAACTCCAAAGGAAATTATTAGATGGTTAGCATGAGGTGCTTGGTCTTTATTACTTGTAATGAGGTACTAACAAGTAACTGCTGGCCGTGGGGAGGAATTATTAGTTTATAACAGAGACAGAGGGAGTAGCTGAAGTCTGGAAAGTAAGACCTTAAAATCTGGAACTCACTATTGACAAGATTCCAAAGAAGAGGGACAGCCTGCAGGGAGTTCTGGGTGATAAAAATTCACAAACTCTTCCCAAATGGGCAAAATATCTCCCACTCATTGCAGCCTCACTAGCTGGTCAGCAGTCAAGGCTTCTGTGAGGAGGACATTCCACCACCACCCTACATTGTACCTAGAAATCTATAAGTCCCACTCTGCCAACAAAACCAACCCATCCATCATGGCACCAGTGGCCCCCAGAGCCACAAGCACCCCCTCCACTAGTTGGAGAAAGAGATGAGCAGACACCAGTGCAAGAATATATTCAACAAAATAAAGAGCAATATGGCACCACCAGAACCTAGTGGTTCTACAACAGCAAAACCTGAACATCCCAGTGTAGAAGAAGCAGAAGAAAATGGCCTTAAAAATAACTTTATGAAGATGATAGAGACCCTTAAGGAGGAAATATAAAATTCCCTTAGAGAAATTGAGGAGCAGACAAACAAAAACAAGCAAGAAATCAATAAATCCATTAAAGAAAGCCAAGAAAACCAAGAAAGGGAGATCAAACAGGTAAAGAAATTTCAAGACATGAAAATTTTCAAGACATGAAAATTGTAATAGAGACAATAAAGAAAACACAAACTGAGGGAATTCTGAAAATTGAAAATCTGGGTAAATGAACAGGAACTACAGATGCAAGCATAGCCAACAGAATAGAAGAGAGGGAAGAGAGA
Organism: Alexandromys fortis; assembly: GCF_014885135.2. Lineage (NCBI taxonomy): Eukaryota > Metazoa > Chordata > Mammalia > Rodentia > Cricetidae > Alexandromys > Alexandromys fortis. The sequence continues at coordinate 6,604,836 of NW_026067923.1, forward strand.
ATCTCTGGCATTGAAGATATAATAGAGGAAATAGATTCATCAGTCCAAGGAAACATTAAAGCCAACAAAATCATAACATGAAACACCCAGGAAATCTGGGATACCATTAAAAGACAAAACCTAAGAATAATAGGGATAGAAGAAGAAGTTCAGCTCAAAGGCACAGAAAATACATTCAACAAAATCACAGAAGAAAATTTTCCCAATCTAAAGAAGGAAATGCTTATGAAGATACAAGAAGATACAAGAAGAAGAAGAAGATACAAGTTGCAGAACACCAGACTGGACCCCCACAAAAAAGTCCCCTTGCCACATAATAATCAGATCACTAAATATACAAGATAGGGAAAGAATATTAAGAATTGCAGAGAAAAAAGATCAAGTAACATATAAAGGCTGACCCAACAGAGTAACACCCAATTTCTCAATAGAGACTCTGAGCAAGAAGGTACTGGGCAGATGTTATGCAGACACTAAGAAACCATGGATGTAAGGCCAGACTGGCATACCCAGAAAAACTTTCAATCACCATAGATGAATAAAACAAGATATTCCGTGACAAAACCAGATTTACACAATATTTATGCATAAATCTAACCCTACAGAAAACACTTGAAGGAAATTTCCAGCGCAAGGAAATTAGTTGCATCTATGAAAACACAGGTAGTATATAATCCCATGCCAGAAAATCTCAAAAAAGGGAAGCACACACACTACCATAAAAAATTAACAGGAATTAAAAATCACTGATCATCAATATCCCTTATGAACTCAATTTATCTATAAAAAGACACAGGCTAACAGAGCGGGTACAAAAACAGGATCCATCCTTCTGCTACATGCAAGAACCATACCTCAACCTCAAAGACAGACATTACCTCAGAGTAAAGGGTTGGGAAAAGATTTTCCAATCAAATGTACCTAAGAAACAAGCAGGTATAGCTATCTTTTTTTTTTTCGAGACAGGGTTTCTCTGTAGCTTTGGTGCCTGTCCTGGAACTAGCTCTTGTAGACCAGGCTAGCCTCGAACTCCCAGAGATCGCCTGCCTCTGCCTCCCGAGTGCTGGGATTAAAGGCGTGCGCCACCACCGCCCAGCAGGTATAGCTATCTTAATATCTAACAAATTTCATTTCAAACTAAAATCAACCAAGAGAGATAGAGAAGGGCATTTCTTACTCATCACAGGAAAAAAACAATCAAATTGAAGTCTCAATTCTGAACATCTATGTCCCAAATACAAGGGTACCCACATACATAAAAGATACATCACTAAAGTTAAAATCACAAATCAAACCCCACACACTAAGACTGGGAGAATTCAACACCCCACTCTCACCAATGAATGGGTCTGCCAGACAGAAAATTAACAAAGATATAAGGGAACTAACAGATGTTATGAGTCAAATGGACTTAACAAACAACTATAGAATATTCCACCCAAGCACAAAAGAATATGGCTTCTTCTCAGAAACTCATGGAACCTTCTCTAAAACTGACCACATACTCAGCAACAAAGCAAATCTCAACAGATAGAAAATTGGAATAAAGTAACAGCCTTTCAGAAAACATCTCATTAATGCAGTTCCCTAACCACCCAGGCCTATGATGGTGATGATTCCAAAGGTACCTGTGCTGACTAGTTTTATGTCAACTTGACACAAGCTAGAGTCACAGGAGAGGAGAGAGGCTCAATTGAGAAAATGCCTCCATAAGACTGGGCTGTCAGGAAGCCTGTAGAACAATCTCTTAATTAGTTATTGATGTGGAATGGACCATCCCATTGTAGGTAGGACTACCTCTGGACGGTGGTCCTGGATTCTAAAAGAAAATAGACTGAGCGAGCCATGGTAAGTAAGCCATGAAGCAGCACTCCTCCATGCCCTCTGCACCAGCTCCTGCTTCCAGGTTCCTGTTCTGCCTGAATTCCTTTTCTTACCTCCTGTAATGATGAACTGTGATGTGGAAGTCTAAGTCAAATAAACCCTTTCCTCCCCAAGTTGCTTTTAGCCATGGTATTTCATCACATCAAGAGTAACCTTAACTAGGGCAGTAATCACTTGAGATTTGTGTATTTGAGACATGAGCAAAGAAATAAAGCGAGTTCAAGGAATATACAAAAGGAATGATGCTCAATTGTGGTCCATGGGAGAACAGAAAGAAAATACATACATGGCTAAGGACGGTTTTGAGGGAATTTCACAGTCAAAGAAATTCAAAGCTGACCCTATAGAAAAAAGAAATGAACATCTTCCCCTCTTCCCACCCTTGTTTAAAGGAGGTTCTTGATACTATCCTGCCTGTAGTCTACAAAAGCCTATTCGTCTCCCAGGTGCCACTCTGATCTCTCATAATTCAGCCACTTCAAAATTCCAGTGTAGAGATTGCCACTGAAACATGAAGGGAAACGTGTCGTTTCTGTTTGTAATTTCTCACGATCCTAATAGGCTGTCCCATAGGGCAAAATCCAGATGTTTTAGGATGGCATATAACACCCTGATGTCTAATCCTGTCTTCATATTCTTCATCCTCCTCTGATATCACCTTCCTAGAGAGAGCTGCCAGCCCTGAGCCAATCACCAGCCTAGCTCTTTTCCTGACAATGCTTAGCAAATGCTGGTCCCTCTGCCTCCTTCTCAACCTGGGGAATGCTTACTCATCTTTTAAAAATGAGCTTGGATGTCACTTCATCTGGGAAGACATGTCTGACACACCCACGTGGGAAATGAAGCTCTGGGAGCTCCGATGGGAGCAGCCCCACCTGTCAGCCTTACACATTGTTCCCACTATCGGGATATCTCAAGGGCTTAGCAAACTCCATGGTTTGATCTTCTGTTGTCAACTTTGCTTATTAGCCAACCACTAAACTCACCTTCTTACCATAAAGCGTGAGAACCCTGATGACTTATTACTCATAGACCAGTATATCTCTCCACTCTCTCCAGAGAAGCTCCTCTTTCCATAGAAGATAATTAACCCAGAGACCCTGCAACTGGTCAAGGAGCAGAGACCTGCAACCGAGAGCAGATGAAATGCCCAGCTTTAAAGGGCACATGTACCACCTCGCCACCCTCCCAAGCCTCAGGACACACATCAGAAGAGGCAGAAGGAAAATTGTAAGAGCCAGAGGCTGTGGATGCCTACAGAAACAGTATCTTCCAGACACAACAGGACAGTTGCAAATACGAAGTCAGAAGTCAGAGGATTAAAAGCAGGCCATTGTCCTACAAAAACTCAAGCCAGAGAATCATTCCAGCCTGGAGAGGAGAGGTAGGCATGGATTCCCACGCCACTCTCAAGAGCTGATAGCTGCTGAGAAAGGAATATATGGCAACCTGGTGGGTCAAATCACACTTAGTGGATTAATGGAAGCAGAAGATGGAGTATTATGGGTAATGAAGGGGGGTGGATCTGGGAGGACTGTGGGAGGAGGTGATTATGATGAAGATACATTGCATGAAATTATCAAACTAATAAAAAAGCTTTAAACAATAAAATAAAAAGCTTAAGAATTTCGCCTTTTTAGATCAGTCAGCCATGCATTCTAACCTCAGTAGCTTCCTCTAACAGGAAAATATAAGGACAATTAGTGCTTCTGAAAAGCAGAATGCAGTCCCTTTGAGTGCAGTTCTGTAAAGCTAACCAGTCCCAGGGATGCAAGAACCCTGGTCATATGTGCAGAAACCCTGTGTTCCGTCCTGCAAATGCCCATGTATGTCCTTGGACATCTACATGAGCAAAGCCTTGTTCATTATGTCACTGGATACCAATCCTATAGCGCACAGTATAATTTTACAGAGGCATTTTCTAGGAATGTAGTTACCACATTTGGAACATCACCAAGATTTGTTCACCACTTTGGAAGACTGTGTCACCCCGTGTAACACTGTTCATGTTAACTGGTTCACTACTACACACACCCACATCTGTTTACAGTGTGCAGTTGTCAGTTAGCAAATGTTTATGTCACTCTAAAATAGCAAATATACAAGTGTTATCACTATCCAAGAGAATAGTACATTCGTATTCCAAGTTATTTTATTTCGACATCTCTTTTCTTCTAATCCTCTGCATTTTCAGTAGCTCCATTTCATCCTATTTTCTGTCCAACTGGATCTGAGCACATACATACGGCCATTTTTTTTCCCAAAAGATATTTTTCCCTAAAGATATATTCCTTTAATTTGTATTTTCTACAACAAATTATACTAGTTTAAAATATACACATAGACAAGTTACATTATGTATAAATATCATTTCAGGATGAAAAAAAGGGGGTATTGCAAAATACTGCCTATGAAAGAGGAGGAACTTGATCTAACTAAGGACAGAATCGTGGCTGTGAATATATGGAGAAATTAAAATAAACTGTATTTTCTTACAGTGGGATTCTTCTGTGATCCAGCCACTCAGCTGGATTGTCATGCCATTCACCAAGATCATTTATGGTATGTTGTGGAGATTTATATCTCTGCCTCTGGACTAAGAATGCAGGATGTCTTACACTCATTCACCCAGAACTCAGTGCAGAAGAGAAACCTGGGGGATCTGAGGCATTGCTCTCAGAATGGGCTTGCAAGTCTTAGTCAATGCTCTGCCCGGACTAATCTAAGAAAGCCTTCTTTCTGCTCAGAGTTCCTCCTGCACAACTCTCTCCAGCCTCCCTCCTCCTTGTGGGCCTGCACAGTACTGCATCCACCTTTGCATCCCCAGGACATCGCATAAGGAGAGATCAATACACATTATTTAAACCAGCCCTTTCCTGGGAACACTACTAGAGATAATGGTCATGGATTTTACTACTAATGGTACTGTACTTCAAGTATTTTATTGATTTAAAAGACTTTGCTAATTTTGTCTGATGACCTGAACATCACTTAAGACTGTTTTTTTATGGAGAAATGTAAGTTTTTAAGTGAATTTTTATACGACAAGCCAATTGTAGTTTGGGAGACAACTGCATGTCAACTATGTCACCCAGCATGAGACACATCTGTGTGAAAAATAAAAGTGTCAATCAATCATGAAGATGAATCCAAATATTTGATTCAATGACATCTTGCAAACAATATTTAATCATTTTATCTTTCAAATTTGAGCCAGATGGTATTTTCTACATAAACAGAAGCAGTGGCTACTTAGAAAGAACTTTGCTTCAAATATTATTTAAGTGCTCTTGACAAATATTTCAAAGTAAGATTTTTTTTTGATTGTGCTTCCACAATTACAGTTATTAGCTATGCAATAAAACAGAAGCCTTCTAAGAATATACTAGAAAGAATCTATTAGGAGACTATGCTTCAATTTCCATTAAATAGTGGGTTTATATTTAGCAAAGTAAAAGCTGGGAACACTGATAAATGACTACTGCATTTTCAAATAATTTTCCTTTAAATGATAAATGGAATTTTAAAATAGTATAATGCTAATACTGTAATGCTATGTTTTATTGAAAATAATTCACATAAAATTTGACTCCTAGGAGCAGCTTCCTAGTCAGGTCACCTGTCTTAGCATTCTGTATGTGTATTTTTTTACTGTACATGTATCATGTGTGTGCGAGTACACATGCAGAGGCCGGAAGACAGCTTTGGCGTTGTTTCTTGGGAAGGCTGTTCTTTTCCTTTGAGACAGGCTAAGTGAGTTAGGCTGCGTGGACAGAAATCCTCCATCCCTGCCTCATCGTCTTTAGGATTGCAGGCCTGAGCTATCATGCTGCGCTTCTGCACGTTCTGGCAATAGAGACACTGCCCAACCCCAATTCAAGGGTCACTCTAAGCACAGTGCGGTCTCATATGTTAGCTGTCTTCCACCCCCAACTCTCCTGCCCACCCCCACCCCAACACTTGCCATCCCACCCCTGTTGCCACTGTTTGAAAGTCAGCCTAAAACTGAACTACTTTCTCCTTTCAGATTCACGGTTAACATTTGTGTGTGGTGGGGGGTGGCGGGGGGCAGGTGGAGGGGTAGGGTAGGTTGTTCTTAAATTAAAACAAAACAAAATACCCCTCCATTTGGTCTTTCCCACGCTTCTCTTTATCCATAGCACCATGCCCTCTGTAGAGAGGATGCAGAGACTCTAGAAGGGAAAACACGCTTCCTAATTCTGTCGAGGGTCATCCTTCTCAACAGTCCCTAATATCAAAGTGGGTCACAGTGTTCCTGAACCCAAAATACAGAGTTTAAAGAGACTCCTCCATTTCCTTCCTGTGTGGCTCTGGTTAAGGAACACCTATGAATATTAGATTTCATGTCTATGTATGAAGGGCATTACTTATGGTTTCCTAATGAGGTGAGGGTAAGAATAAAGAAGATTTTGCATTATGCATAAGACAGCACCTGGCTCAACTAAGTGTGGGTTATTGCGATCATTTTATTTGTTTAAAGAAGACAAAATGAATATTCTGAACTATTCACATGTACTCCAAGTCTAAAATTAAACATTCAGCAAACTTTTAGTGTTGTTAACGATAGGGTTTTCTGAGAAGTCCTAAATTCATAGCCTGTGACAAATTTTCATGATCTCATTCATGAGTTTGCTTTGATTAGCTTATTAAGTATGAAATTGTGAAATGTGTTTCTGCATGCGAGAAATATGCCATTTTGATCTGAAACTGAGATTCCTCAACTAAGACTGCGGAAGTTTTGTTTTGGTTTTGTCCCCTTGTGTTCTAAAACCCAGGACGGGCAGTGTCTCTAAGTATCTGACATGTGTTCCGTTCTGGTCCAGCATTCTTCCGATGCATAATAAGTCTCATACCAATTAATGAACAAGTTACTAACCTCATTATGATATTAAATCGCAGAGTAAAAGCAGGCTCAAGTCAGCCTGTGGGAAAGGCATTTTAAAGAAGCTACTGCAGGGTTTGCCACACACAAGTCAAGGAAACCCTTTTCTGACAAAATTTGACTTTCTTCCTTAGAAACTACAGTTGGATGATGAATTAAACTACACTTTAATATATGACGGAAGGGAAACAATAAGCAATAAATAAGAATGGGCTACAGATCTAGACACTTGTGGTACACGACTTTAAAAGTCTCCAAATTGCTCTGTTCTATAAAGTTTATTTTATCACCCTGGGAGGGACAAGACCACAAATTCTTACCTTAAAAATACTCTTGAACTTCAAAAATCCTAAATGCAATCCATCCATGCTTTGCCTGCCTCGGAAGGTCTTGTGAAATTAGCAGGTATCATGTTTTTTGCAAATCCCACTTGATGACTATGTTGGTCTAAGAGAACCCTAAAGAGAATTCTGAAATAAACAGACTATCTTAACCTTATCTGTCTACCTTAGAATACACGTGGGAAAATTTCCTATCAATGTAAGAAATTTCCCTAGTAACTAGTCTATAAGAGATAGTAAATTTCAAGGAATTGATCAAAGAAAAAAGATGCACTGGGATGAAATGAAATATATTTTCGCTTGCTTCCCAGGTTGCCAGGAATACGATCTACTTCTATAAGATGTAGATTGTGCAGTGATCTCTCTACAGCAGCAGTTCCAAAAAGCCTCACATTTTTTCCCTCAAGAAACAAACTACTTTTCAGTGCTCCACAGACTTAGACATTTTAAAGCATTCAGACAAGCCTAACAAAAATCTGATCAGATATGCCTTTAAGCTGCCAAGAAATGTTATTGAACCCACATCTTGCAATTTCATTTTGTCCAGCAATCTCATTCTTGAACATCTTAGAAGGGCAGGCTAAGCTCCCATTCCCTCATGGCATCAGCAAGTATGCTATAAACGCCAAATCAAAAGCATTGATAAGGTGATCATTTCTCCCAGTCATTCTGCACGGCTGGTAAACAAACATGCTTGGAGAACTGTGGGTTAGGGGTGAAAGCGGATTTGGAAACACTTTCAAGTGATGCACAGATTGGTTCTCTTCATGAAAGGGGGAAACAAGAGGTTGGGAACCCAGGATGAAGAGGAAAACGCCAAGTGGCAGGCAGTAGAGTCGTTTTCTATAGCCTTTGTGTAGGGGTTGGTGTAAGAGGGAGACTTGGGGACAGACACTAGACTTCGAAGAGAAGGTGAAGGCTGAAGGAGAAAGCAAGCAAGGAGAACTGCCAAGTGTTTCGTTCCTTTCTCCAGAGTCTGAGTAGTGCCAGAGAAAGAAGAGTGTGTAAGACAGAATCCTGCTTGTGATCAACAACAGCTCTGCAAAGGATGGCCGTCCATGAAGGAGCAGACCACAGGCTTGACTTTATGGGTGCATATACATGCTTTGAAGTGGCCTGGCCCATTGGCACTTATTCTCATTCTGGACCTTCAGTATTTTCAGAGAGTCTTTGAAACTACCCAATAAGCCATACACTAAAAACAACACCCAACACAGCAAGACTAAAAACTACACAGTTCCATGCATAATGGGCCAAACTACTGAACTGTGTAAGTTCTGGTTACTTTAATAGCAAAGAGCTCTATATTCTAGATATCTATGTGTTTTAGTCACATATTAAAAGATAAGTGGGGGACAATTTTATATTTATTGACGCACTCTGCTCATGTATCTAGAGTGAAATAGACACAACTTTATGATATGAACAATTTTAACATGTTACTCTTTTTTCAGATTCTTTCCTGTGAGTCACTCTGTACGGGCAGGTAGGACTTCAGACATTGGACCACAGTCTGTTATTTGCTGAGTCTATGCAATGTGCTAGCACTGATAAATAACCAAGAGGCGTCTGTCCCACACAATGCTAGGCATTTAAAAACAATAACGGCAAAAATATTTACTTCTCTTTTGGGATGGGCTCGAAAAATATCAGGTTGTCAACAAACCCCCAAACCAATCAATATGAAAAACTGAAAACGTGAAGTGCTATTTAAAATATTGACATTCTGACTTGATTAGATGGAGTGTTGAACCTGCATGCAATTAGCCCAATGCCCGCCGGTGCATATTAAAATCTCCCAGGATTTAGGCTTTTCTGTGTTACTCTTTACTGCTAAAACACTTGTGCAGTCATAAATGTGGTATAAATGGCATGTTTATGCACATTGCACATTGATACTTTTTATGAATGGATACAAATAAATGCTCCTATCAGAGAAAATGGATGGCAGGATACTATTTTGACTAGGGTCAGGAGCGGATGATGAGGCAAATGGTGGGTGCCACTCAGGTCAACTGCATTGCCAAGTCCCCTTGGCTGAGCGTCTTGGAAACAGCCTTGGAGCGCTTTCCTTAGAGACCTGTTCTAGTTAGCTCCTGGGAACCAAGACCGTTCACCACTGAAGAATAATAGACATGTAATAGACATGCATGTCTCTGTATTCTGCGGCTGGTGCACACAACGGAGATAATCACACTCCCCAAGTCAAGTCTAGTCCGACAAGTGCGTGTATGTGCGCGAGTGTGCATTTACCAACAAAGGGACGGGAACGGAAGGCAACAGGGGATCCTCTCCTACATATAACAGTTCTCATCCTTTTGGTCAATACAGGCTTGTTAGGGGCTCACACTTGCCTGTCTTCCCCACCACGAAGAAGCCTTGCGTTAATAACCAGTCAGGGCTGACAATTCCAGTCAGTTTTGTATGTAAGCCCACTAGGAGCCATATGGCAGTTTCCAGTTCCTTTAGCAACTCAAGTCTGGCTAGGCTGTCAAGGCGAAGCATCTCTAAAGCAGAGCTCTTGGGGAGCAGCAATGCCTGGGCCACTTACCTAGCTCCCACAGACACTCGCTCCACTCGGCCAGCAGTTCTGGCTCCTGTGCCACAAAGGGAGGTGGGAGTCCCCGCTCCCTCGGAGGACTCCTCTCCTGCAAAGGTCCTTTCGTCAGTGGTGTGTCGCTGGAAATCCCCCTCCCCTCCAACGAGAGGAGGGTCTCCCCGCTGGCTGAAGCTCCTGGCGGCTTTCCTTCTCTCTTTACATCCCTCACTCCGGTTCACAGTCTCTAGTAAGAAGGCTCACAGAAGACTCATTTGGAGGAAGCGAAGGCATCCTTTAAAAAGAACAATAATCTTCCTCGATCATCACCCCTTTTCTCCGCGTGGAGCCCCCATCCCCCTGCCGCCGTCACCGCCGCCCAGATCAGAGAGGGCTGGAGTGAAGAGGGAAAAAAATCAAGCGGTGCTCTGCGCGCCGAGCCAGCCCTGGACTTGGCTCTGGATCCCGCTGCCCGAGGCGCGGCGGCTGCCGGCGGGGGCGGCGGGTGCTCGGTCGCGCTCGGTGGGTGTGTGTCTGTGCAGCAGCCTCACTAGCTGCGCGCGAGAGGCCAGGCGGGGCGCTCGGGGCGCGGGTCCTCCACCCCGCAGCTCTCCGGTCGGGCGCGCACACTCGCCCGCGGCCACCCAGCCTCGCGCTCCGCCTCCCGCGCTCCGCGCACCCGCGGGCTGAGCGGCCGCCGCCGCCTCTCTCTTTCTCTGTGTCGCCTCCTCCCGCAGCTCCCAGGCAATCGCGGCTCCCAGGGTGGGCGGCCGGGCTGCACTGCTGGCCGGGCACCTCGGGGTAACGCCAGGCTCGGCCTCCCGGCGCCGGAGCTGTGCGCTCGGCAGGCGACAGCGCCCCCGGTGCCCAGGGCGCGGCTGGGGCGCGGGCGATCGGGCACCGCCCACACCTCGCGGGGATCCTCCCTCTGCTCCCGCCGCTGCCTTGATCTAAGCTCCACACCCACCTGCCTCTCCTCGTGGCTTCCACTCAGTTGCACCCGGTAAGGGGTCCGCAACCCCGTGGCCACTGCAAGTACGCGGCTGGGAAAACCCTGGGACGCTCCTCCGAGACGCTCTCGGGGCTTCACGGATTTCCCGGCCCTTCTATTTTCCAGCTGCTCTGCTCTCCCGCCGCCTGACCCCTAAGCGACCAGAACCCCGGCTCCCTGATCCACTATGGGGAACTGGGGCGAGGGCAAATGGCTCCTGAAGGATGAGCCCCAGAGTAGTTTCCCATAAGCTTCAGAACAGATGGAAGCCCAGGTGGAATGTGAATCTCCAGCCGCACTCGGGACCATCCCTACCTAGTGCAAGTCAACTGGCTTTTCTATGTTTGAAAATCCAAGCTAGATGGGAGGCAGCTTTGACTCTTCCTTCCCATGGGGGCGCTGTTCATACCCTGACTTGCTTGGCTTAGTAATCTATTTACTGGCTGGAAAACTATGCCAAGATCTCCCTTAGTAAAAGGGCCACACGGTGGATACCCCAGGCCCCTCCCCAACTTAGAGGTGTAATAAATACAATGAATTTGAACAAAACTGCTGGGCTCTGCAGGTTCCTGACTTAGGTGGACCTTGAAGGGTGGAAAATAAAGCAGTCAAAACAGTTGTGTGTCTGTCGGGAAAACACGTAACTTATAGCAGTCTTTCTTTCTAAAAGAACCCAGGACATGGGAATATATTCAAAGTTGGGACCCCAACATTACTTTTGACCACGAATATCTAGATACTGGGTTTAAATTACATCCCATTTAGTGCTATGTACATGAGCTGGCGTAGCCTTCCGGAATTCTGTGTCTTAAATTCCTGCCTCTGTAGATCTGACCTTGTGCTGAGCACTTTTTTGAGCTGTTCAAACTTGCTGGATGCTATCTCCGGGAAATGATTGTTGTAACTCCATCACCCTCCAACAAGAAACCTCCCTTGGCTCCCGTTTTTCTCTCGTTGCGACTTCTGAAGTGTGCACACCAAGAAGAGAATACCTGGATTCTAAAACCTTTATCACAGTCCTGGCCCGTTCCCAAGTTCCAGCGCCACGTGTCCCGGACTTTGCAGGAAGTGCGCTCCCCTGCCTTCAGTCTTCCCATATAGTTTACATTTCTCGCAGACAGCTCGACTCCAAGAACAACCTTGAAGCCATCACTGCGACTGCACAGCTATGGCAGTAGGTCCTGTGTTTCTTTACTTCTAGGCTATTCTTTACTGCCTCTCAGGTCTAAACTACCACAGCCTTTTCCAGGCCCATTTCATACTCTTAACTTTTCAGTGACCCTCGTCTTAGACATGCAAAGCATACTGCTCCAGCTTCTTAAAGAGACACGGGTCCCGTCTGCGTTTATGGCATATGCGTACTCCACAGTATTGTCGTAAACTACAAGCTCCCCCAGGAATGATTTAAGCATATCTTCACTGTTTTTATGCCTTCTGTGGAATCCAATGCCACATATTTATTCAGCGAACATTCATTGCACAGCCTTTTTTTTCCATTCAATATTTGTCATTTGAATGGAATCTATAGAAGACATTAAGTTTAGAAAGACATTTTAAATTTTATTTTGGATATACTGAAACTTCAACGGCACGGTGAACATTTTATACACTTAAAATGACCTTTAAATTTGCAGGCAAATGGAAGGATCTAGAAAAAAAATCCTCCTTGAGGTAACCCAGACCCAGAAAGACAAATATAATCTGTACTCACTCATGAGTACAGACATAAAGCAAAGGATAACCAGCCTGGAGTCCACCACCCCAGAGAGGCTAGAACCCTCTTCCAGAAACAACTCCCGGACTACACCTGAAGTGTGGGAGGAGATATAATAAGAATCAAGGGTCAAGACCATGATGAGGAAACCCACAGAAGCAGCTGACCTGAGCTAGTGGAAGATCACTGACTCCGGACTAACAACTGGAACCTGCATAGAACCCAAATAGCCCCCCCCCCCCCGCATACAGATATCAATGGCGTGGCTTGGACAGTATATGGTACTACTGGCAGTGGGACCAGGATCTAACTCTAATGTGTGATTTGACTTTATGGAGCCCGTTCTGTATGGAAAGATATCTTGCTCAGCATAGGCACGGGGGGGGGGGGGGGGGGGGGGTTGGCCCTCCCTCAGTGAGATGATGGGACAGACTCAGTTGACTTTTCCAGGGAAAGCCTTACCCTCACTTTTGAGCAAATGGGGAATGGGATGGGAGGAAGGTGGGAAGAGTGGGAGGACAGGAGGGAGAGGCGGAACTGGGGTTGATATGTAAAAAAATAAATAAATAAAACAATAAAAGGGTAGAAAAATGATTATAAAAATTCCCTTTGTTAGTCCTATATCAGCAATACTATTGAATACATCAGCATGAACTTAATTATTTGGTAAATAATTGTTCAAAAATATTTGCCTTAAAGTGGGCCACATAGAATCGTCCTCTAAGATGGGAGAGTTAAGAATGTTTATTTTGGTCTGGAAAGATCTCAGAAATCAAACAGCTCTTGACACTTTTCCAGAAGACCCAGTTCTCTGCATCCACAAGGCAGCTCACAACTAGCTGTAATTTCAGTTCCAGGGAATCCGACAGCTTCTTCTTGCCTTAGAGGTCAACAGGTATGTGCATTGTGCACATAAACACACATAGAAAAAAAAACACTAACACATACAAACTAAAAATAAACTCTTTAAGTAAAATAAATTGGTTAGATTTGAGAAACTTGAATCCATTTTTCTATCACGAGAATGATCGCTAGCCCAGTTGCAACGCTGTCATCTCCATTTTCTGGGAAGCAAGGTGCTAGGGGTTGGTTACCCATCCAGCTGCAGATATGTATACGAAAACAGTTTCAGGATCGGGTATGTGATGTGATTCTGCTTACTGGGGGTTACTCACTCCAGAATGGGTTAGTGAGAATAAGGTATTGTGCACCAGTTGCAAAGGCAGAATTCTCACGAAGCACAGAGCTTTGGCTCCAACTGATTGCAGAAACTCCCGCACCCATTATCCTCATATGGCTGCACCTCTTCCGTGCATAAATTTCCATTTTCTCAATTTGTTCTTCAAAGGAAAATGTAACATGATGTCGCTGAAAAGTCAGACAAGTTTTCATATTGCTTCTTAACTCATTTTTAATCTTTATTGAGATTTATAGAAATGTTCCTTTTGCTTATATTTCAATTTCTCAGATTCAGCCTGTGATATGAGGAAATTATATTAAAGAGGAGAAAGGACTGCTTACTGCGGTATCAAAATGCCTTCTTGGTAAAGCCTGCTAAAATAAACAACTGTAGCACAGGTTAGCCTTAAACAGCCTGTCTGCAATTCAGCATCACAATGTCAATGACAAATGCGTTTCCCCATGCCTCACAATGCTGCTGCACAGCATTCTCTGCATAGATACAGTACACGGCGTAGTGTGTTCTTGGCTCTTTGTTGTTCAATGCAGCATTTGAAGATATTTAGTTTACTCTGAATAACATCAGTATTTACTTCAGTCTCTCAAACAGGAATTTGAATTGTGTGTTGACTTGCAGAGTTTGTGTACATTAGAATAAAATAGTAAGGCTAAAGGATGAACAATTTTTTAAATGCATAAAGGGTGATCATTTCCAAGTTTTCTGGAGACCTAACTTGGTGGTTTAGTTTTTTAATGTATTTTTTATTATTTATTTATTTAATGACAATTGAAGCCAGTGTAGTGACACAGGCCTATAGAAGAATCTTAAGTTACGTACAGGCCTGTGTGGGCTACCTATAAAAATCTCCTTTTCAAAAGAAAAAAAAAGAACATTTTAATTGAAGGTGATGTTCGACTTACTGAGTAAAATCAAGTAAAAGAATCAAAAGAAGAGTTTCCAAAAATGACACAGGCCACATTAAGAAAAAAAACTTATATAAACATAGTGTGCAAGAACATATGCATGCATGTGTGTGTCCGTGTGCATGTGTGTGTCCATGTGCATGTGTGTGTCCGTGTGCATGTGTGTGTCCGAGTGCATGTGTGTGTCTGTGTGCGTGTATGTGGCCATGTGCATGTGTGTGTCCATGTGCGTGTGTGTGCGTGTGTATGCATGTTTGTATGTGTACTTGAACGAGCACAGTCTGGAAACGCTTACATCACCAAGCTAAAGAAACTGTCTCTAAGCAGATAGGCAGGTTTGTTTTGTTTGGTATAACCTAGTCTTATCAGAAGACGTGGTTGTTATCACTTTCCTTAAACATCAGTGCATAATAATACTATTTGTGCCTTTAACTAAAATCCAATTTGCGTATTGATTGTGACTGCAGGTTTTTTTAAAGAGCAAATACTACTGTGGGTTTTTTTGGTCATCATGGAAACCTTGTATGGCAATAAAGATTGTACCATACTCTAATGTGCTTCAATATTACCTTCTAAAAAAAAATGTAGGCCCTTTTGGGCAGTTCTGAGCAACTTACAGAATCTTAGAAGCCACTGAAATCCTACACCCGGGTATGCAGGAAGCCTTGGGAAATAAATGAGCCGGCTGTGCGTTCTTCACTGAGAAGATAAGTGCTGTCTCTCGGGCGCTCTCGGGGTTAGTTGAGGCAGACTTAACAGTCCTTTGAAGATTTAAAGCAAGAGATAAGTTCCAGACTGACTGTATTTGTATTTTTTTTTTAAAAGTCTGGTTCTGAGTATGAACTTTTTGAAAAATGCCAGACTCTTAAACACATTTTTCTGTGTCCTAGGTTTGGCTCTAAGTACCATGTTTGAACTCATCTTTTAACCTACTAGCAGACAGCCTTAACATCCAAGCATGAGCAGTTTGCGTTTTTCTTAGGTGCCATAGGATTGTGTTACAGAGTTTCTGGAACCAGTGAACTGGAAATTAAAAAAAAAAAAGTCAGTTAGAGTTTGAAATTGTGGTATGTTATTCTAGGGCATTGCAGAGCAATGACCAACCCCACTCGGGCTTGAGTCTAATGTTTGTTAAATATTTATGCTGTGTAGTAATAGGTACAATTTTAGCCGTCTTGCTACATATTAGCCATTAAACTGAATTCTTTACAGGTCTTTACTAGTTTAATCCTTATGATACCTCTTAAAGGTAAAAACTATCAACATCTTCATCTTCATCATCATCACGGCACTGCGATTATTGTTAAAGATACAGGCAACTGAACCAGAGAGAATTTAAACGCCTAGCCTAGGATCATACGGCTAGATCGTAGAAGTGGAATTTGACTCAAAGCAGTGTTTTCTGAAGGCTTTAGGCAATGTACTTCTCCCCACATTCCTAGTACCGTTCTTGTTTCTCTTGACTGCCTCTTGCCTCATGTGGGGAGGAAAGGCACAAAGCATTATGTGTGAGCTACAAAAAAAAAAAAAAAAAAAAAAAGGAAAAGAACAAATTTATCTAAAGAAAAAAAAAATCATTGATCCTAAATGGTTGTGGATGCAGAGCCTGGAGGGAGGGTTTGTACCTTTGTTTACCGACAGGGTGGCCACTTGGTTTATTCAGGTGGTTTATCAGTTGTCTGAATGGTTGTTTTCTATTGGTTTGATTTGGGGAAAAAACTGGAGCTTTGAGGATGAGCTGTCATGGCCTCTGATGAAGGCTTTCAGATTCACCCACAGAAGATACCTCTGTGGACAGCTCACCTAGATGTACCAGATGGTTGCTGTCTGTCAACACACCATTAACACAATGTGTTAGAACACTTTGGAGACACCTAGAGAAAACGGATTTAAAGAACTTCCTCTGTGTGGGACAAGGAGAGAGTGGAAATATCTCCAACAGTGAGCAAAGAGCCAGCAGCCCCAAGGGCAAAGGGTTGCTCTGCCAGGACAAAGCCATTGCTCCACACCCCAGACCTCTCATCAACAGAAACAAATGTGGATTTAATGATATGGTATGTCCCTTCTGCCCTGGCAAGGACTTTGTCCATCAGAGACATAACTAGCCCGACTTTGTCTGAAAAAAAGCCAAGAACAGAGACATAACTAGTCGATTAAATCAGGTACCCACAGTCTTTTCTGAGAAATTTCCATGTGGTCACAGTACTCAACAAAGCAATTGGGTTTAAAATGTGGCAGCTACTCTAACAGCGTTTGTGTTCCTTTCTAAGAATAAAGCTCGAGCTGACAGTCCATTCAACAGAAACCCTCCAGAGGGGCCATTAATTCTAGGAAGGATGAAAAAGTGATGCTGGTTATGTCCTGGCCTTCTGTGGAGGCGGTGCTCTTTCTTATACCTTCAAAACCTTTATGGCAGAAATAGATCCTCCCTGGGATCTGTCACCGAACAATTATCTTTTCCCACTAAACTTATACTTCAATATTTTGTTTAATTAAAATACAGTGAATAATGCAATAAAATCAATTTTCTAACATCTAATATTTATTAAAATTATATCAAGAAATGAGCAGTAGTTACTTCTAATATTAAAAATAAATAGATATGAGTAATTCATACAGATTGGTCAATATGTATAAGGTACATAGAAATTCAAAACTTGAAATAAACAATAATGACAAATGAATAATATTTTCAACAATGAGAATTTTTAGGGTCTTTAATTTCTGTTCATGCTTTGTTTTTGTTTTAATGCTTGTTTGGTCCATTTAGTTTTTTATTGCCTACAACATAGTGGATTATATAGAATTTGAAGTAACATGCTATCAATGAACATTTCAAGTGGTTGAGTGTGTTTAACACCTGTTTCAGTGAACTCGGGCATATGTTGTAGAGTACAGTAGCAAGTAAATTTTTCTGGAATTTAAAATACAGAAATTGGAAAGAAACTGACCGTGAAAGTGGCTAATGCCCTGCATGTGTCCCGTCCCTACCTTATGCATCGGTAGCCAGACTGCCATGCTTAACTGTTATTGTCAACGTGACTGGATTTGGCATCACCTACAAGACACACCTCTGAGTGCGTCATTGGGAGAATGTCCAGTAAGGCTTAACTGAGGGGAGCAAGACCCTACCTGAATGTGGGTGGCACCACCCAGGCCAGCTCAGATCATCATGCCATGGTCTTTGCATCCTTGTCTGCTGAGATGTGAGAAGCCCCGCCCAGCTCTATGCTCCCAGACTCATAAGCTCTGCATCCTTTCTTAACTAAGATGCACTCAGCCCTCTTGAGCTGTCTCTGTCAGGCATTTGGTCACAACGATGAGAAAAATCACTAAAGCACAGACCAAGAAAATCTTAGAAGTTGATGTACAGCATATGTAGTCCCATTGCTCACAGTGATAGCCACATGCTGAAGAGGGGAAATCTACATGCAGAGGTCAGCTTGCTGAATGAGCCTCACTAGCATGAACACAATCTAATGTGACTTTCTGCTGTTGTGATCCAAGAAGTCACAATCAACTGTTGCTGCCACAGTTGGTCCACGCGGCACAATTTTGGGAGAGACACTCATTTCCTCTAAGAAGCAAATCTCTAAGAGTTTTTGGTTAGCTGTAGCTCATTTTGTATTATTTCTTAGTCAAGGAGAATGTGCCATAAAAGTTTACCTTTCCAGAGAACACCAGCAAAATGAAAAGGCAGACCTTGAATGGGGTTGGTTCTAAGAAGTGTAGGGGGGGTGGAATTCCCTTTGTATTATAGAGGGTTTCTCTTGTTCCTGCTTTCTTTTCTCACAGTTACCTCCCCAGCTTGATATGATTGCTAACAAGGCAATCATTGATGCCAGATGAGTTCATCTTCCTGTAGCAACTATAAAGAAGGATATAATATTTTCTTATATTGTCTAAACTCAGTGAATGCAATAATCATGATAACTTTATTCAGAACTCAAAATGTCTAGTGTATATCTTCCCATTTCCTCTTCTATATGCCGCATTAATTGAAAATGTCATGCCGCATTCCTATGAGATACGATAATTTAAACTTGTTATTAGCGTATATTCATTATACAAAGTGCTAAGTTCCACAAAGATATCTTCGTCAAAGTACACCATGTACTATAAAGTTCAGCATTTTGCACAAAATTCATTTGAAACTTTGAAGGGTTAACATAAAGGAGACTATAAACATGTTTTCTGAAAAACAATGTTTCTGCGTAATACACAAAGTGAGAATTATTTATTATAATCTAAAAACCGTAGAATTTCCAGGCAGAATACTTTCACTATATTTGTAGTGACGTTATTGCCTTATGTAATTTTCTGTATTGCCTATGGCAATTACCAATAGTTATAGAACTGGAAACTAATGTGAAAATTAACAAAAAGGAGTGTGGATAAAAGTGAGTTAGTTAAATAACAAATGCTGAGGAAGGAAAAACACTTTCCTGCCTCTATCCAAAGGCTCCAGTTTATCCCCTGAAGCATGAGATTTCAGTGCCCATAGACAAATTATTGTTTGGTTTGCAAAGCTATAAAATAATGTTGGCATTGCCATTTGAAAAAACATGAGTGTTGACATTTAAATGACTGTTAAGATTTGAGCTGAAAAATTATAGCTAATTCCATGTACTTCACTGGCAGAAGAATGTGACTAGATTATGAATTGTGTAAAAAAAAAAGAAAAAGAAAAAAGCAATTAAAAAGGAAAACACAGAGAGAAACATTAAAGTTGTGTTGCAAAATGAACAGTGGGAAGAGGAGATGTAAAAATCCAGACTTCAACCAATGTATAGGTATAGCATTAAGACTGTATTGAGCATCTTAAGCTAATTCTGATGAGAACAGAAAGATCAGGTGAATCTGGACCTGAACTGCCTAGTGGGAGTTGCAAGGGAAATGCTGCTCCTCACATACACTAGATTTGAAGGACCAGGAGATGTCAAAACAGGATGCACGATTCTTAGAAAAGACTTAGACCCCTTTTCTCAAACACTAGAACAACACTAAATGCGGGAGCTCTACAACACCTCGCATTCGCTATTCCTTGCACAAAATTTTCCATAAAGTTAGTAACTTCTAATATCTATGGTGCCAGCTAGCATCCCAGCTGTGCTCCCCCACTACTTTAGCCACTTCAATTTTGCAATCTTTTTAAAAATTAATCTAATACTTTATCCTTATTCTCAATCTCGCTGCTTCTCTCCAATCCCAATCTCATTAACTAAAATTCCAGTACATTCCATATAAAAGAGGGGCCACTATTTTAACACCAGATGATGCCATTTAAACTTTAAAGGGGCTTGTAATAATGTGTTTCAAGTTTTGAAAGATGACAGCTACTAACCCAGGCTATTATACTGAGCAAAGCTATGTGTTGGAATTGAAGAAAAAAATAAAAGCCCTTCACGATAAAAAATACACTAAAGAAACTTAAGTGAGCTCTACAGAAGATATTTGAAAAAAAAATTCTTCAGATAAAAAAAAAGTCAACTATGATGTAATAGAAAAAATAAGCCATGCTAGGGCAATAGTTAAGCAAGAAGAGGAAAAACATTTCAAAAGTCACGTGACAGGAATTAATGCACAGATTTCCATAATTATTATGAATAGCAGTAGAATCAATTACCCACTCAAAAAATACAGAGCTGTAAAATGGATCTAAAAGTCAGAATCTCCTGTTTGCTGCCTCCAGGGGACACATTTCACCACAAAACAAACCACCTTAGGCTGAAGGAAGGAGTTGACCTAGGCAACAAGCAGGTGGCACTGTTCTGTTAGCTGACAAATGGGCTTCCAATGAAAGCTAATGAACGAAGATGTGAAAAAGATTACTCCATTCTGATTAAAGGAAGAATACACCAAAAGGACACGATGACTTTAAGCATAATACACTCTAAACACAACCCCACCTAATGTCTGGCCGTGGATCTGCATCTGTTTCCATCAGTTGCTGGATGAAGCCTATCTGATAGCAATTGGGCTAGGTACTAATTTGATCATAGTTGATGGCCAGTTCAGGTTATGTAGCCACTATTGCTAGGAGTCATAAGAAGTCTTAGCTGGGGCCATAAGAAGGTTCCACTTTGATACACATGTTTATAAATTCTAAGGGTTTTCTTTTGGAGTCTCTGGAGTTTCTTATATTTATAATCTTATTGTCAGATAGATACAATTCTTTCTCTTTCTTTCCTATTTACACCCCCTTTGTTTGTTTCCCTTGACTTATTGTTCTAAGACTTCCAGTACTATATTGAAGAGTGTTTGTCTTGTTCCTGATGGAAGTGGAAGTGCTTTGGGTTTTTCTGCATTTAATATAATGCTGGCTACAAGCTTATTGCTTGTATTAACACAAACTAGAGAGACTTGTGAGGAGGGACCTTTAGTCATATTGGCCGATAAGCATGTCTGTGTGACATTTTCTTGATTGTTGATGCAAGAGGGAGTATCTAGCTCTCTGTCACTGGCCCTACCCATGGGCAAGTGGTCCCTGAAGAAAAAGAACTTGACAGTGGAAGCTTTAAAACTGGAGGAAAGAAGTTAAGGAAGACACTAGAAGATAGAAAGCACATCGAGCAGGCAGCAGCATCCTTCCCACCTACCCCCACCATTGCCTGCAAACACCTAGAGGAACAGCGACCACCAGAGCCACAGGTCCCATTGCAATGATTGGAGGGAGAGAAGGGTGGACAGAAATGTAAGAATATATTCCGCAACATAAAGAACAATATGGTAGCAGCAGAAACTAGTGGTTCTACAGCAGCAAGACCTAAGTATCCCAACACAGATGATGCCAAAGACCTTAAAACTAACTTTATAAAGATGATAAAGGCCTTTACAGAGGAACTGAAAAATTCCCTTAAAGAAATGGAGAAAAAGACAAACAGAAAATTGGAAGAAATCAATTAATCTTTTAAAGAAGATGGAAAGCCATCCTATGCTTTCCATCTTCTTTACAAATCAGTACTATCAACATGGGCACCTACTTGTAGCAATGTGAGGATTTGATCCAACCACAACCTAAATTTCAGTGATTTATTTTTTAAGAAATATAAGAATTAATCTTAAAACTCACATGGAAGTAAAAAAGACTCCACAGAGCCTAAGCAACCTAGCAAGACAAAAAAAAATACTGGTAGAGGTATAATTTTATCTAATTTCAAGTTCGATAATAACAGCAACAGGTAATAAAAATATAGGTACTGGCTGTGTGGTGGTGGCACATGCCTCTAATCTCAGCACTTGGGAGGCAGAGGGAGGCAGTTTTCTGTGAATTCAAGGTCAGCCTGGTCTACAGAACTAGCTCCAGGACATCTAGGACTGTTATATAGAGAAAGTCTGTCTCAAAAATCCAAAAACAAAACAAAATATATAAGATACTGGCACAAAACAGAAATGTAGATAAATGGTGACAGAATAGAAGGCCCAGATCTGAGGGCACATAACTATAGCCACCTGATTGTGTATAAAGATGTCAAAAATATACTTTGGAGAAAAGACAGCATCTTCAAACAATGATGGTGGGAAAGCTGTGTGTCTGTATAATGAATATCATCATGAAATGGATCAAGAGCCTTGGAATAAAACCTGAAATCTGAAGTTCCTAGAGGAAAAAGTAGGGATCATATTTCAAGATATTGACAGAGGTAAGGACTTTCTAAGTATGAATTTGATCACTCATGGAGTAAGACCAAGTGTGTGAAAATTGGATTCCATGAAATTAAAAAGTTAAAAAAGCTGTCTGATGAGTGAAACAGCAGCCTAAAGAACAGAAGAAAAGCTTGGCAAACTCTGTATCCTACAGAGGACTAGTATCTATAATATACAAAGTACTTAAGAAAGTAAACAAAAAAATCATAAACTAGGCTAAGGAAGTGAACAGGGAGTTCTGAAAAGAAAAAATGTAAATTGGAAATAAATATTTTAATAATTTTCAGTGTCAATAGCCATCAGTGAAGACAAATTAAAACTACTTTGAGATTCCATCCCACCGAGTCAGAATGATTACCATCAAAGGAGAAAATGACAGAAAATGATAGTGAGACTGTAGAGGAAGCAGGGGGCATCTTACCCACTGTTGGGGGAAATGCAGATTTCCTCAAGCACTGTGAAAATCAGCATGGAAAAAAGTTAGAAAGAGAACTGTAATATGACCCAGATAAAGGGATGAAGATGAAAATAATTTACTAAGTGAGACAACCCAGTCTGAGAAAAATAATGTATGTTCTTGCCTAGACGTGATTTTGAACTTTGAATGTTTGACTGTAGTATCTGTAGAGGCCATTGTCAGAGGACCATAAGAGTTGCCCATAAGAGAGGGCCCAAAAGAGGTGGAGAGAAAAAAGGCTCAAGTGACAGGTGGGCCTTGTGTGAGAACTCAAGTGATTTGAACATGGAAGGTGAGGAATTCTTCCAGTTTAAGCCTTCAACAGGCATGGAGGTGAGGCAATGGAGAGAAGGAATGGGTCAACCCAAATCAAGAATGGATGAAAAGATTTCATGGAAATTCTCTACATCTAATTAAAAGATACAATTTTCTTTTAATGAAACAGTTTAAACAATGGTACCTTGAGTGGGGGAATAATGATTCTCCCAGAAGATGCAGGCTATTAAAAGAAAACATCAGTGCCAGATATGGGGTACCTTCCTATGAGCTGTTGGTAAGAAAGTTCCAAGAGCCCCAAGAACAACACTTGCTAATCTTGGTTGCCCTCTATAGCGAGATAGCAAGAATATTTGATGAAGACGCAACAGACTCTGGTTTCAGGACACAGAAAAATCAAGCTGGAACTTATCTGAAACTTCTCTGCTGTGCCAGAGGTCCTATGGGTGCTGCTGGGAAGAGAAAAGTCATCACTTGATCATAAATGGAAACTGCATACTGCAATATTGACATGCTAGGCAAGAAATGCCTACCGGTACAATAGTGGCGTGCTGGCTAACAGGGGTAATGAACAACTTTCTGCTAGGATTTTAGGCTTGATCCACAGGGGAAATCCATTACTGGTACTACAAATCTTATGGAAAGCTCATTTGTGGGAAAGTCATAGACTTTAAAGGGGAACCTACTACTATTGCTTGCTAAACGGTCTTGTTAAACTTCCTCATAAATATTTATGTGTACAACCATAGTTTAGTGGCGCTCTAAGTAAGCCTTTATCAGAGAAACTTTTTTTTGTTGGGTAGCAATGGGACTCATAATGGCTCAAAGTAAAGAAAATTGGAGACTAGTGAGGGCATCTATTTCAATCACTACCCAAGAGAACGTTGTGGAAAAGGAAGCAGAAAGATTATAAGAACCTGAGGTTGGAGAGGAGAGCTTCTGACTAAGATGCGGCTATTGTAGATTTGACCTCGGAGGTGTTTCCTGCATGCCTGCAAAGATCAAGCTAACAGTTTCCCAGCATGGGTAGTGGAGGGGCCTATGATGCTCCAACCCTAGCTGAGGTGTTATTGGCTTCTAATGCCTTGGGAGATGGAAAATCATTTTTCTTTGGTGTAAGGCTATCGGTAGAGATCTCATGTTTCTGTAAATGGCCTATATCCTTATGCATGTAAGTAAGAGTGGTTAGATTCAGTGCATTATCTACAAAAAAAAGTGGGCATCAAAGTGGGGATGAAAGAATTGAAGGTGCCCCTTGATAATAGAGGAAAGAGAATTTGTGGGTGGATATAATAAAGAAATAACATATACACATATGAAATTGTCAAAGAACAAAAATATTTTAAATCAAACAAAAAATCTTCCCAAGAAGATCAGAGATAGTTAAACCTTCCAACTTGAGGTCAAAGTATGGTTCTGGGGATTAAATCAGTGTGCAAAATGTACCCTGTATCCCTGAAATATACTCTTAAACATTCTAAGCTGCTTGTCAAGGTATGGAAATTTATAGCATATTTATTTTAGTATTATTTCTGTTGCTGTTGACAGAAAGTAACTCTCTCTTCTGTCGACTGAAAGGAACTTAGGACAGAAAGAGTTGATTTAGTTTAAAAATCCAGCTTCTAGTCTTTCATTGTGAAGTGGAGGCAGGAACATAAAGCATGACATCCACAGGCAAAAACAGAGAAAATAACTTTGCTTGTATCCTTAAATGTTTCTCTCAGCTAGCTTTCTTCTCACATATACGGTTCAGGCACCCCTGCTTAGAGAATGATGCCACTCACAATGGTTCCATCTCCCTAAAACACTTCTTCATAGACATGCCTATGGACCAATTTGATCTAGGTATCTTTTTGTTATTAATACTCTCTTTTCAGGTAATTAAAGATTATTTCAGGTTCACAGCTAAGACTAAACAGTACAGTATCATCCTTCCCCAGATATCAAATAATGTAAACTCACACCTACAAAGCAAAACAAGACTAAAAATATACAACTTAATGAATAGCACTTGCTCATAGTAAGTATTTCTTTTTTTGACCTTTTGGGGGGGGGGTTAAGGTTCATAGTTATAATTTCCTGACAAATTCTCCCAGTGTAAAAAGCAACACAGTTATATTTGTTGATTATTTAAAAGTATGGCATATTATATATGTGTCTTGGGGCCACTCTTATGCTCAAAATATATAGTATCTCAGGTAATAAATGTTGACATTATTTAATGCAAGAATATCTATTGTTATGCCCTTAACTAGACTTAAATTATTAAAACTATAATAAGCTAATGAAAATTTTCTTGACTACAAGAAAGTAAATTACTTCTGTATTAAACACTAAATTTCTTTTATAAGAAATCTGTTGACTTTGTAGCTTTCAGCTTTCTTATTTGACTTTCTTTTCTTGTTTCTTCCACATGCTCACACTTTATGGAAAATTTCATATCTGTTACTGTTAGAGTTGGATTTGGGCAGTTAAAAATTAATGTAATCATTTGCAGCACAAGTGGAAGAAAATGATAAAATTAAGAAAGTGTATCAGTGCAGACTGTATCCTCCTTTTTGGTCGTTGTCATTTCTCTCTTGGAGAGCGGCAATCCCTAAGAACATTCATCTCTTCTAAGAACATTCATCTCTATGGAGACAACTTCCAAACTCCTAGTTTCTATCCATTTGTAGTTAAAATTAGCCTCACAATCCCAACTGTTTCTTGAACCTTCCCATCCGATATTAGGTCATCATCTCTACTCAGTTCATCTGAACTAGTTCCTTCTGTTGATGACCCTGCAGCTTCTTCTTTCATTGCCTAGATCAATGCTTGGCAGCCATTTTTGCTTTGCTCTCAGCCATATCAATACTTTCACATGGTCCGCAAACTCAGAACTGCATACACACATGTGCACGCAGGAACAGAAGCATGTGCACACACACACAGTGTTTCTAGATTTGCCTAATTCTCATAATTAGGTGGTCGTTCAGTAAGAATTCCACCTATTTCATCTTCCCCAGGCACTACTAAGTGGTTTAAGAACTCCAGAGTTTGGATTATGACTGATTCCCTGTCGCCAACTGGGTGAATCTACAGCCTGTCTCTCTGAGGTTTTTGACACTACTCATGTTTCCACCTTTGGTCCCCTCACCGTTTCCTCGAGTCCACAGTTTCAGACTTTGAATAGTTCCAGATGCTTCCCTTAAATTAATGCCCTGTTTCTTTTCCAACTGTCAACATTCTAAAGAGCTCCACTTAAATTCTACTTATTCCCCAGAGTCTCCCAAGACTACTGTGAACAGGAGGGCGTTAACTCGTGTCGAAACCATAAAATATTATCTGCTTCTCCTTTGTCCTAATGGAGAGGATCATCCAGACACAGCAGCCTCCTGTATCACATGGGGTTTATAACACTTAGGAAGCAATCTCATCACTCTTGTCAGAGAATTTTGAAGGTCATCCATTGCTCTGGAAGATCCGTTTCTGAAGGGGAATTGGGCAGACATGAAATTTATAACATCCAGCTATGAAATCACAGCCATCTGAAGAACTCAGACTAAATTCTAAGCCTCGCTAAATGAAACAGCATCTCTAGGTCTCGGGCTCATGGTTTATAAGAAGGCAGAGGGAAGATGCATTTTTGAAATGTTGTTCTTAAAGGTCAATTAAAATAACACTTAGAAAAACTAATCATAGGAGACCATAAATGGGAGTTCTCACCATTGGTTTTCTGGAAGGGCACAATCAAACTCATAGCAAGAGCTATTGTGACAGCTTACAATTGTAACAGTTTTTAGAAGAAAAGTTAGTTACCCGGTCTCAATAGAGTGAAAGCAAAAAGCACATGTAAGATACCCAAAGGCACAGCAGTTGGGTGTGCAGGGCGGTGTGGGACAGCAGGAAAACTTGACCATCAGGCTCTCTCAATCTGAAGTAAGATATGCTGAAACAGATCAGCAGAGTCACCTGACCCACTGCTCTGATTTTCACTCATTCCTATTATACTATGTTAAAAACAACCAGAGTGCTTAGTAGGCATCTACAAAACATAGACTTGGTATCGGGGGTGGGATCAATATCCTGACCCATAAGATAAATGACCGCAGGTCTATCACTGTCCTTCCTGAACTTCTGTTTTTCCTTCCTATAAAATATATAATAATTGTCCTTTCATGAGACTGCTGGAAGAGTTAGGCTAAATTTGTAGAACACAATTCAGAAAATACAAATATTATTTTCTTTATTGATTGATTATCATAGCATTAAAATTAGATTTAGTGAGATATGCTCCATGACTTATAATTCTCTAGAAAAAAAAACAAGATGCAGGTCTTTGTTTATGATGGAATAGGCATTTATCAATAGAGTCAATGATGGCATTGGCTCTCAATTTGATGGAGAGCTGAGCCTCCACAGGAAATAATAGCATGACAGACAGTGACCTTTGGCAGACTCATTCTACCGCTATTTGTCTTTTTCCCCTTTTTCTGGCCTCAGTGCTGCCCTGTTTCAAAAGCAGGCTGCAGTTCCATTTTTAAAAAAAGATGTAATTTAACAGTTTCCTAAACGTATAAGACAGCATTGGCTATTGGAAAAAAAGTAATAGCATTACATCAAGTTAAATTAAATCCAGGAGGAGGAAAATTCAATAGAATGCTGCAAAACAAAACCACATAGTTTGCTTTGAGTCCTAAAGACGAACAAGGGAATGGTCAGGATGATGCTTCCATATGGAGCCTGCATCTCTGTGCCCAGGAGGAAGAGTGGAAAGTGGCGCCCTCCTGTTTCTGCTGCTGTGGTACCACACGCAGGGGTCATTAGGACCGATTAAAACTGAGACATATCACAGAACTACAAACTGAATTAAAGAATGAAAATAATCGTTAATACGGCTGGGATTTCTTGATATCACCTGGGAATAACTTAACATAGACTTTCTAATTACAGAAACAATTATATTTCTCTGGTTAGAATAAGACAAAAGAAAATAAGTAATGAATGCCTGGGTTTTAAAGTCTACTGTCCACACAGAATATTTAGATGACGATTCAACTAGATTAATATCACTAACTACTAAAAATGAACATAATATAAGGGACTGCATGAAAAGTTTACTCAAAGTCTAACCCTTATTACATATTTTAATTATTTCTGGTTTGTGTTTAGCCTTCAGGCTTGGCAGTCTTATTTAAAAGAAGGAAATGAAAATTTGAAACACCCATCACTTTTAATTAAAATTCTAATACCGGAAAATATTGAACAGTCTCTCTTGATAAAGCCAGTCCCAACAGTGCTTTTTTTTGTCTTTAGAGTTAATGATTAATTTAATGATTTTTCTATGCTATTTTTAATAATTGGTTCTATGGCACTTGATTAGGAGGGAGGTCTTTGCTGTTTCTAAATTATCCTTTGTTATTAAAATGCAAGCCCATGTCAGAGTCAGGTCCTTCGTTCACCAAGCATGAGCCATTAATTGGTTGCAAAGGTCTGAGGTTTACAGGGGGTACATTATTAGTCTTTAGTTTTTTTTTTATTAAAGATTTCTGTCTCTTCCCCACCGCCGCCTCCCCTTTAGCTCCCCCTCCCCCAATCAAGTCCCCCTCCCTCGTCAGCCCAAAGAGCAATCAGGGTTCCCTGCTTTGTGGGAAGTCCAAGGACCACCCACCTCTATCCAGATCTAGTAAGGTGAGCATCCACGAAGTTGCCTAGGCTCCCACGAAACCAATAGGTACAGTAGGATCAAAAACCCATTGCCATTGTTCTTGAGGTCTCAGTAGTCCTCATTGTCCCCTATGTTTAGCGAGACCGGTTTTAACCCAGGCTTTTTCAGACCCAGGCCAGCTGGCCTTGGTGAGTTCCCGATAGAACATCCCCATTGTCTCAGTGTGTGGGTGCACCCCCTCGTGGTTCTGAGTTCCTTGCTTGTGCTCTCTCTCCTTCTGCTCCTGATTTGGACCTTGAGATTTCAGTCCGGTGCTCCATTGTGGGTCTCTGTCTCTGTCTCCTTTCATCGCCTGATGAAGGTTAATATTCAGGAGGATGCCTATATGTTTTTCTTTGGGTTCTCCTTCTTATTTAGCTTCTCTAAGAACCCGAATTATAGGCTCAATGTCCTTTATTTATGGCTAGAAATCAAATATGAGTGAGTACATCCCATGTTCCTCTTTTTGGGTCTGGCTTACCTCACTCAGGAGGGTGCTTTCTATTTTCATCCATTTGCCTGCAAACTTCAAGAAGTCCTTGTTTTTTACTGCTGAGTAGTACTCTAATATGTATATATTCCATACTTTCTTCATCCATTCTTCAATTGAAGGGCATCTAGGTTGTTTCCAGGTTCTGGCTATTACAAACAATGCTGCTATGAACATAGTAGAGCATATACTTTTGTTGTATGATAAGGCCTCTCTTGGGTATATTCCCAAGAGTGGTATTGCTGGGTCCATGGGTAGGTTGATCCCGAATTTCCTGAGAAACCTCCACACTGCTTTCCAGAGTGGTTGCACAAGTTTGCATTCCCACCAGCAATGGATGAGTGTACCCCTTTCTCCACAACCTCTCCAGCAAAGGCTATCATTGGTGTTTTTGATTTTAGCCATTCTGACAGGTGTAAGATGGTATCTTAAAGTTGTCTTGATTTGCATTTCCCTGATCGCTAAGGAAGTTGAGCATGACCTTAGGTGTCTTTTGGCCATTTG
Organism: Alexandromys fortis; assembly: GCF_014885135.2. Lineage (NCBI taxonomy): Eukaryota > Metazoa > Chordata > Mammalia > Rodentia > Cricetidae > Alexandromys > Alexandromys fortis. Next base: position 6,634,368 of record NW_026067923.1, read on the forward strand.
AACTTCTTCTGTTGAGAGATCTCTGTTCAGCTCAGTGCCCCATTTTATAATTGGGTTGATTAGCCTTTTACGGTCTAGTTTCTTGAGTTCTTTATATATTTTGGAGATCAGACCTTTGTCAGTTGCGGGGTTGGTGAAGATCTTCTCCCAGTCAGTGGGTTGCCTTTCTGTCTTAGCAACAGTGTCCTTTGCTTTACAGAAGCTTCTCAGTCTCAGGAGGTCCCATTTATTCAATGAGGCCCTTACTGTCTGTGCTGCTGGGGTTATACGTAGGAAGTGGTCTCCTGTGCCCACGTGTTGTAGAGTACTTCCCACTTTCTCTTCAATCAGGTTCAGTGTGTTTGGACTGATATTGAGGTCTTTCACCCACTTGGACTTGAGTTTTGTGCATGGTGATAGATATGGGTCTATTTTCATTCTTCTACAGATTGACATCCAGTTTTGCCAGCACAATTTGTTGAAGATGCTCTCTTTTTTCCATTGTATACTTTTAGCTCCTTTATCGAAAATCAGGTGTTCATATGTTTGTGGGTTAAAGTCAGGGTCTTCTATTCGATTCCATTGGTCGACTTCTCTGTTTTTATGCCAATACCAAGCTGTTTTCAATACTGTAGCTCTGTAATAGAGTTTGAAGTCAGGGATGGTAATGCCTCCAGACGTTCCTTTACTGTACAAGATTGTTTTGGCTATCCTGGGTTTTTTGTTTTTCCATATAAAGTTGATTATTGTCTCCTCCAGATCTGTGAAGAATTTTGATGGGATTTTGATGGGGATTGCATTGAATCTATAGATTGCTTTTGGTAGAATTGCCATTTTTATAGAAGATGAAGGATCTGTACATTTGAAGCTTTATCTTCGGTTAAAAATATAAAAGGCCACCTTTAATTCTTTCAAGTCTTTGGTAAACATGACTTCCTTTTGGAAAACATGTCAAATTCTTCTTGGACATTTTCAAGAAAAATGAAAAAAGGAGCATTAGACTTCTCAAAGCAAAGTCATCAGATTTCTAGGTGAAAATTATCCCAGCCTGGAATTCAATACTTATTTAAACTATCACCATAGCTTCAGTGAAAGCTAAAGAGATTGAGGGAGCATTACAAAGCTCAAAATGTTTCTGTTCTTCATTCATCATTTAAATGTGCTCAAATTCGTTTATTTTACTCCTCCATATTTTTACTTCGGGTAAAATATATATGACATAGAATTTATAATTTTTAAGTGTCGAGTTGAGTGGCATTAGCTACATTTTTTACTCCTATTACTACTGTGTATTCTAGGATCATCCCAAACAAACAAACAAGCAAACAAAAATCATTAAACAGTACCCACCATCCTCTCCTCCAATCCCTGGTAGGCTGTCTTCTTCCTGCTTCTATCAATGAGGCTGTTCTAGGTACCTCACGTATGTGAAATCAGATTGTATTTGACCGCCTGTGTTTGACCCATTTCATTTAGTATGTTTGCAAATCCCACCCATGTTGTAGCCTGTATCACAGTTTCATTTCTTTCTGATATTCCTCTGTGCTCCATTCTATGTACCCATCCATGCATCAGTGGGCAGATGGGCTGTTTCTCTCTTTTGGCGCTTGTGAACAACACTACTGTGAACACGATGCATAAACATATATTTTGGTTGTTGCTCCAGTTCCTTAGGGAGTTCATAGCTAGAGGTAGATTACTGAGTGATTGGCGTTTCTATGCTTAATGGTTTTGTAACTGCCAGCTGTTTTCCACACCAGCTGCATTGTTTACGTGCCCAATAGCAGAGCAGCCAGTTCCATCCTCTTCAACACGTTTTTCTATTTCTTTTTTGTTTCACAATAGCCATTCTCATAGTGTGAAGTACATTCACATTACTCCCTACTCTGCACATGCGCACATGGGTGTGGTGTATGTGTTTGTGAACGTGGGTGCACATCCTATAGTGAGTAGGTGAAGGTCAGAGGGCAATTTTCAGGAGCTGGTTCTCTCCATCCACTGTGGATTCCAGGGATAAAACTCCAGTCATCACCCTTGCTGGCCAAGCTCCCTTACCAGTTGAGCCAGCCCAACATTAGGGTTTCAATGTCTATTTCCCTAAGTTGATAAGCTTATTCTATCCAGTGTTTTTGTCTCCAATCCAGAAGCATCAGTGGCATGGAGGTTTCTCCCACTGTTTCCCTATAAGAATGTTACAACTTGAGCTCTAATAGCTAACATTAAAACCATCTTGACTTATTCTTATCATATAAGTTAAGTATCCAGCTACATTTTTTAGTACATGGATATCCAAATTTTTAGCGCTGTTTATCGAAAATGCTATCATTTTTGTCAAAAACCATTTACCTGTAGACATGAGGATTTATTTCTGGGATCAGTGCTCTGTCCCAGTGGTCTTTCTTTATGATGCTCATCATTCCTTAGACAGTTACTTAAAGAAGCATTCCTAAGTAACATAAAGAAAGAAGACAAAACTGGTCCCACGAGGCAGTCGTGCCAGACATACAGTGGTAAACGAGCCCCGAATGACAGTTTTACTGAAGCCAAAGGGGATCCAGCCCAGATTGAAGTAGACAGTCATTGGTCTCCCAGGGAGGTGTTGCTGATATAAAGGAATTCAGTCAATTAGAATGAGAGCCATGAGAGCAAGGGGAAGGCAATGCCGTGAAGTAGAGACAGGAGAGCAGGAAGCATGCAGAGAGGATCGCAGAAACCGTAATGCAAGGTCTGGAGGGAACAAATATGCGTTTGCTCCTTTTTGTGTTGTGTGTATTATGTGTGGACTTGTTAATGTGGGTATATGCATGTGTGTGTGTGCGCGCGCGCACGTGCAGGTGTGTGTGCATGTATGCATAGGAAAGCCAGAGGTAGACATCAGGTGTTTTTCCTTTTTAAGATTTAATAAGTGTGTGTGTGTGTGTCATGCATGTGTGTGTGTGTGTAAATGTTTCCTGTGTGTGTTTCATTGCCACAGGGGCCAGAAGAGATTCAACAGATCTCCCGGAGCTGGAGTTACAGGCAGCTATGGACCTGACATGGGATGAGTGCTGGGAACTGATCTAGGGACCTTTGGAAGACTAGGGAGTGCACTTTAAGGCTAAGCAACGTCACCAGTCACTCCATGTTAAATTTTTGAGGCAGAGTCTCTCCCTGAACTTTAGAGATCCACCTGTTTCTGTCCCTTCTTCCTTCTTCCTCTGACCCGACTCAGTACATTTTCTTCTTGGTTTTGGTGATATAAACTGTCCTCGTGCAGACTTGCAGGCATTTGAGTGACTATGCCATCTATCTAGGGTCCAAATTTGTATATTCTTGATACCGTATATTTTCTATTAATTTTACGAATTTTAACTTTAAAAAGTGAAGACATAGACAAATAAGGAGAATAACTGCAAAATAATGGTGTCTATTTTCTCTACCTGGAGAAGACATAAAGTGGAGTTATGAAAGAGGAGGGCAGTGATGAAGTAACAATGCTAGCGTGTCGACATCTAATCTTCTTTCACAGGGGAGCTCAAGAAGCACTGGCTACGTTTATTGGGGTAGAAAACAGATGCTTAACTCTATTGTTTAAAACTGCCAACGTATCTGATGGAAGAAGTATGAAGAAGGATATAAAGCAACAGGGAAGGAGAAAGGAGGCGTGACCATTGAGACTGGCTTTCTGGTGTCACAGAAGCTGGAAAACAACAGACAGCAATTAGCAGTGAGCACCAGTGGGCAAGTTTAGAGAGGACTGACTCGCAGTGGGGGAGGCAGTGAAAGGCGATCCCTGAAGAGCCAACTCCATGCCCTTCTGTTTCCAAACACATGCATATCTTATTCCGATGATGCAAAATTGAATATAGGGCATAATATCCTAAACTGCGGGATCAGATTAGAAGGCACGAATCAGAATAATTGGGGATAATGGCTCAATTGTGAAATGTTATTTGGTTTATTAAAGAATCAGTAGTGATGGGTCTCCTTCAATAGCAGGGGCGCCACTTGAATTTAATGGAAGTAAGCGACTAGATTCATCTTAAAGCACCCCTGAAATGAGGATCTAGCTTACTGGGCTTAAAACTGTCAAAATAACCTTCATAAGGGGCGTGTTTGCAAAGCGGAGATCACTAAAACTCTGTGACTATGTTTGTCTCTAAACACAAAGTTTGAGTTCTGTCCTGAAAACCACATGCCAGAAACGGGTGAGGTTTGTATTCAGTATTCTGTCATTAGAGATTGCCATTCCCTCTTTGAGATGACTATAAGCCGCTGATACTGGTACAGCCACAACTCTAAACACCATTAGATTAACTGTGTGTGTATGTGTGTGTGTGTGCATGCATATGTGTGCACTTGTGTACAGACTTTTTTTCTTTCTTTTTTGTTTTTGTTTGTTTGGTTTGCTTTGATTTGTTTTTTGAGATTTTTTTTTTTCTGTAGCTTTGGAGCCTGTCCTGGAACTAGCTCTTGTAGACCAGGCTGGCCTCAAACTCACAGAGATCCTTCCACCTCTATCCCTAATGCTGGGATTAAAGGTGTGCACCACCACTGCCCAGCTTGTGTACAGACATATTAAACTAAGTAGAAGTGAATAGGACGTACTTGGCTATACCAAGAAGCAAGTACTAAAATCAAGAGAAGGGTCCTTGAAAAGCAGCAAAGCCAGTATAAACTTTCTCAAAACTGCAGGTGAAAATAAATTGGATTTCTGCTAAACCTGGAAGTACACTGGAAAGCTGAGAACAGGAGAACTTCTACAAGGCCATGACTAATGACAAATCTCCCTCGTGTTGGTGACTCTTGAACCCAGATTTCTAGCCCAAAACATTCAGTGGTCCAGACATACTGGCCAAACTGCCCAGGGCTAAGTCTGCAGTGGGATATTCCAGAGCACGACAGAGTCCGAGTCCTGTGAGTCTTCCACCCTGTGTTGTGGAGGAAGACACACAAATCCACACTAACCACCCTGTCTGCTGTTATACACGCCCCTCCCTCTGCTCTCTTTGTGTTTTTCTCTTGCATCCCTGGAGAGTACCTGACTAATGCTTCTGTTTGCAAGATCTGGCATCTCCTGGCTGCATGGAGATTAGCCAGACTTTTGAGAGCCCCACCGACAGTTCACCACACTCTGCTCAGACACTGTTTTCTTGCTGCACCTGCCAGGTCACCCCAATTTGTATGTCTCCCTCTACTGGAGTATGAGCTCCCTGAAGGAAAAATCACAACCTCAGTTGGTGCTCGCCATCTCCTTATCTAGTTCCAGGCATCGGCAATCTTCTATAAGACGCTTACTGAACAAATGGGTGAGTTGTATAACTGATATGAAACCATTTTGACTATGTGCAGTGAGAGAATCTTAAGGAACACACACATATGTGCACATGCATACGCAAGTGTGTGACTTATAGTTGACTCATAGTAACACTGGATGTGTATGTGTGTGTGTGAGTGTGCGCACGCCTGTGAGAGAGGGAGGGGGAGTGGGAGAGAGAGAGAGAGAGAAAGAGAGAGAGAGAAAGAGAAAGAGAATTCCAGTAAACATAAGAAAGACTCTCCAGTTTTCAGGTTGTCCAAGGGAGTGGGAGAAGACAAAGAATTCAGAATGCTAAGTAAAGAAGGGATGGAAAGCACCTCTTGCTTACTGGGATGGATAGGACTTGGTGACATAAATTATTACAGCTCTTATTATCAGCAATTAGAAAGAGTCATAGCATACTGTTTAACCCCATGCCCTCGGTTCTAGGATTTTATCTGACTTTCCTTCAATGAAGAGATAAGCACACAAATCTTTTCATTATAAAATAATTTCTCCCTAAATACACAGACAGAAACACCCCTAGAAAACTAATTGCTCATCAGTGGCAAAACCAGCTTATAAAATCAAGACACATTTGTGGGGGAAAATGCAAAGCGATATAGGTCTGTGTACTGATTTATGCAAAGGAGCCATAAAAGCAGCTAGCAGGGTGAGATGTGTCATCTGACACAAATTAAAAATTATGCATGCATATGTTCCTGTAAATGCAAAAGAAATATAGAAAGATGGAATTGCCAAAGGAGAAGGAGAGAAGATTGATTTAGTTTTAAAACCTTATGAGTTATTTAAATTGGTTTTAACATTTCCAAATAAATAACTACTTAGTATGTGGGAAAATACAGAAAATAGGTGACACCTGTCTACCTATTGCTCAGATATATCAAATGTCAATATTTTGACATATTTGCTTCAACTCTCTTTTTTTAAAAAAAAGAACGAAGTGTCACAGAGAGAGCGAAAGTCATTTCGCCCACATCCCTGCTCCCACTCACCCTCCCACTCTTCCCAGAGGTAAATGCTGCCTCGGCGTCTGAAGGATCCATCCGTGCATGGTTTCATAATTTGCCGGTGCATATGTACACAGTCACAAACAACACAGGACTCTTCATTTTAAGTTTATGTAATCTGCTATAATTTGGCCTGCATTCTGCTGCTTGTTTTTTTTCTATATCCAACCTTCCTTTCTAGCATTGTACGTGCCAATGCACCCAATGCACTCCAAATGCCTATCATTTCTCTTGTATAATTTTACGAAGACTTATTTATTCCAGAATTGAAGGAGATTAGCAGTGTCCCCACTGTTGTCTGCATTTGTGTGTGTGTGCATGCATGTGTGTGTGTGTGTGTGCGCGTGCATGTGTGTGTGTGTGTATGTGTGTGTGTGTAGGAGTTTGTTCAGAGCTCGGAACAGAATTGTGCATTGCAGACTCTTGTCTCTGGAACGATCTTATTTGTTTACTAATTGCTGTTAAATCCTTGAATGGTTTAATGTCATAGTTCCTCTACTATGAGTCATACATTTTAACATGCATGCTTCACTTTAAAAATATAATTGATTGATTTGCTATAAAGAACAAATAAGTCTGAATTCATCTGAATGACAGGTTCAACAAAAGAACACTCAAATTCAAACCAGAGTGTGCCAAAGTGCCAGCTGTCCATGGAATGCCTCTGAAGCATCTTAGTTTCAACTTCCTTTCAAATATCTCACCCGATCTGCTTCTTCTCTTGTTTTGTAATCAGTGTTTATAGAGATTTATACAGCTGTTTTGTGATTCTTCTGTATATGTGTTTTATTATGTCCACTTCACATATCTGTCTCCTTCCTTTCTACTGTGAATTGCCTATTTACATATTCATTAACATATTAAAAATTACAGGGGATAGAGCGGTGTCTCAGTGGTTAAGGGCACTCCTTTCTCTTGCAGGGGGGCAGGTTCAGTTCCTAACACCCACACATTGTCTTACTACTGCCTATAATTCCAGCTCTAGAGAATCAGACACCTCTGCTATCCACTTTGGGTACCTACATATCTGTGGTACACATACATATATTCAGACATACACAAACACATTATAAAAGAAATTGTTTAACTGAAATGTCTTTAGTTGGTTATTTTGATTAGTCCTGCCCACTTTTTTGGTAAAACTGAGATAGTTTGAACTCTATATCAGGTGGATGGGACCAGAATAGTGGAGAAAAACTAATAAAAATTTGAACCCTTTGGTATTTGGCAGGGTAGGAACTGCAGCTCTTATCTGTTGAATGACTATTGGATTCCAGACCCTGTCCTAAGCACTTTGCACGTACTACAAGTTTTGGCAGTTTATGAGGCAGTGCCTGTTCTGATGAACAAGTTAACTGCTTTTCCTCCCAGTGTTGAGTCTTGAACTCAGTCTCATTCATGCTGGGTAAACAGTTAACTACAACCCAGCATAGAGCAACAACTTTCAAAATGGAAGAAGACTGCTCTTTAAGCAATAGGCACACTATCCCTCTGTTTTCAGTGTCTGCCATGCCCATGAGAAGACAATAAACCATTGGCTGCCGATTGCTTCCTCTGTAGAATTTCTGGCTTCCCTTTTGAGGCAGCATTCAGCTTTCCCTTTCTAGGAGGCAATGTTGGTGAATGGTTGCCAAGGAAGGTGTCTTACACAAAGTGAAATTTAAAATGCACTCTTTCCATGTTCGCAAACAACTGCCCTGGTTTCATTAAAAAAATTCCTTGAAAGTGCCTCAGAAGAATAATAAACAGTGTATTAGAGACATAAACACGTGTTTCTAAGTATTGAAAGGACCATCATGCTGAAGAGTGGCTAATCTTGCTGGGGTCATCTGGAAGGACCAAGCCGAGAGAAGTGGTAGCCTTCACAGAGAACTTACTTATGAAAAGGGTTAATGACTGGAATCTGAATGGACATTTTATTTACGTGGGAAAGGGTATGCTAAAACAGATTTTATACTGTACCATCTAGTCTTGTGTCAAATTGGAACACACACACTGGAGTTATCTGAAAAGAGGGAACCTCAGATGAGAAAATGTCTCCATAACACCTGGTTATATGGCATTCTCTTAATTAGTGACTGATGAGGGAGAGCCAAGCCATTGCAAGTGGTTCCTTCCATAGTCTGGTGGCCCTGGGTTCTATATATATATTTAAAAAAAAAAAAAAAGAACAGGCTGGGCAATCCAGTAAGCAGCATCCCTCAGTGACCTCAACATCAGCTCCCACCTCCAGATTCCTTCCCTGTGTGAGTTCCTGTCCTGACTTCCTTCATGATGAAACCCAGTGTGGGAGCCAAACAAACCCTTTCCTCCCCAACCTGCTTTTTTTTTTTTTTTGTCATGATGCTTCATTGTAGCAAACAGAAACCACGGCTGAAACACACACTGACTTAATTCAGAGAGGTTTCCATTGTGATTAGTTTTTACATAGATTATTAAGTTGTGTGGCAGAGGTGCTGTTGGTAAAAGTTGGAACTGACTTAAGGTCCTGGCTCCATGAAGACCAAGTCTTCTGTTTTCAATTCATTCCTTCCCCCTTTCCCACACCATCTTCTAATTTCCCAATTTCCTTTGCTACTTAAGTCTCAGTAAGCATCATATTCTCCAGGCACTTGGTGGGGACTGGGAAGACAGTTGGTCTTCTGAATGGGCTGGTTCTGTAGCTACATTTCACCAACCTCGGATGGGAGGGTATGGAATAAAATTGCACCTATACGGCTCATGAGCAGGTAACGGCCACTTGTCACATGGTGTAGCGGCTGTGTAGTCATAATTTACATTGCAGCAGAGCGGATATGTAAAGTAGAGACGACCTCAGTATATAGGAGAATACTAGGCTGTTACATGCAACCCCTGTGCACTCGCTTCTTTCTCTGTCTAAATGACTCTAAGTTACTTCAAATTGCATGAAGCGGTAGTTTTTCAGGTGATGTCTTTCCCTAGACACATTGCTTTATAATCAGCTTTTGACTCCATTTTAAAGGTGGAGGAAGACTGTGTTTCTAGGTAACAAGGAAACACCCACTTGGTATGGTACCAACCAACCTTGCAGCAAGGCAGAACCGTGACTTACTGGGAGAGCAGCAGAACCATCCTGCACATTATCAGTGTAAATTGCCACTGTGGGGAAACACAGTTGCATTTAGGTCCTGTCAGGGAGCCCAGCCCAAGTTACATCAGGAAACGTGTGGACCCCATGAAATGGTGGACATGTAGCCTAACAATGGCAATGGCCCCTCAGCAGCCTGTCATCTGGTAGCTAAAGTGGACATTAAGGGCCAACTGAATTAAAGCTTTTGAATACTCCTGAGGCATCACCAATGAGGCCACATCCCCATTTCTTGCTGCTGATGTGGCCTCTTTGACTGCTGTCTGCTTCTCCTCCTGCTCACCCATCTGGACCTAGGCCTGCTGTTCCTGCTCCCAGCTGGTTCTGTTCATCTCATTTTGTAGCTGGACTCAGAGCTGCACCTTTATTCCCAGCCCTGGTATTCCCATGGCCTTAGAAGAAGACTCTTTCTTATGACTGGTTTAGAGCTGTTAGCACAGATTACTGCATTCCTATCAGGCCCTTTCTGAAATCAATTGAAGATGTTTACTGCTTTTTGTTTATAGGGAGGTAGATTCGCTGTGTGCTGTACGACCAGAGAGTCAAGAGTAGTAATTAAGACTGGAATGAAAGACCTGTGTCTGCCTTATTTACAGTACCAATGGGGGCAGAATTGCCAGGGAAATTGCTATTGAGATCATTGCACCTTCTGGATACTCAATAAATTATCATATTGTGGAAAGACATAGATAGGTTCATCCATGTATCTATACTGGTGTGCTTATAATATTTGGTATGTAATGTAATACAGTATGTTCTAATATAACAGTGTATGTGAATCTGTAATGTTAATTAGGAATTCTGAGTTATGACATTTCTGTATGGATGGAACAAAGTACATATTGTGTGTTAAAAACTATGAGGGAAAAAAGCCAAGGGTTGTGATACACAGTTTTTTTTTACGTCATCTTTCATATTTTAATCAGTGTTTTGTAGTTTTTGGTTTATAAATATTCTACTTTCCTGGTTACACTGATTTCCCAAGTTTTATTCTTCTTTTTTTTTTTACTTTTATTTTTTCAATTTTTATTTATTTATTTATTTATTTATTTATTTATTTATTTATTTATTTATTAAAGATTTCTGTCTCTTCCCTACCGCCGCCTCCCATTTCCCTCCCCCTCCTCCAATCAAGTCCCCCTACCTCGTCAGCCCAAAGAGCAATCAGGGTTCCCTGCCCTGTGGGAAGTCCAAGGACCACCCACCTCCATCCAGGTCTAGTAAGGTGAGCATCCAAACTGCCTAGGCTCCCACAAAGCCAATACGTGCAGTAGGATCAAAAACCCATTGCCATTGTTCTTGAGTTCTCAGTAGTCCTCATTGTCCGCTATGTTCAGCGAGACCGGTTTTATCCCAGGCTTTTTCAGACCCAGGCCAGGTAGCCTTGGTGACTTCCCGATAGAACATCCCCATTGTCTCAACCTCAAGAAACTAGACCGTAAAAGAATAATCAACCCAATTATAAAATGGAGCACTGAGCTGAATAGAGATCTCTCAACAGAAGAAGTTCAAATGGCCAAAAGACACCTAAGGTCATGCTCAACTTCCTTAGCGATCAGGGAAATGCAAATCAAGACAACTTTAAGATACCATCTTACACCTGTCAGAATGGTGAAAATAAAAAAACACCAATTATAGCCTTTGCTGGAGAGGTTGTGGAGAAAGGGGTACCCTCATCCATTGCTGGTGGGAATGCAAACTTGTGCAACCACTTTGGAAAGCAGGAAATTCGGGATCAACCTACCCCTGGACCCAGCAATACCTCTCTTGGGAATATACCCTAGAGAGGCCTTATCATACAACAAAAGTATATGCTCTACTATGTTCATAGCAGCATTGTTCGTGATACACAGTTTTAACCTCAGCTCTCAGATGGTAGAAACAAAAGAGTCACCAAAATTCCATGGCCAGTGTGGCTCACATAGTAAATTCTGGGTCTATCATGGCTACAGAAAAAAAAAAATCAAGAGCGATACTTGACTTTTATTTTATAGTATGTAAATATATTATTTTACTAATTGATTAAAATCTCAATTGCTTTTTAGTTTATTTAGTTTTAACTGACACACATGTTTATAGACTGTGATATTCTGATGCATGTATGTGCCACGTAATAAACAGGCTGTTAATAATATTCATCACCTGTATATTTATCATAGTTCAGCTACCCTATGACGACAAAGCAGTATTGTTAGCCACGGACACCCTATTGTTCAGTAGAATGTAATTATAACTCTGTATATCCGTCAATCTCTTCCTGTTCCATCCAGCCTGGTAACCACTTTTCTGTTTCTGAGAGATCTCTTTCTTTAGATTCCACATGTACTTTTCTGTCTGTCCTGATGTGTTTCACTTAACATCTTCCAGGCTCTTCCATGGTCTGCAAATGACAGTACCTCATTTTCTTGTGACAGAATAGTAACCCATGGTATGCGCACAATACATTTTCATTATCTGTTTGTTCTGTAACTTGGCTACTGTGAATCCCGCTGTAACAGACGGGAGAGTGCAGATCTACCTGCCACATCCTCGTTTCCCTTGCTATGCACATTCACGCATTAGTGAGGGGGAAGGATCATAATGCATTGCACATTTAAATTTTTTGAGTAACTGCCCTTGTTTTCCATAATGACTATTTTAATTTACATCCTTATATGTAATGTAAAATTATCCATTCATTTACTTATGGCCTCATTTGATGACAGCCCTGGGATGAAGAAACTATCTCACTGTGGCTGGGGTTTGCTCTTCCTGGATGATCAGTGACAGTGAGCACTGTGAGTGCTCCTCTTGGCCACTCACAAGTTCGCTTCAGAGAAATCTATTCAGGTGTTGTGCGATTTTATAGTAAACTGACTAGGGTTTATTGATGTGAGCTGTATTCCTTATGCATTTCTGATGTAACCCCTTATCAGGTGAAGAGCTGGTAATATTCTCTCCCATTCTGCAGGTGGCCCCTTGGGAGATGAGTTCCTCTGCTCTGCGTGGGGTTATGCAAGTGAGCTATGGCTTGGTGTGGTGTCCCCTGTCTGTATCTGTAACATCCTGGATCCAAGTCAATGTCAGAGAATATTTCTCCATTGTTTCAATAATCACAGTCTTATCGTTTGGATTTTATATTTAAGTCTTTAATCCAATTTGAGTTCTTTTCTGTACAGCGAGAGATAAGTTCTTGCTGCAGTCTGCATATGAATCTCCAGCATCCTCCGGGAAAACGCCCATATTTTCATTATGTCTTTCCCATAGTTTTGCTCACACTCCCTTGACTGTCAGCTCAGGGCGCCCTTTCTGTGCACTCACTGTGTCTCTCTCATGTCAGCGCTCTTGCTGGCGGCAGGTCTTGGTGTGATAGCTTTGTAGAGCTTTCAGTCTGATGCCCCCAGCCTCATCTTCACCCACTTCTTAACTGCTTTCACTCTGTGGGGTTTTCTGTGATCCTGTACAGATTTTAGTATTATTAGTTTGATTTTATGATGGATGTCATTGGTATTTTGACCAGAATCACATTATTCTAGAGGTTAGGTTACGCATATATTTTAACAATGTTATTTCCACTAATGCATGAACATGAAATGAACATCCATTTATTTGCGTTGTCTTCGACTATTCCATAAAATTTAATAATGTTCATTGTGGAAATGATTTTTATTCTTTGTTTTAATTTATTTTCTGATTTATTTATTTCTTTCATACAGTTTCCCACTGGTGCATACAAATGCTACTGAAGTTTTTGTAGTATATGTTTTCATTTGTTTCTTTGTTTTGAGGGTCAGGCTGTTGCCATGGTACCCAGTTTGACCCTGAACTTCTGGGCTTAAGTGAATTTCCTGCCTGAGCTTCTCAAGTTGCTAGGCCTTACTGCCATGCTGGTTGCTATTCCTTTTTGTGTGTTGTTCTGTATACTTAAATTTTAAAGATTTACTTTAGTTTTATGTGTATGCGTGTCCTGCTGCTGCATAGATATAAGTGCACCATGTGCAGGAAGTCCCCACAGAGCTAAGGAGGGCACTGGATCCCTGAAACTGTAGTTATAGACCACTGCGAGCTGCCATGCAGGTGCTGGGAACCAAGCCGAGTCTTCCGGAAAAGCAGCCAGTGTTGCTAATGGTTGTGTCGTCTCTCCCGTCCTGTCCTTCACTTTTAATCAATTGTTTATTAGCCAGAATAACTTTCAGCCGCATCTTCAGGTATTTTTCCCCTATAAGATCAAATTATCTGCGTGTAGAAACTATTTAACTTTCTTACCAATTTTAATGTCACTTATTTCTTTTCCTTAATTAATGATTGCAGCTACCTTGGTTTTGTTTTGCTGTTGTGGTAGTTTTTAAGGTTTTAGAGGAAAATGGTTCCGTTTCTCCCTGTGTGGTTTAATATTAGTTGTGCGTTTGTCACATGTAGTCTTAACAGTTCTGAGGTACACTCTGTCTGGATGTAGTTTAATTAAAGATTCATTTTTACAGTTGGGTGGGACTGCTTGATTTTGTCTAATACTCTTTCTACATCTGTTGGAATGAGAATAGAAGATTATTAAGAAAGAGCTTGTGTTCTGGAAATACTATCAAACTATTGAACCAGAAATACATGGTTTCCATAATTTTACTTGCATCATTTAAAAAAGATATGCATAAATAAAAATATGCATAAAATATGTATATTTATATGATTATGGTATCTACACCCATATAATAATTATATAAATTAGTTACATGAGAAATTGTTTACTTATGGTTCATGTACATAATGATTGGGCTCTTCACATTTTCTATTTATAAGCCTGCCAATATGTGGCTGCATTTTACTTGTTTCTGTGCATCTGTACTTGTGAACATGTGTGCTATAGCACCCACTCAGAGGTCACAGGATAATTTCAGAAGTCAATTGTCTCCTTTCACCACGTGGCCCGGAAACTGAACTCAGGTCACCAGGTTTGGCATCAGACACCTCTAATCACTGAGTCATCTCATTGGCCCTATTTAGAGGTTTTAAAAATTAACTTGAGTCCATAATCTACTAAGTTTATGTATTTTTAACCTAGAAATCTTTTTCTTTTCCAGGATTTCTCTGTGGGCATGATTACCTTTCAGTATCATGACCCCTTAGGTTTCTCTGGATTGTAATAGTTTTATAGATTAATTTTTGGTGAACTTCAAATTTTTAAATATATGGTCAAAGATCTTATGAAATGCACCTTGTTAAAGCATTTTCCCTCAATTTCTAAGTGATTACACCGGGTTTATGAGATATATAGAGAGCAGTTAGCATGCTATTGTTACCCATCTCCCTTTCCAGGGCACTCAACAATATTGCCATTGCTATTACCTCTTCATCATTCGATGAGGTAAGGCTTGTCACTGCCATAAAGTTAATCCTTTCTCATCCTCCACATTGTACACTTTAGCAGGCAGAAACTATGTACGACTCGCACTGAATAGAAGTTCCTACATAAATTGCTAGAATTTTTCTTTTGTCAGAAAAAGAATGTGTTTTTATTTGTATGGTTACCATTTTTTTTTCTGTCAGTATGTACTCAGGGACAATGAGCTAGACTACTTGGCCCATACAATATGCTATTTCACCTTATTTCTCAAATTGTCTTATTTCTGGCCACTCAGAAATATTTTCAGTTTGCTTTTGTGCCCTTTTGACAAATTCTATCATTATGAAATCTAAAATAATGCCAGTACCACATTTATTTATTTACTTATTCTTGGTGAGGAAATGCGCGTACCACTGCACTGCAGATTGGGGGATCAAACCCAGGCTGTCAGGCTTCGCAGCACGCACTTTTACTTGCTAAAACATCTTGCTGGCCACATTTTGATCTTTGAGCACTAAGTTTTCTCTACTTTGAGATATTCAAGATTCAACTTGTATATTTCCTGTCCTATAAGCTGCTGTTTGTCCAAGGACTCCTGGTTCTGAGTACTGGAACAGGATACTACAACCCAAGAGAGAACACTGAATGTGCTCACTGCTGGAGGGTGCTGTTGTTCACAGACTTTCTCAGATGACAAAGCAATGAAATACATATGTGTTTTTTTTTCCTTTTTTATTATTAAATTTATTTATTTATTTATTAAAGATTTCTGTCTCCTCCCCGCCACTGTCTCCCATTTCCCTCCCCCTCCCCCGATCAAGTCCCCCCTCCTCATCCGCCCAAAGAGCAATCAGGGTTCCCTGCCCTGTGGGAAGTCCAAGGACCACCCACCTCAATCCAGGTCTAGTAAGGTGAGCATCCAAACTGCCTAGGCTCCCACAAAACCAATAAGTGCAGTAGGATCAAAAACCCATTGCCATTGTTCTTGAGTTCTCAGTAGTCCTCCTTGTCTGCTATGTTCAGCGAGTCTGGTTTTATCCCAGGCTTTCTCAGACCCGGGCCAGCTGGCCTATAGAACATCCCCATTGTCTCGGTGTGTGGATGCAGAGGGGTGCACCCATACATATGTGTTTATTAAGTGGTGCATTTTCATACCTGTAAGAACATCCTCAAATCCACCTGTATTTGCATACATATATATGTATAATATGATTTCATACTCATGCCTCCTTTCTATTTTATTACTGCTGAGACCTTTCTAGTCTTTCCTCTTGTTTGTAATCACTTGAGCACCGAGACCCCTAGCCTTTCCCCTCTGTCCTCCACTTGCTTAATTGTCAATTGCAGTCTACATGCACTGTGATTTTAGTCTATTGGAGTTCATCAAAAAAGGTGAAGCTAAATATTCCTTCCTAAGCGCTGCTGTGGCCGACCCATAGGAATGGAAGTAAGTGTCTATCTTTTATTTCTACTGCCATTTATAGAATGTTAAGGAAATTTAAATATTTATCAAATCCTAGTCCAGCCCGTGACTGGATTTTATGCAGTTCAGCAGACATTGTATCCAGCCAGTCATTTGATAGGTGCTGATGAAGGCACGGTGGAATGAAGGCATGCTTCAGAAAGGGCAACATAGGGTGTAGACATAATTGAGTACATAATACTGTGTCAAGCACTCTTGGCATCGGGAAGTAAACATGAGATGTGCTCGTAGAATTTAAGGTATCACAGGGTAGAAGACAAAAAGGCAAACACAGATCTAGAGAGAGAGAGAGAGAGAGAGAACTGCAACTAGATCAGTATTAAATAGTTGTGTGGGCAAAATGGAGGGATGGCGTGCTTTTTATTAATGAGAAAGGGGAGACCTTCCCAGAGCTGACATCTGATCTGTGTCTTAAATACAAAAAGACATTCAATATCAGAGAGAGGGGAAGGCAGTCCTGGACCAAAGGGACACAAGCCAAAGAGAAGAAGCAGGAAAGCACACCATGTTATTAGAGAATTCTCAGTATCCTATTACATTATCCTAATTGTTACCACTTAGTGACACTCATCCTTGGTAAACTTTAAACATTAGAGATGGATGGAGAGCTATGCTTTGAAGCACAGTGATAGTCCTAACTGCCTGCTCTAATTCCCACGTGGGGCAGGCAGTACAGGAAGGAGTCGCTGGTGGGATCAGCAGATGATCGGCATCTTTAGTAAGACAGAGATTTTCCTAGAGGAAGCAATGGGATAATTAGGATTACGGATCTTTTGGGTCTAATGAAACAGGTCACAGATTTGACTTGGGATAAGCCCACTAGTTTAGCTACAGTTGGAAACTGTCATAATATTTATCATTTTGTTTCTGAGCACATGATCTTAAATATGTAGGGTAATCTACAATGGTACATGAGGATAAGGAATACTTAGTTTCAAAAGGTTGAAATAACTGTCTCTAAAATTGTATTCAATACTGTCTACTTGGGTACATCATGCTTTAGAGGATTTTGCCCTTTTAATGAAAATTGGCTTTCTCTTTCTGTAATTGGTCACATGTGTACCCTTCTTTGTTGTAAAGGAGAGGGCCCCTTGTTTGTCCTGGCCGCCCGGGTAGCTTACACCTGAAATAACCACACATAAACTGTATTAATTAAATCACTGCTTGGCCCAGTAGCTCTAGCCTCTTACTGGCTAACTCTCACATCTTGATTTAACCCATTTCTACTAATCTGTGTAGCACCACGTGGCAGTAGCCTACCGGGAAAGATTCAGCATGTCTGTCTCTGGCAGCTCCATGGCATCTCTCCTCTGTCCTTCTTCCTCCCTGCATTCAGTTCTGTTTCCTCCACCTACCGAAATTCCACCCTATCAAGTAGGCCAAGGCAGTTTCTTTACCATTTCATTAACCAATGAAAGCAACACACAAACAGAAGGAACTCCTACACCACTCCTTTCTTTCTCTCTCTGTGATGGTCATGTATGTACTCTCCTTTCTGTCTCTATCTGTAAAAGTCATGTGTGTACCCTCCTTTCTTTCTCTCTCTGTGATGGTCATGTGTGTACCCTCCTTTTGCTTTCTTGTTGCCATCACCACAAATAGTTTTCCTGTTATTTTTCTCAGATAAATACCCATGAGCATCTCCAAACTGGAGGCATACACTGTCAATACTAAGGATTCTTTAGATCAACAGCCGCATTAAGATTGTTTTGGCACTGATACTGCAATCATTTTACATTCACTATGAACTTTTAGCTTAAACCTAGGGAAACACAACAACCTGGGATCCATGGTTTTAAAATAACGAGAGTGTTTAGTTTTTTTATGTCATGTATTGAGTCAGAATAAAGATAATTTAACCCAAGGCAGAGACTGGCCTTAGAACAGAAAATTACTTTCATAAGAAGTCAAAACAGCAAAAGTACAGAAGCCAAGAGCCTGTAAATACTGCATGCATTTATGAACATTCTAAACAAAACACACATGGGTAGTCCTTTGTGGTTAATGTTTGCTCTCATTAGAAGCAAGATTGATTTTTGTGGATCCATTTAGCTGTGATATGACACCTAGAGTTCTTTAAGCTCCATCTGCTCATACATCTGGTAAACACAACGTTTAGTCTTGAACTATGTGGCATTCTACTGGGCCCCCTTCAGCCATTTATCATTTCCCAATACCAGTGTGCTGTATGACTGCTGGATTAATCTCGCAATTCTTCAATAATTGTTAAAGGAGGGGCTGCTTGTTCATCCTGGCCACCCAGCTAGCTTAGCCCCAAAATAACTGCACAGAAACTATATTAATTAAATCACTGCTTGGCCCATTAGCTCTAGCTTCTTATTGGATAACTCTTACATCTTAATTTAACCCATTTCTATTAATCTATATATCACAAGGTCGTGGCCTATCAGCAAAGTTTCAGCATGTCTACTTCCAGCTGTGGATCTATGGTGTTTTCTCTCTGCCTTCCTTCTCCCAGCATTCTGTTTAGTTTCCCCCACCTAGCTGTGTTCCCCTACAGCTCTGCTATAGCCCCAAAGCAGTTCCTTTATTAACTAATGAAAGTAACACATAGACTGAAGAAACTCCTACACCAAAGAATCACCACTTAGGTATGCAAATCCTCCTCCCAGAGGGCTGAGAGCTGCAGTGTCCAGAAATTCCCCTTCTCTTATGTCATCTGTGAGTAGCCAGATAATTGCTAACTGGTGTAGACATGTGGAAGAGCAGTTTACTTCCTCCATATGCAACAAAAGCCTGTGTTTTTGTTTACCCTACCTATTTGCTGGGCAGGAGCTGACAAAGCCAGAGGACTCATCTGAAGTCATGCCTTTGCTTGCCATTTTAATTAGCCTTGTGGACAAACAGATGAAACCAGATAGAAAAATCCACTGAGAGCTAAAATTGAAGCAGGTGGCATGATGGGAATCTTCTTTGTGGACTTGACTAGATTTAAAATTTCCCAGGAGTCACACTTCTTTTTTTTTTTTTTTTTTATTGCTTTTTGCTTGTGTGTTTTCTTGTTTTTGTTTATTTTTTAAAACAATCTTTTCTCATTTTACCTGCCAATTCCAGTTCCCTTTCCCTCCCCCCACCTTCCACCCACCTCACCCACCCCCCATCCACTCCTCAGAAAGAGTAAGGCTTCCTATGGGGAGTCAACAAAGTCTGGCACCTCACTTTGAGGCAGGACTAAGGCCCTCCCCCATATATCTAGGCTAAGCATGGAATCCCTCCAATCAGAATGGGCTCCAAAAAGCCAATTCAAGCACTAGGGATAAATCCTGGTCCCACTGCCAGTGGCTCCACAGATTGCCCCAGCCACACAACTGTCACCCACATTCAGAGGATCTAGTTTGGGACTATGCAGGCTTCCCCTCTGTCAGTCTGAAGGCGGTAAGCTCCCATTATCTCAGTTTCTCTGGGTTTCCCCATTGTGGTCTGGACCCCTTTGCTCATATTATCGCCCCTCCCTCTCTTATGACTGGATTTGGGGAACTTGGCCCAGTGTTAGCTGTGGATCTTCACACCAGTTCTCATCAGTTATGGTATAAAGTTTTTATATCAACAATTAAGGCAGTCAGCAATCTGATTATATGGGAAGGCACCCTCTCCACTATTGCTTAGGGTCTTAGTTAGGGTCATCCTAATGGATTCCTTGGAATTTCCCTAGATCCAGGTTTCTTGTTATCCTCACAATGGCTCCCTCAATGAAGAAATCTCTTTCCTTGTTCTCCTTCTTGGTCCTTCCCCCATCTCTGCTATCTCGTTCCTTCATGTTCTCCTCCCACTTCCATTCTCCCCCTTTTCTCTTCCACCCTCCATGCTTAAAAATTTCTCAGGAGTTCTTGTCTATTTCCCCTTCCCAAGGGGATCCACATATGTCTGTCTTAGGTTTCTCCTTGTTACCTAGCTTCTCTGGGGTTATAGGATGGTTATCCTTTGCTTTACATCTAATATCCAATTATGAGTAAGTACATATCATGTTTGTCTTTCTGAGTCTTGGTTGCCTCATTCAGAATGGTTTTTACTAGTTCCATCTATTTGCCTGCAAATTTCAAGATGTCATTATTTTTTACCACTGGGCAGTACTATATTGTGTAAATACCATATTTTCTTTATCCATTCTTCTTGTTTTTTTATAGGATTTGTTGATTTCTTCTAATTTTTTTATTTATCCTTTTTTCTACTTCTTTGAGAGATTTTTTCATTTCCTTTTTAAAGGCCCCAAACATTCTCCTAAAGTTATTTTTTAGGTCATTCTCCTCTGTTTCATCCGTATTGGGGGGTTCAAGCCTTGCTGTTTTAGAACCACTCAGTTTTGTTGGTATTATGTTGTTCTTTGTGCTGTTGAGTGTGTTCTTCCCTTGTCTACCCATCTTTTCCTCTGATTGGTGTAGTTGGGGCCATATCTCTGGTGATCACTCTTCCAAGTACCAGTGGATCCAAGGCCAGATTATTGTTCCTCATGGTGGAGTCGAGGCCATGGTAAAGATAGAGGTCACTTGGCATTCCTGGAAGTCGCTAGGTGCTCCCAGAGGTCACTCAGTAATCCTGGAGGCCAGTCAGACCTGCTTCCATGGAGGTCACTGTCTCAGACCTGTTCTGGCAGAGGTTGCTGGCCTGGGCCTGGTCCCACGGAGGTCGCTTGCTCGGGCCTGCTCCTGCAGAGGTCACTAGCTCAGGTCCAGCTCCCTCAGAGGTCATTCCTTTCTACCTTCTTTATCCATTCTATGGTTGAGGGGCATCTAGGTTGTTTCTACACACCCACTCTCACCAATGACCAGGTCTGCTGGACAGAAACTTAACAAGGAAATAAGAGAAGTAATAGATGCCATGACTCAAATGGATTTAACAGGTATAATTTCACCCCAACACAAAAGAATATACCTTCTTCTCAGCACCTCGTGGATCCTTCTCTAAAACTGACCACATACTCAGTAACAAGGCAAACCTCCACGATAAAAGAAGTTGGAATAACCCTCTGTATCTTATAGGAGAAGCCCTTCTAAGTGCATCCACAGGATGTTTCCAGAGATGTCCAACCTAGGAGGGAAGACTCACCATGTGTAGGAGTTGCATAGTCCTTTGGGTTAAGGTCAAGAATGAAACAAAAGCAAAATGTGAACACAGTACCGGGATAGACCTCTCTGTTTCCTGATTGCACACAGTGTGACAAACTGTCTCACATTCTAGACAGCCACAGCTCACAAGTCTTTTATGAGCATGGCCTCCCTCCCATGCCCTCAAAGTATGAACCAAAATAAACTCTTCCTTCATGAAATGACTCCTTGTGAGGTATTTGATCACAGTTTTAAAAAAGAACAGAGGTGGGAAAGACAACTCAGAAGTTAAGAGCACTGACTGTTCCTCCAGAGGACCTGGAGTCAATTCCCAGCACCTACATGGCAGCTCACAACTGTTTGTAGCTACAGTTCCGGGGGACCCAACACCCTTGCACAGGTAAAGCAGCAATGAACAATAAATAAATTTAAAAAATATACATTAAATTTTAATCAATTAAAAAAAAAACAATATATGTTTGTGTGTGTGTGTGTGTTTGTATGTTTATGTCTCTGGAAAACCTCAAGAGAAGCATCATACTATAGATCTTGAAGTTCAGGGTGCGGGGAGTTCTATCATCTTTAATATGTAACCATGTGTCATTTGAAAAACTGATCTCATTATTCTGGGTAATGGCAGTACAGTGACTGAGTATATGATCCATGGGACATCCTGTCACTAAAGAGCTGGATGGAACATCATAATGAGAGAGCTGCAGACCCACAAAGATTTGAGATATTCAACTGAAATCCATTGGATTGCAAAAGTGATTTAATTAATTTCATGCCCTAGAAGCTCCCAAACCTTCATGACATTAATTATGATCAAATTGTTCACCCTCCTTCTGGCTCCTGTGGCCTGAGGAAGAATTGCCCCTGACCAAATGATGGAAAAGTTGAGTTGATTCATGTATTGATAGTTTGATGTAAACTAGAAGTAGATTGTTACTACAAATGTACTCCTATGAATAGTTCTTGAAAAACAATGTTGATTGCAAATCTTTCTGATGAGTATTTAGGTAACTGCTATTGTGTTGAGAGAAATGTGGCCTGAGGTAAGTGTTTATTGAAACTGATGGGCAATGAATGACTCAGCTGTTTGGTCAGAGGCCCAGAAGACATAATATTAGAAAGTTCAGCACACAAATTTTGCAGCAGTGATGTGTTGGAAGACTAGTTGAATGACCATAAAGAGGAAGTATATGTGTATTCCATGTTAATATATACCTCAGGGAGTCCATTGTAGAAGAAATGTGGTCTTTCAGGCAGACAGAATGGTCCAGAAAATGAAAGTCAGTTTCTGTCCTTGGCTGAACTAGCACTTGTTCAACATGCTCATAACTGGAGTAGCCATGGCGGACTGGAAACTCTCCCTCACTGTTCTCAACTGAAAGTCTGCATACCTCTAAAATCATGCATTGAAATATTAATCTTCAGTGTAACAGCATCTGTAGACAGAAACTTCAGCAGTTTCAATCTAGCAACTCCTGAACCAAGCTCAGTGCTGTCTTTTTTCATCAATTCATTAGAGACAGTCCTCTATGAGGACTTAAGAGTAAGCCAAGCGAGAAGTTAAATTAGCTTAGGAGAATGGGGCCTTCATGATGGTAACCAAAATTTCCTTCTCTCTTTCTTCACATAAGGGAAGGTCAATGTCAGATGTCAAACATCTGACTCCCAAGGAGAAAACCTTCATGGGGACGAAATTGTCTAGCAGCTTTAATCTTGGTTTTCTTAGCTGCCAAAACTGTGAGAAAGGAACCTTCCTTTCTGGAACTAAAGGAATACTTTACAAACAGTTTCAATATGTGCTTACCATATGATACCTTAGTATTTGGTAGATTAACATTGTCACAGTAAGAAAAGACCAGGTGATTCAATAGATGTTTGACTTATGGATTCCTACTTGGAAAATAAGCAGTTGTTTACTGATATCATGCCATATAAATAAATAATAAAGGAACTCCTAAATGATTCACCTTGAAAGTTAGAATTGAGAAGATCTGGACAGGAAACAAGTGGTCAGTTATTAGTGATAACTGAAAAGTTTAATACATGGACTATTTTTTAACTTGTTGGTTTGAAGAATAACCGACTAGTAAAGATAAAGAATTAAAGGATGATCAAACAGCCAACAGTCTTTAGTGTTAAAATAATCACTAAGCTTGAAGGGAAGACGAGAAGGGAGTTAGTGGACATAGATCACCAGGCTGAAGTCACTCGAAAGGCCATTCAACAGGAACCATGAACTTGGATAGACGAATCATCCTGAATTTTCACCAAGCATGAGATAAATGAGGAACAGAAGAAATACAGTGATTTCTATTTCTTCCTGCCCCTTGATCTTTGGCAGATGCTGTCAACTGACCAAACTCATCTGGAAGTCAAAGGGCAGGGAAGCCAGCAACATAATCTATGAAAGCTGAGGTTTCAAAACCCAGTAAAGAGTGTAGAAGGGTGTGGGGGAGGTAATGACTATCTGGCACAATGACTGAACATCAAGAAAATGGTTATTTAGAGAAAATGACTGATAAATTTGACAGTAAAACACAAAATTTGCTTATCATCCAAGTTTAAAGGACAAGTATAAGATAATTGAAAGATGATATTTGAAAGACAGATACCAAAATCTCCAGAATATAAAAGTGTGTGTGTGTGTGTGTGTGTACAGACAGAGGTATATAAATGTAAAGACACACACATCTGAGTACTTGCTGACAAATATTTGAAGAAAAGAGATCTCATAAACTTCTGTGGTGCTGTTAATGTTACAATCATTATAGGGGAAGAATTTTGCAAAAATCAAGCAAAGCTAAAATTGTCCGTACCTTATGATCTAGCAACTTCATCTCTAAAAATATTGTCCAGAGAAATTCTTACAAATGTGCTCCAGGAAGTCATATTTTAAGACTATTCATTTTAGTGTTTTTTGACTATAAGAAGAACCCTTGAGAAGAACTAAATTTTGTTCAGAAGGAACACACAAGTTGTGGTTTAATCATATCATAAAATATTATATAGTAGTTATAATTCTGAACAAAACAAAACATTAGCCTGAACGAAAAGGAAATCTTGAAGAGAGTCTTAGGATAATGTAGTGGCTCTAAACCATCAAGTTAACAACACACACTCATCTTGTCTTAGTCTGTTTTCTGCTGCTATCACACAGAACGTAGACTAGGTAATTGAAGAGGAGTATACTATCCATAGTTCTGGGATGTTCAAGAGCATGGCACCAGTCTGTGGTGAGTTCCTTCATGTTTCATCATACCATGATGGAGAAAACAAGGCTGGGGGACATTATAGAAGATGTCTGGTTGACTCTAAAGAGTCTTACTTCTTAGTAGCATGGCAATAATTTAATTTCAACATGAGATTTTGAAGATTTCATACACACACATATACATACATATGAACACATGCACACACCCACACTAAGACACACACATATACACTATTAAAAACATGAAGCTTAACACAATCAGTTGAGGGAAAAATATTAAAACTTTAAAGGTTGTACCAGAGGATTGTGTGTATATTTAGGACATGAATTCTGTTTCTCAGCATACTAAAAAGTAACACATGTTGAATCCTTTTATCAAATATATCTTGTTCTGATGTTTTTCCTCATTTAAAAATCTTACTTGCCAACAATGAGATCTCTAAAATCAGCTTACCCGTGTGTACATCCTCTCTTTCCTCCAAGTTTTTAAACCAATCAAACAAGTCAAAGAGCAATAAACTACACCTAGAAGAACATGGGGTTTTATCCTGAGACCACAAGTCTGAGTACCACTCTGTTTTTTCAATCGCATGACTGATCAAATATGTCTGTGCCCCAGTTTAACATTAAGTGAGAAATATATTCTAGGATCTCAGATGAATGGTCTCAGTAGAATAATGTGTATCGTGTCAGTTTGGTAAATAAACTACATAACGACAAAGTCAGAACTTCCCTTTTTTTTGACTAAGTTGGTAGCTCTAGGATATTCAAGAAGTGATGAAGAAAGAAGACTTGAACTAGATCCTTGACAATGAATGAGTCAAAAGATTTTGAGCAAGAAGTCTCTTACAACATAGAATCTATCTGTGACCCCGAACACTAGACAGACACTTTAGGAGGCTAGACATTCTAGGTAAGCAAACACGGGTCAATAACATTATATATACATGCAAGTTATCCACATATATTTATACATATATTATATATTATTTATATATACACTCATTCATTTTACAACTGTACTACATTATTTTAGATATTTTATTCTCAATATGCAAAACAATTTACAAAAGTAACTCAATAGTCAATATATCAGATGGGAATTTTTGACCCTGGGAAGGGAAACAATTAATTAAAAATAATTCAGTAAACTATTTCAATTAAGAGAAAATGGTAGGTGTGTGGGGAGTGATAAGGCAGGGGACAGAGCTAAGGGCTGGGCTGTGACTTACATATAGAGACGTGGAGACCTGGAAGATGCTGATTGCAAACTCCCAGCTACAGGCAGTATGTACTGATTTTCTGTTGTTACTCCAAACAGCATAGAATTACTATTCTGCATTTGCTGTGGATGGGCTTGACTGCTTCCTCCACTCTGGATTTTACAGAGCTTATGCTGGGATATGGCTAGGCCTGGATTTTTATCTGGAAGCATTGCAGAATTCATTTTCTGCATTACTCAGATCTTTGGCAATCACTTCTGCCTTTGAAGGATTGAATTCCTGATTTCCTTTATGGCTGTCAATGGATCTTAATTCCCAAAGGTCATTCTTATAAAACCATGATTGGGCTTGCATGCAGGCTATGTTTCCCACAGGACTCAGTCAATGGTTATGACAAGAGTACTAAGGCAGGCGCATGCCTAGGACGCAATCCTTTGGCAGCGAATTTATCTTGAGGACTCTCTGAGAGTTCTATGGAAATTTCCTTCCTTAGACTGCGTAGCACTGTTAGGTCCTTCCATCCAATCTTCCTTCCTACTTCTTTCTGGTCAATCTTGAATCAGAGTTATGTCCCCTAATATAATCCCTCTTCAATTCTGTCTTGGTGTCTGCCTAGACAAACAAAAATGGACTTACTACGAGCCAACAGAAGTGGGTATTTGATTCTGGCTCAACTACTACTACCCAGAGCAAGTGGAAAGCCTGCTTTCCTGGTTAGTCGGCAGAATGCAACAACATATCTATTCTAAATATTTCACACAACCAAGTCTGGATGGGACTGGGACTAGGAATGTCTGTGTGTGTGTGTGTGTGTGTGTGTAGCACATATATACATACACAAATGTATTAATGAGTTATGAAAGAAACCAAGGCAATTATCAGTTACTGCTAAGTCATGCTCGACTCTTCCTAAAGGATGCTAAGTGAAACTGTCAAGTGTGACAGTCTCAGGGAATGCTTGGTAGCTTAGAGAATATTTGTCCCTGACAGATGAACATAGGCATCTTCTAGCAGCAGAGTGAAGATTGTAGCAGGAAGGCTGAAGACTTCATGGGTAGAATCACAGAGATGTTTGAACACTGAGCTGAAGCAGATTTGGGAAGGGGTCAGGTGATTTGAAAGATGCAGAAAGGTCCATTATTCCAGGGCAAAACCTGGGAACTTGGGGATGAGGTGGCATGGGGCTAAGGGGAAATGGGAACCTTCATCTGGCGATGGATCGAGATAGAGACAGAGACCCAAACTGGAGCACCGGACTGAGCTCTTAAGATCCAAATGAGGAGCAGAAGGAGGGAGAACATGAACAAGGAAGTCAGGACCACGAGGGGTGCATCTACCCACTGAGACAGTGGAACTGATCTATTGGGAGCTCACCAAGGCCAGCGGGACTGGGACTGAATAAGCATGGGATGAAACCGGATTTTCTGAACGTGGCAGACAATGAAGGCTGATGAGAAGCCAAGGACAATACGTGAACTGGCTTTGTGGGAGCCTAGCCTGTTTGGATGATCACCTTCCTGGTCCTGGATAGAAGTGGGAGGACCTTGAATTTCCCGCAGGGCAGGGAATCTGGACTGCTCTTCATTCTCGAGAACAGAGGGGGAATAGAGTGGGGGGAGAAGGGGGAGGGGAGTGGGGGGAGCGGGCGATGTCTGCGAGGAGGAGGAGGGAAAGGGGAAATTTTTTTTGCAACAACTAAAAAAAAGAAAAGAAAGATGCAGAAAGGGGTGCTGCTAGAAATGAGCCACAGGATTTTGACCTCCTGACCTCCTGTGCTCTCACACTCTGACCTCTATGCATGTGACCTTATGACCTCCTACGCAGTCACACTCTGACCTCTGTGAATTCTCACAGTATTTTTCATTTCAAATTTTAAGATATTTTTCTAAAAAACTAGTTATTATATTTAATGTTGACTCGGAATTCATAGCAGATTTATTTACCAAGTGGCCTAGTGAGGCAAGAGTTGTTCTGAAAGGTCCCCAGTCCCAGGCACACAATGGTGACAGAGGATGGTGCTCTTTCCATGGAGCTCATAAGCTGGAAAGAAACAAATCCGAACAGTTCAGTACAGATGTGAAGAAGATAGACAGTTATGGTAAGTGCTTCTGAGGAAGAAGAAATAAAGATAAACACAAGGTCATACAGAAGAAACGACTCTGAGAGCTTCCAGAACAGGTTTCTCTATGAGCTGAGAACAAAATGAGAGCTGACAATTTTGTCAAGTTGAAAAGAGAGAAAGACCTTTCCAGACTGAAGACTGCAATCTACTCCATGACGGCTAATCTCAGCAGTCGGCTTGGTCTACCTGGTGTGCTGGCTATTCTTGCCTGTGAACTTTGCTACATCTGGAGCTATAATCCAGAAATGGAAAGCACACTTGGGATCCAGATCTTGAGGCAAGAAGACAGTGTGCCTTTAACCCAGACCTTGAGACTGGAAAGCACCCCTGTCATAGGGGTCACGCTTGCTGGAAGCCTGTATGAGGACAACGGAAGGAGGAAGGGCTCATTCTTTGTCTGCTTGCCTTTGTCTTGTCAACACACCCATCCTGTCACTGGCAATGGAGCCTGCTGCCCACTTCTTCCAGATTCCAGTTATACAGAAGACAGAAGACAGCTGGCCTTGTGGGATTGAGCAGATACTAGATTCTTGGACTTTCTATTCAGTTAGTCCCTGTAAGTCATTCCAATAAATTCACATATATACACACACATATATATGGGGGGGGGGAGAGAAAGAGGGAGAGACGGAGGGACAGAAGGAGGGAGGGAGAGAGAGAGAGGTTCATTCTATAAGTTCTGTGACTCTAGAGAACCCTGACCCCAGACGAATCCACCTGGGCTGAGAGAATCCCAGCTGAAGAATGCTCACGGTTAGATTATCCTGTGGGCACACCCATGGGGCACTTATTGAATGCTATTTGATGTGGGAAAGCTCAGCACATTATGGACGGTACCATCCTGAGGCAGGTGGGCCTGAGATGGATAGGAAAGCTCACTAAACGTGAGCCCGAGACAAACAAGGCAGTACACATTGCTCTTCAACTTTTGCCTTGGCTTCTCTTGATGTTAGACTAGATATAAGCTTTAAGCCAAATAAACCTAATCTTCCCTGGTGTTCCTTTTGGTAGAATGTTTTTATCATATCAACAGGGAAGTGAGCAGCAGATAACACACTGAAAAGACAGAAATCTGAGTATTGTGGAGAAAACACAAAGGCCATCTTGGCTGGAACCACAGAGAAATCCAGAGCACTTCCAACACCTTTTCTTCCTCTGGCCACAGGGCCAGCTGAATATTTCCAGTTCACAACTGGTGTTTCCTCCCAGGTTTTCCCCTCATCAAACCTGGTGTAGATAGCTTGCCCTGTATCTGCTTCTTGGGTGATCCAGATTACCATCAATGGCCTCAAGGTTCAGGGCTTTGCCATTTGAGGAGAGATGTGTAAGAAGTAAAACCAGCGAGTCCAGAGAATATTCTAGGGAGAACATTCCAACAGAGAAAAAGCCTTCACTTTCCTGTTGTGCTTAAGGACAGCAGGAGTGTTAGTGTGCCTGGCGGGACAATGGCAAGTAGGGACAGAGAGGGAGGCAGGCAATGGGGCCTTCAGTGAGAAAGAGAAGGAAAGCAGCTGCAACATTTGAAGTAGAAGAATGGTGTCCTCTATCCGGGGTTTTCAAAGGATCTTTCCTGCTGTATTTGGGAATTAGAGTGTTAAGAGACCAAAGATGACCACAAAGATGCCAGTTAGGAGATTACCACAAGATTCATGTCCAAGATGATGGACTTGGCCTAAGATGAGGGGCTGAAATGCATGCAGACTCCCAGTGTCGTCTCAAGAGGGAGGAAACTGATTTCTTGAAGAATGGGTTGTGAGACATGAGAGAAAAAATAGTGGCAAGAAAGTAGACGTGAGCAATGCAGAAGGTTAAAGAGATCAGGACTTTGGGGCATGGTGAGCCTGAGCTGCTGGTTCTACTGTGCATGGAGACGTCAAGAGACAGCTGGATGTATTAGTCTACTGTCCAGGGAGGTACAAGCTGGAGATATAAATCTGGAAGCTGTCCATAATAAGGTGGAATTTAAAGCCACGGAACTGAGTGAGCTCATCAGGGAGAGACTGGATAGCAGAAACGTTTACTTAATAAAATCGCACATACACCAGTGAGTTCCTGTCACAGCCAGCTGATGGTCTGTAATCAAAACTACCAGAATGTCTACACGTTTATTTTCCTCTATGAATTTCTGAGATGCAAAGCCCAAAAGTATTCACTTATGAACTCTACCTAAGACCCAGGGCAGCAATTTATTTACATAAAGCTTGCATTTTTGGTTGATAAAATTAAGAACCAGGAATGCGAGTGAGTGAGCAGAAACTCAATGTTTTATATAGTATTACATATTATTATTCATTTGCGGAACTAAAGTTGAGCTTTGGAACCTAAAGGTTATTTGTTGAGAGACAGACTCAACAAACTCAGATGTATCAAAGACATAGGCCATGGGTAGGTTCTCTCAGGACAAGTGTGTGTACCGGGTGGTTTATGTCAATTTGATACAACCTGGAGTTGCTTTGGAAGCGGGAGCCTCAAACTGAGGAAAAAGCTCTACCATTTTGGCCTGTAGGAAAGTCTCTGAGGGGTTTTCTTCATTAGTGATTAACTATGGGCAGTGTTGCTCTTAGACAAGTGGTTCCGGGTTGTATAAGAAAGCAGGCTAAGCAAGCCACCGAGAGTGAGCCAGGAAGCAGATCAAGGTCTTTGCTTCATTTCTGGCCTCCATGAATTTCTACCGCGACTTCCCTTGATGATAGACTGTAGTCTATAAGCTTAAACTTTCCGGGTTACTTTAGCATAGAATTTTATCTCAGGAATGGAAAGAAACCAAGACAATGTGGTGAGGTGATATGGCGTGTAGGGAGAGAGGGAATTCCAGGGTGTAAAAACTGGAATTTTATAGAAACAATAATAATGCACTTATAGTGTGTTTAATTTTGTGGCACATTGTCTGCTTAAGTGGCTGTATCATTTTATATCTCCCCAGTAATTAATGAGACTCTTGTCACTCTTGCTGGAGCTTGTTATTGTCAGTCTTCTGGATTCCTGCTCTACGCCATTCGTAAATCTCATTGAACTGTCTGCTCAGGTCTTTCCCTTGGGTTTGTTTTGGTTTTTCTTTTTTGTCAAGTGGTTTCCATTAATGTTATTGTTGAGATTTAAGGGTCTATTGTATATTTTAGATAACAGTTCTTTATTTGATTTGCTGTTTGCAAGTATTTTTGACCAGTCTAAAAGTGAGACGGAAGATTTAAAATTGAATGAAGTTCTGTTTATCAGCCATTTCATGGATCAGGCTAAATATAATCTAAAAACATATTATCTTAGACAATCTCTTTAAATTGTCTATCATATTATCTTCTAGGATTGGGCATTTTGCCCACCAGATTTAAATCTATGATCCATTTTGAGTTAGCTGTGTGAAGAGAGTAATATCTATATCCATATCTTCTGTTTTGTACATTAGTACCAGTTCTCCCAGCACCATTTTAGAAAAGCCTCTTTGTGTCTTGTGAAGAAAAATACCTTTCTGCCTTTCTTAAAGATCAGCTGACTACGTTCTTCATACATGCATATGTTTGGAGTTTTGATTCATTGATCTATCTGGCCATCTTTACTGTTGTCTTGCTTCCTACAGCTGTACAATACATCAGAGACCCTTCTTCCCCCTCTGTCTCCCTCCCTCTGCCCCCTCCCTTTTTCCTCTCTTCACCTGACTCTCTCATTGACAGGACCTCATGTAGCTTAGGCTAGCCTAAAACTCTCTAGGTAGGAAAAGAACTTCTTTGTCAGCTTGAACTTCCAATCCTCATGAGTGCTGGAGTTGTGTGTGCACCAGTATACCCAGGCTGTGTGGTCACAGGAAATGGGCCCTGGGAGTTGTCCATGATGAGAAACTTAACAACTTTAGCTGCATTTTCAGCCCTTCCATCATAAGACTTCATAGTTTGCTCATGTGGACTAAGACAGACCTTGTTAGCTCGATACCTAAGGTATGAGAGTACTAACGAAGAGACAGTGCTCCACTGATTCCTTATTTATTCTTGGATTAGGAAGGATTACCTCCATTCATGTATTCTGCATAATTGTTTAAGAGCTCCATGAAGTTTTTGTCTTTGTTACTCTGTCATACTTTCTATGTAAATGATCATGTCAGCTGTGAATGTGAGAAATTTTATTTCTTCCTTTATAGTCTAAGATATACCTTTTATTTTCCTTCCTTATATTTTGTGTTATCTAGAACTCTTAGTAGCCCCTACTTAACATATACAGTCTACTAAATCATATGAGACCATGTTGTCAGCTGTGATTTAATTGATCAAAACCCAAACATTTACAACAAGAATTATACCTCCTCATGGCAGTGGGGTACATGGTACAATAGCCCATGCTTTACCATAGAAAAGCTGTCTTGGCATGTGATACAGATCCATGGAAGTGAAAAAAATTTACTCATGTGAAATATATAGCCAATTTTTATTTATTATTTCTGGCTCTTATCTGTTCTATGGAAGCGCTCAGTGTTCTTGGTGCTTTGACTTGAAGTTATCAATATATTGGATTGATGCCTGCTGACGGACTTGAAAGCAATACATTTCCTTGTCAACTATATTGTGGCAGAAATCATAAAATTCTGTGTGGCCCTGGAGAGTGAAGGTAAATTCAAAAACAATTTTGAAGTCCTCTGGAAGGAGGTAAAGAATGTTGGCCAGAAAAACGCCATTCTGTAAAGAGGCAGCAGTCTTCTGATTTAGGCTAATAGAGTCTCAACTGCAGTGAAGCTTTAGTATGTAGAAACACAGGAGTCATTCTGCACCTCATTTATTAGCTGGACTCTGTAGGCGTCTGTACAAAGGCTATCTGGAACAACACGAAGACAAAGTTTTATACTATTGGCCCTTAAAAAGTAAACTCTGTACTACTGGAAGGAAAGAGCAGGGGGATTTTCTCAGTATTTATTTTATCAGCACTGCCAATCATAATCCTGGAAGAAGCAATATCAAGGGCCATAGTCCCAAATAATGAAATACTAAGAAATCAAAGTCTCTTAAGTCTCAAGTCCCCAAACCCAACACTGAAAGAGGAAAAGCTGGAGTTTTAAACTTCTGAAAGTTGAAATCTTGAAAACGGCTTTTTCCAGGTTTAATGAGTGTGGGCTGAGACTACGCTAAAGGTTTAAAGTCAAATAGTAAGAAATAGATTGGCCAAATAAAATAGCAACGACAAAAACCTCAGCTTGCAAATGCATCATTTTTTTTTTTAAAAAAAATTGGCTGATTAAATTCTGGCTACTTTTATGAGTCAAGGTAAAGTAAGAACATACCACACTTCCTTGGAAAAGGCCAGTCAGTGACTGACGGGAAGATAACGACATAGGTGGTGGAGGTGCGCAATGTGTAATGCGGTGGTATTCGGTTCAGTTAGCAGTGACCTTTCCACCAAATTTGTGGTCTATGTGAATGCACAGAGACTGGACCTGTACATACTGAAAACAGCAGAGGAAAGAGGTGGGGAGGGGAATATTTATTAGGAAATGATTATATTAGTGTGTATTGAATCACTGAAGAATTACAAAAGAGCATGCCAAGTAGAAAATGAATGGGAACCTCATGCTTCAAAATGAGCCATGACCTAAGTAAGTAAATGAATGAGGGAAACTAGTGAGCAGGTGAGCAGTTATTCACATGGGTGCAAGATTTCAGAATGCAATGATTGCTGCTGCAGAACTTTCAATGGGAAGACATCCTTGAAGCATCAGTCCATGCCAGACGCAGATACCATCAATAGATATAAAAAGAAATGGTTCCAAGTGCAGCTTGATGAACAATGAGTTTATTAGAGTGAGTTACAGAAACATGAGTGACTTGTGTCACCAGGAAGGTCCTTAGGGGTAAAGACAGTCCTCCCGCTGCAAAATCCCACCCATCTATCTCCATTGTTCACTGCATGTAATCTCAGGAAGAGGAGCCTTGAAGGGTCCTTTTGGAGGTTTATGGGTCTCTTCCCTCCGTCCATGAGATAATGGCAGGAGGTCCAGGCTTGTGTGAATCCAGCTTTATATCTAAATATTCTGATTTCCCAGTTATCCATCCCAGGTATTTCGTCACAGTGATGGACAGCTGACTAACGCAGCTGATGATAGACTGTTGCCTTCTTTTCTGGAGTGGTTTCTTCTTTCCAGCCATGTTGATGATGAGCTGCCCTGCAGACCTGAGTCCTCCCACCCACTCCTCATCACTGACATTATCCACCACTCTTGACCCTTTCATCATTGGCGCATCTCAACCTGTCCAGACCATACCTGGTCCAACGTTGTAAGAGGAGCAGCAGGTTGTGGTCCCCCAACCAGGCTAGCTTAGCCCCAAAATAATTACACAGAAATTGTATTAATTAAATTGCTGCCTGGCCCATTAGCTCTAGCCTCTTATTGGCTAACTCTCACATCTTGATTAACCCATTTCTAATAATCTGTATTTTACCACAAGGTTGTGGTTTACTGGGAAAGATTTAGTATGTCTGACCTGGCAGCTGGCTCCATGGCGGCTCTCTGTCTCTGCCTTCTTTCTCCCAGCATTCTGTTCTGTCTACTCTGCCTATCTAAACTGCTGCCCTATCAAAAGGCCAAGGCAGTCTCTTTATTTAACCAATGAAAGCAACACATAGAAAGAAGACCCTCCTACACCAGTCCAACACTCCAGTCTCTGTTGTCCATCTTGGCTGCAGCTTTGTTTGTGTTAAAGTTGCCCAGCCTCACAGGGGATCACTCCTTTGCCTTCAGCGCTGCGTTCCTCCAGCAGACTACATAGGCACATGGAACGACCCTGCAGACTTCACCACCACATCCTTCAGACTCTAAGGGCCTTTCCTCATCCCCCAACCACTGGCTTTCACATTTGGAGACTTCTGTTCTCTGTGAGCTGTGTATGTGCTTCCTACCACCTCCTTTCTCTTCTGCTCCATGGGTTTCATGTCCTCATAAGAAAAGCTAATGAGGCTGGACCGATTGGGCGTCTTCACGGATGCTACCTGTGGAGCACTGGGTAATTTTTTACTTATATAAAATCATTAATCCTTTAAATGCACAGGGAAGTACTCGTGTACCTACCCCTTATCTGCTGGCTGCCATTATGCCTGAAGACAATAAAATCTAACAGTGCAGCGTGAACTTACCAGCTTAGAGTCCCGTGGAGTAGGAAATGTATCAGACAATGCCTGGTGTCCGCTTAGCTTCAGTTCACGGTTGTTTTTGTAAAACACGTTCTGTACTATGCTTTGCTCTCCCCTTTCTGTCATTCACTTGCTGTTGTGTTGAACCGTATCGACTCAGCACGGCTAACAGTGAACGCATAATTGACAGGGGAATTTCAGTAAACGAACAGAGGCTGAGGGTCAGGGACCTCTGCTATGGGGTGGCGTCCTCAAGAAAATCACACAATTAGGAGACTTTTGATGTCGAGAAGCAAAACTCCTCAACCCAACGTGGTTTTAAAGAAGATAAATCAGCTCACCTAGTGGGTGAGCTGCTTCAGGGGTGATAATTGGCTCAACCTCAGTATAAATCATCTTTGTTTCCCCATATTTTTTTCTATGTTCACTCTCTATGTTAGCTTCTCTCTTATAACTGTAAAGGGCTGGAGCAGTTACAGCGAGCAAGAGAGGAGGGAACACCCAGCTGCTGAGCAGTTCCAAGGATGAGTCATAACTGACTCTCAGGCAAGTGTGGTTCAGTATCACAGCACATGCTCCTGCTTCTGATGTGTGAAGACCCTGGGATGTAAAGACTAACTTTTTGCCACTTCTGTGTCCTTTATTGTTGCACAGAAATTAGGTTTTCTAGAGTCATGGAGCCATAAAATACATTGTGGGGCTATTTAAGGTCAGCATGTGGCTGTCTGGCCATAAGAGCGACATTCATTCCGTGGAATCCCAAAGTCCATCTGCTGATAGGCAGCCTACAGTCACTCTTCTCCACCTATTCGGCATTTCCTGAAGCTTTGCTCAGGAATCGGAGCAGTGTCTTCTCTACTCTGGCTTGCATTTTTTATTGAAGGAAATCTGATCTTACTTCTGTCTTTACTCATTGAAACAATATACTTTCCTGTTTATTAATGCTCTTAATATTTATCTTTGTTCCCTTTATACTTTTTTTTTCTTTTTTCTTTTAAGGTTTGAGGACATGGGGCTGCACTTGGCATCACAGCCTGGAAAAAGGAGGAAAGTAAACAGTGGTGAGTCCCACAGGGGCCCAGGGGCTCCCTTCTGACTACTGCCCAGGGTCAACTTTGAAGGGGATCAGAGTCTGAGGGAGCCAGCTGAGGACTGGAGCCCGTTTGAATCTTTTACCTTTTACCACCTGCTTTAAGCAATCTGAGTATACATTTTATAATAGTATAGTTTCACTCAATACTTAATTCATCAACATGTTCCTCCAAAATGACCAATATTTTTTGTCATTCAATTCATTAAAAAAAAAACAGTATATCACCTATGCTGGAGGTATAAATCGCTGAGACTATTTGCCCAGCAGACTCAAAGTTCTGGTTGATACTCAGCAGAAGGGATAAGTAAAACCTCCCACACTGTACTGTTTCATGCTTGGAAGTTCAGCTTGTAAGTTTTGCACTAAGAGAAGAGAGAAAAGAGTTCACCTTGAGTCGAAGAAAGCCTTCAAGGACCCTGAATTCTTATGCAAACTTTTGTCACCTTGATTTTTTAAAACTTATGGGATAGACCAAATTGCTCATCTGAGAGTGAAAATTATTTCCTCTGACCTCCTCAAGCAGTTATGCACATATATATTTTAATTCCCAATGTATTGCAGAAATGGAAATGCTCTCTCATGGGTATTGAAAGATATCTTACAAATAGAGGAGTGAGCTTAAAACAACTTTTATTACATGTTTGCATTTTGAGATATTCTTAATGGCTCAGCTGCTTGCTATGATTGGATTTTAGCAGTAAAAAGAATCAGGTGCAGAAATGCAGGGTGCTTTTAGCTTTCTTATATTTATCTTTATGCCCTTGGAGTACTATGTACTGTCTCTATTTGAAAAAAAAATACCCAAGGACTCCACTGAAAGACAATTAAGTTATAAGATAGAAAGTTAACATACAAAAATCAGTGGCATTAAAGACACTGATAACAAGACTGTGGGAGAGCCACCATGAAAGGAATCCCACTCACAATATCAACAAAAAGAAATAAAATACCCTGGAATAAGTTTAACCAAGGAAGTGAAAGACATCTACAATGATAGTTAAAAAATGCTTTAAAAGAAATCGTTGAGGAAACTAACAACAGTAACAACCAAAAAGGAGAGGGAGAACCCTTTACGTTCAAGAATAAGATAAAAAATCAAATGATCAGAAGGTCCATGTTATCCAAATCATTTACAGACGTAGCATTGCCTCCACCAAAATACCAATGATACTGTTTGCAAAACTAGAAATACTCCATGAAAAATCTCATGATAATATTTCTGTAGGACCTAGAAGTAAGTGCTATATTCAAAAGTTCAAGGTAGCCTTTCTGTCTTTCAGCTTTTCCAGGGGAAACAGGAAAAAATTAATGCTGTCTGCTGTCAAAAACATAGGAGAAATGGACTGTTGTGATTTCTCGGACTACATGTTCTCTCATTTTATGAATCTCATACAACTGAAAAAGACAGCAACAGAGACAGAATATACTTTCAGAGACTGAAAATATTAGGGACACTTTAATGAAAATATAAATATTTGCTGTTGGAAGAAACATGTTCTAGAACCCACTGAGCTTATGACAATAGTGAGGCCTAAACAGCAAGGGAAAGAAACATTACACTGTGATTTAGAGTTGCATTCATATTTGAAATCATAGACAATTAACATAGGAACATTTTTTTATTGATTTTTATTGAGCTCTACATTTTTCTCTGCTCCCTCCCTGCCTCTCCTCTCCCCTTCAACCCCCTCTCAAGGTTCCCATGCTCTCAGGAGATCTTGTCTTTTTCTACTTCCCATGTAGATTAGATCTATGTATATCTCTCTTAGGGTTCTCATTGTTGTCTAGGCTCTCGGGGATTTTGATTTGTAGGCTGGTTTTCTTTGCTTTATGTTATGAGTGAGTACATGTGATAATTGTCTTTCTGGGTCTGGGTTACCTCACTCAAAGTGATGTTTTCCAGCGCCATCCATTTGCCTGCAAATTTCAAGATGTCGACATTTTTTTCTGCTGTGAGTAAGTACTCCATTGTGTACATTAGTATTTACACACACAACACGCACATTGTTCCCTTTTCAGCATATTAGTAGTTACATACACATACACTATTCTTATTTCATACACTTTAGTATGATGTTCATATTGTAAAGGGAATTACATTTACTATAATATACAAAGCACATGTTGGAAAATGTTCACAGATTAAAAACATCTCTGTGACATGTACATATGAATTCCAGGAAAATTATTTAAATATTTTAATTATAACCATTTGTCAAAATTATTATTGCAGGCTTGTTACATGGCAAATATACTGTAGATAATTTTCACTATAAAATCTGTTCAATCTACTAACATCTTCAGTTTTTAACTATAAAATGATGCCAACTTATAGATGGGTACCATTTTTATGCATAGGGAATAGATAAGTGTCCCTCATTATATATAGTATATCTTTAAAGAAATAAGGCTAGACACAGGCCACTCCAGCCAGGGAAGCAGGTAGGCTAACTAGATCCTCACCTCTCCTCTGGCTCCTCCAAATCCAATCTGTAGACACTCACCTCTCCTCCTGCTCCTCCAAATCCAATCTTCCAATCCCATCCTCAAGTGTGCAACAGAACACCTTCTGTAGCCTCCCTTCCCCCACCCAGCCACATTTCCAGTTGATTCCATAGGTCTTGCCCTCCTAACCTCTCTTTGCCTCCCTTTGCTCTATCCCAGCCCCAGCCTCATCAGTCACTCCCTGAAAACCCATAGACAACTTCTGTCAGGGCAGCAGGTAGGTAACCTGCATATCTTCACCTCTTCCTTCATTCCTCCAAGTCTGATCCCCAAGTCTTATCCCCAGCTCTGCAGAAAAGCATCTGTGGCATCCCCTCCCAGCTCATCTCTGCCAGATCACAGATCTTCCCCCTTTTAACCTCCCTTTCCCAACCCCTCAACACATGCAGGCACTCACTGGGAGCCTGCAGGACTATCCAGTCTGGGAAACAGGCAGGATAATTGCAGATCTTCAGCTCTCCTGTTGCTCCTCCAAATTCATTCCCCAGTCACATGCCCCACTCTGCATGGAACACCTGCTACAATCTCCCTTCCTGTTCTGCACCCATCTCCAGTGGATCCCATATATTCCCCTGCAGATTTCCTTTCCCTTCTCATTACTTTGTCCCAGTCTCCAGCTCCAGCAAGACACTTGGACCAGAGAAGCAAGCAGGTAAACTACAGATCTTTACCTGTCCCTCTGTTCTTCTAAGTCTAATTCACCCAGTCTCATGCCCCGCTCTGTAGCAATCTTCTGCTGTGGCCTCTTACTCTTTGCTCCTGTTCTCAGGGGACTAACTAAACAGATCCTGGAGGAGCATCCTGCCTTCTTGTCTATAGCAACGTCCCCGCCATTGCCCAAGTCTATTCCATTCCTAAGTCTCAGTTTCAAATACCTAGGGAAACATTTTACCCAAAACCCCCAGTGACTACACGTATAAGGACACCAGAAAATTTTCCTACCAGGCAACACACAGTCATCACACTTTCCTCAGAACTAGAAAAAGAAACGGAGAATGGGGTGGGGGAATAAATCCACCCAAAAAAGATATAACCAGATATCAGCACCTAGAATTGCAATCTTCCTAATCCCAGAAATCTAGATGCCAATGGTAAGATAGTCAATAACATCCAGGACAATATGTCTCCAACAACCCTACCACAGCAGCCTTTGAATATTCCAACATAGCTGAAACACACATGCACACACACACACACACACACACACACACACACACATACACATACAACCTTAAAGCAGTCTGTATGTATACGATAGAGGTTCTTTTTTTCTTTTGCTTCTCATTTTTTAATGAATATTAGAAGAGAAACAAAATCTACAGGTTAGTTATCAGAATATCTTCTTCTTTTATGAAAGAGATACATTTGTAGAATTCCATGCTTTGTGTAGAGATTTTACAGCACCACAGGCTTTATGGCCTCTTTACTCAACTAATAATTTCACTATGCTGGCCCAGTAGCCAACCCATCAGGAAATCCCAAGAACTTCCAATGTGTCCAGCACTGTGGTGTGAACAGATGACACAAATTATCGCGATAATAGTCTCTGTCCATCCAATGCCACAGAGTCCTATTAGAAAACAGCAAGACTGGTATGGAACAAAGTTCCAAATTAGATAGAATTAAGACTGACTGATTTGGAAGACTATATTGTAGAAATAATAACGTGCCACCTTTTGAAGAAGCCTGGCTGTCTGATGACAATGTTGACTTTTGATCTTGTATAAGTCAGCCCTCACAGATTAAATGTGAAAAATAAAATCTATCCAATGATGCTTAAATTTATCTCAGTTAGGAAAGTGTTAAAGGCCATTATGGAAGGGGAAGACCAGTGACTAATGAAAGAACCGGAGAAGTCTTTTTGGGAATAAAAATATTCTAGACAGAATTTTAAGGAATATTGCAGTTAGGGAAGTGGAAAAATTACAAAACACCACAATCAGGATGTGAGCAATGTTTTGATGAAAATTTGAATACCTTATAAATTAAAATATCACCATACTAGAAAGATCTGGAAGAAAAAGAAGAAATTACACCCAAAAGGAGGAAATGGCAAGAAAATAATTAAACTTAGGGTTGAAATTAATAAAACAGAAACAAACAAGTAGTACAAAGAATTAATGAGGCAAAGAGTTGGTTCTTTGACAAAATCAACAAGACTGTCAAACCCTTATTTAAATTAAGAAGAGAGATAGAAAGAGAGAGAGAATCCAATTTAGAAAAATCAGAAAAGACAACAGATACCAAAGAAATCCAGAGAATAATAAATGCATAATTTAAAAATCTACTTCAACAGACTAGAAAATCTAAAAGAAATAGATAATTTTTGCCACAGGTAACACGTTCCAAAGTTGAATCAAGCTCACATAAGCAATTTAAAGAGGCATAGAACCCATAGTGAAATGGGAAGCAGTTATTAAAGTTCTCCCAACCAAAAAATAAAAAAGGCCAGGGCCAGATGATTTTAGCACAAAATTCTACCAACTTTCAAAGAAGCATCATTGTCAATCCTCCTCAAATTTTTCCAAAAAGTAGAAACAGAAGGAACATTTCCCAATTCATTTATGAGATCACAGTTACTCTGATACCCAAAAACCACTTGCTCAGAAAAGCCTTTGACAAAAATCAAACACCATTTCATGATAAGAGTCTAAAGAAGTTAGGGATACAAGGGATATATCTCAACACAATAAAGGGAGTTTACAGCAAGTCTCTGGTCAATATTAACTTAATTTTGAGGGAAGTGAAACACTCTGCACGATACTGCAATGAGATATGATGTCATTTGTCCAAACACATAGAATGAACTTTAAGGGCCATTGGTGTTTACAGGGGATGGAGATGTGTTGACTTAGCTTCAGCCATAGCGACAATAGTACTGGGGTGGGAAATGTTGAGAGTGAGAAAGGCTACAAACATGTGAGAACAAGAAGTAGATGATGGGGGCTGGGAGATGTCTCGGGGGTTGCTCTTCTTGTGGAGGACCTGGATTCAATTCCCAGGATTCACAGGATGGCTGACAACTGCCTGTAATTTCAGTTCCAAGGGATCTGATGTCTTCTTCTGGCTCTGGGGCACCAGGAATGCGCTTGGTGCTCATAAATACATTCATCCAAAACATTCATATACATAAGCTAAAAATAAAATATTTATTATTTATTAAAGTAATAAAACCCGGTAGGAAATCAGAATTTTCTCCTTTCTGTGAATCTAAAATTTACATAATCTATAAGAAAGAGGTATCTGTATTGAGGCTTCATATTTGATCAATATACAAAATTTAGTTGCACATCTCTACCATCAATAAACATCTGGAAATCATAATTATAAAAAATTTTCTATAATTGATTTATATTTAAATGTAATGTACAACATGGCGAGGTTGTTTCCACTATATTTTCCTCTAACACTTTCAAAAATGCTTGTTTTTTTTATACACTAAAATTAACAAGATTTAGAGATGGAGGGAATTTTTACAAATTTGCCACTAACAAAACAATTCCAAACCTAGTTAAAATGCAATATACCTTAAAAAAAAAAAAAAAAAAAAAGATACTACAGGAGCTAGGAAAATGACTCAGAGGGTGAGAACTTGCTGAGTAAGCATGAGTTCCTCTGCCAGCCTGGCTCAGGACAAGTGAGAGACCCTGTCTCAGGGGAATAGTGCAGAGAGCAACGTCTTCATCTAAACCCCACATGTCCGTGTGAGCACATGTACCTGAACAGATGCACTTGTAGTTATGAGCTAGGGCTACAAATCAATGGGAAAACACTTGCCTAGCCTATGTTGAGGCATTGTGTTAATTGCTTTTCTCACAAAAGTACATATTGTTTCTATATAAAGATACCCTATAACAAACCTTATTTATTAAAATGGCAAAAGGGAAAAATAAATATATACTATAAGGAAATGCTGAAGGTATTATGGAGATATGAACATAAATTATGGAGATAAGAACAAACTGAGCAAAGACAGCAAAATGCATCAGAAGCAGCACAGGCAAGAGCACGGAGCAAGGCTGGCATCTCAGTCCATCTGCGCTGCTATAACAAAGCATATGAGGCATGGAAACAAGCTAAGCAAGGAAATTTGCTTGTCTGACTGTTCTGGTGACTGAAATTGGCAAAAGCTTCTCTGGTAACATCACAGCACGCTGGTGATGCAGGATGAGAACGGGCCGTGTACAGCAGTGATGCCGATTAGCTTCACTTTGTAACAACCTATCCTTTCGGGAGTTAACTCATTCTGGAACCCGAATGAGTGCACTTCTGCAGGTGGGCACCCTTCACTGCCACTTTGGGAACCCAGTTTTCAGCACATGAGGAAATCCGTTCAAATGTGTCCAGTATATCACTGGGTAAAGGGGGATGAAGGGGAGTTGTTTGGAGTCATGTTTTCTCAATTGCTTCATGTGCTCACTAAAGCTGATCTACTTTGTGTTCAATGCTGCTAACAGGCGATTATAAAACACAAACCTGCTGGAATCCCCATGAACCAGTGTGAGCTCACTCTAAACGATTGCCATCACTCTGCTTGCATTAATCACTCAGGAACTATTTTTGTTGCACTTACAAATATGGATTGGACAGACTCTACCTAGGAACACATCCAATAAATGTTGTTCAACAACAATTTGGGAAAGTTACATGGTGTTTTTAAAAATGCATTTTTATAAACTGAATTTTGGATTGTATTTATAAATATGAACACCCCAAATTCTAAAGGTTTTCCAAAATTGATGGATTGATAGATGCAGAACAATGAAAATTATAATAGGCTTATTTAAAAAATATTTAAAGATGATCATAGGATTTGTGTGAAAAAAATGAAAATCTCCAGGAGCCCAACCTCTGTAGGTTTAAGACAAGAATTCTTTTTTTTTTTTTTTTGACTTTTCAAGACCGGGTTTTTCTGTAGCTTTGGAGCCTGTCCTGGAGCTAGCTCTTGTAGACCAGGGTGGCCCCAACATCACAGAGATCCGCCTGCCTCTGCCTCCCAAGTGCTGGGAATAAAGGCGTGCGCCAGCACTGCCCCAGGCTGAGAATTCTTGACACGCGTGTGATTCGTATACATATCTGCAGTCACGCACGCAAATGCATAAAATTAAAATAAACAAATCTTTTTATAAAGATTAAAGGATGAGAGGTCTTGCTCTACTGGCTATAAAAGCTAAATGGTAGTAATTAAGAAACTACCTAGTCGGGAGATGGGGAGAGAAAAGTGAGAAGGGGAGGTTGGGGGGGAACTTGGGAAACGGGATGTTTGGGATAAAGGAAGGTTGGATAGGGGAGCAGGGAAGCACACATCTTAATTAAGGGAGCCATCTTAGGGTTGGCAAGAGATTTGGTGCTCCCAGGTGCCCAGGGCGATGTCCCCAGTTAGTTCCTGGGGCAGCT